>NW_027316345.1:0-521240 GCF_026437365.1 Eucyclogobius newberryi | reverse complement strand
AGCTTTTTTTGTGCCTATTGCTTCAAAAGCATTTTCACATAATTTGTGTTTTCTGAAGAAACTGCAAGAGATATCTAACCCATACTTTCTGTGCAAGAGGGGCTTGTACATCTGCACAACATGTCTTTTAAAGTTTGAACCTATCTTATTGCATTTTTGAGTTATAGCAGTTTTTACTGTTTTATTGCTCCAAAAGCCTTTTCAGCCAATGAACAGTCTGTGAGTTTTGAAAAAAAGTGCAAGAGCTATTCAAACCCTTTTTGCTGGGCAAGTAGGACCTGTAAATTTACACAATATATAGTTTAAAGTTTGAGTCTATCATATTAGGTTTTGGATTTATAGCTGTTTTTGTGTCTATTGCTTCAAAAGCATTTTCACATAATTTGTGTTTTCTGAAGAAACTGCAAGAGATATCTAACCCATACTTTCTGTGCAAAAGGGGCTTGTACATCTGCACAACATGTCTTTTAAAGTTTGAACCTATCTTATTGCATTTTTGAGTTATAGCAGTTTTTACTGTTTTATTGCTCCAAAAGCCTTTTCAGCCCATGAACAGTTGTTTGTGAGTTTTGAAAAAAGTGCCAGAGCTATTCAAACCCTTTTTGCTGGGCAAGTAGGACCTGTAAATCTACACAATATATAGTTTAAAGTTTGAGTCTATCATATTAGGTTTTGGATTTATAGCTGTTTTTGTGTCTATTGCTTCAAAAGCATTTTCACATAATTTGTGTTTTCTGAAGAAACTGCAAGAGATATCTAACCCATACTTTCTGTGCAAAAGGGGCTTGTACATCTGCACAACATGTCTTTTAAAGTTTGAACCTATCTTATTGCATTTTTGAGTTATAGCAGTTTTTACTGTTTTATTGCTCCAAAAGCCTTTTCAGCCCATGAACAGTTGTTTGTGAGTTTTGAAAAAAGTGCCAGAGCTATTCAAACCATTTTTGCTGGGCAAGTAGGACCTGTAAATCTACACAATATATAGTTTAAAGTTTGAGTCTATCATATTAGGTTTTGGATTTATAGCTGTTTTTGTGTCTATTGCTTCAAAAGCATTTTCACATAATTTGTGTTTTCTGAAGAAACTGCAAGAGATATCTAACCCATACTTTCTGTGCAAAAGGGGCTTGTACATCTGCACAACATGTCTTTTAAAGTTTGAACCTATCTTATTGCATTTTTGAGTTATAGCAGTTTTTACTGTTTTATTGCTCCAAAAGCCTTTTAAGCCCATGAACAGTTGTTTGTGAGTTTTGAAAAAAGTGCCAGAGCTATTCAAACCCTTTTTGCTGGGCAAGTAGGACCTGTAAATCTACACAATATATAGTTTAAAGTTTGAGTCTATCATATTAGGTTTTGGATTTATAGCTGTTTTTGTGTCTATTGCTTCAAAAGCATTTTCACATAATTTGTGTTTTCTGAAGAAACTGCAAGAGATATCTAACCCATACTTTCTGTGCAAGAGGGGCTTGTAGATCTGCACAACATGTCTTTTAAAGTTTGAACCTATCTTATTGCATTTTTGAGTTATAGCAGTTTTTACTGTTTTATTGCTCCAAAAGCCTTTTCAGCCCATGAACAGTTGTTTGTGAGTTTTGAAAAAAAGTGCCAGAGCTATTCAAACCCTTTTTGCTGGGCAAGTAGGACCTGTAAATCTACACAATATATAGTTTAAAGTTTGAGTCTATCATATTAGGTTTTGGATTCATAGCTGTTTTTGTGTCTATTGCTTCAAAAGCATTTTCACATAATTTGTGTTTTCTGAAGAAACTGCAAGAGATATCTAACCCATACTTTCTGTGCAAGAGGGACTTCTACATCTGCACAACATGTCTTTTAAAGTTTGAACCTATCTTATTGCATTTTTGAGTTATATCAGTTTTTACTGTTTTATTGCTCCAAAAGCCTTTTCAGCCCATGAACAGTTGTTTGTGAGTTTTGAAAAAAAGTGCCAGAGCTATTCAAACCCTTTTTGCTGGGCAAGTAGGACCTGTAAATCTACACAATATATAGTTTAAAGTTTGAGTCTATCATATTAGGTTTTGGATTCATAGCTGTTTTTGTGTCTATTGCTTCAAAAAGCATTTTCACATAATTTGTGTTTTCTGAAGAAACTGCAAGAGATATCTAACCCATACTTTCTGTGCAAGAGGGGCTTGTACATCTGCACAACATGTCTTTTAAAGTTTGAACCTATCTTATTGCATTTTTGAGTTATAGCAGTTTTTACTGTTTTATTGCTCCAAAAGCCTTTTCAGCCCATGAACAGTTGTTTGTGAGTTTTGAAAAAAGTGCCAGAGCTATTCAAACCCTTTTTGCTGGGCAAGTAGGACCTGTAAATCTACACAATATATAGTTTAAAGTTTGAGTCTATCATATTAGGTTTTGGATTTATAGCTGTTTTTGTGTCTATTGCTTCAAAAGCATTTTCACATAATTTGTGTTTTCTGAAGAAACTGCAAGAGATAACTAACCCATACTTTCTGTGCAAGAGGGGCTTGTACATCTGCACAACATGTCTTTTAAAGTTTGAACCTATCTTATTGCATTTTTGAGTTATAGCAGTTTTTACTGTTTTATTGCTCCAAAAGCCTTTTCAGCCCATGAACAGTCTGTGAGTTTTGAAAAAAGTGCAAGAGCTATTCAAACCCTTTTTGCTGGGCAAGTAGGACCTGTAAATTTACACAATATATAGTTTAAAGTTTGAGTCTATCATATTAGGTTTTGGATTTATAGCTGTTTTTGTGTCTATTGCTTCAAAAGCATTTTCACATAATTTGTATTTTCTGAAGAAACTGCAAGAGATATCTAACCCATACTTTCTGTGCAAAAGGGGCTTGTACATCTGCACAACTTGTCTTTTAAAGTTTGAACCTATCTTATTGCATTTTTGAGTTATAGCAGTTTTTACTGTTTTATTGCTCCAAAAGCCTTTTCAGCCCATGAACAGTTGTTTGTGAGTTTTGAAAAAAAGTGCCAGAGCTATTCAAACCCTTTTTGCTGGGCAAGTAGGACCAGTAAATCTACACAATATATAGTTTAAAGTTTGAGTCTATCATATTAGGTTTTGGATTCATAGCTGTTTTTGTGTCTATTGCTTCAAAAAGCATTTTCACATAATTTGTGTTTTCTGAAGAAACTGCAAGAGATATATAACCCATACTTTCTGTGCAAGAGGGGCTTCTACATCTGCACAACATGTCTTTTAAAGTTTGAACCTATCTTATTGCATTTTTGAGTTATAGCAGTTTTTACTGTTTTATTGCTCCAAAAGCCTTTTCAGCCCATGAACAGTTGTTTGTGAGTTTTGAAAAAAAGTGCAAGAGCTATTCAAACCCTTTTTGCTGGGCAAGTAGGACCTGTAAATCTACACAATATATAGTTTAAAGTTTGAGTCTATCATATTAGGTTTTGGATTTATAGCTGTTTTTGTGTCTATTGCTTCAAAAGCATTTTCACATAATTTGTGTTTTCTGAAGAAACTGCAAGAGATATCTAACCCATACTTTCTGTGCAAGAGGGGCTTGTACATCTGCACAACATGTCTTTTAAAGTTTGAACCTATCTTATTGCATTTTTGAGTTATAGCAGTTTTTACTGTTTTATTGCTCCAAAAGCCTTTTCAGCCCATGAACAGTTGTTTGTGAGTTTTGAAAAAAAGTTCCAGAGCTATTCAAACCCTTTTTGCTGGGCAAGTAGGACCTGTCAATCTACACAATATATAGTTTAAAGTTTGAGTCTATCATATTAGGTTTTGGATTTATAGCTGTTTTTGTGTCTATTGCTTCAAAAGCATTTTCACATAATTTGTGTTTTCTGAAGAAACTGCAAGAGATATCTAACCCATACTTTCTGTGCAAGAGGGGCTTGTACATCTGCACAACATGTCTTTTAAAGTTTGAACCTATCTTATTGCATTTTAGAGTTATAGCAGTTTTTACTGTTTTATTGCTCCAAAAGCCTTTTCAGCCCATGAACAGTTGTTTGTGAGTTTTGAAAAAAAGTGCAAGAGCTATTCAAACCCTTTTTGCTGGGCAAGTAGGACCTGTAAATCTACACAATATATAGTTTAAAGTTTGAGTCTATCATATTAGGTTTTGGATTTATAGCTGTTTTTGTGTCTATTGCTTCAAAAGCATTTTCACATAATTTGTGTTTTCTGAAGAAACTGCAAGAGATATCTAACCCATACTTTCTGTGCAAGAGGGGCTGTACATCTGCACAACATGTCTTTTAAAGTTTGAACCTATCTTATTGCATTTTTGAGTTATAGCAGTTTTTACTGTTTTATTGCTCCAAAAGCCTTTTCAGCCCATGAACAGTTGTTTGTGAGTTTAGAAAAAAAGTGCAAGAGCTATTCAAACCCTTTTTGCTGGGCAAGTAGGACCTGTAAATCTACACAATATATAGTTTAAAGTTTGAGTCTATCATATTAGGTTTTGGATTTATAGCTGTTTTTGTGTCCATTGCTTCAAAAGCATTTTCACATAATTTGTGTTTTCTGAAGAAACTGCAAGAGACATCTAACCCATACTTTCTGTGCAAGAGGGGCTTGTACATCTGCACAACATGTCTTTTAAAGTTTGAACCTATCTTATTGCATTTTTGAGTTATAGCAGTTTTTACTGTTTTATTGCTCCAAAAGCCTTTTCAGCCCATGAACAGTTGTTTGTGAGTTTTGAAAAAAAGTGCAAGAGCTATTCAAACCCTTTTTGCTGGGCAAGTAGGGCCTGTAAATCTACACAATATATAGTTTAAAGTTTGAGTCTATCATATTAGGTTTTGGATTTATAGCTGTTTTTGTGTCCATTGCTTCAAAAGCATTTTCACATAATTTGTGTTTTCTGAAGAAACTGCAAGAGATATCTAACCCATACTTTCTGTGCAAGAGGGGCTTGTACATCTGCACAACATGTCTTTTAAAGTTTGAACCTATCTTATTGCATTTTTGAGTTATATCAGTTTTTACTGTTTTATTGCTCCAAAAGCCTTTTCAGCCCATGAACAGTTGTTTGTGAGTTTTGAAAAAAGTGCCAGAGCTATTCAAACCCTTTTTGCTGGGCAAGTAGGACCTGTAAATCTACACAATATATAGTTTAAAGTTTGAGTCTATCATATTAGGTTTTGGATTTATAGCTGTTTTTGTGTCTATTGCTTCAAAAGCATTTTCACATAATTTGTGTTTTCTGGAGAAACTGCAAGAGATATCTAACCCATACTTTCTGTGCAAGAGGGGCTTGTACATCTGCACAACATGTCTTTTAAAGTTTGAACCTATCTTATTGCATTTTTGAGTTATAGCAGTTTTTACTGTTTTATTGCTCCAAAAGCCTTTTCAGCCCATGAACAGTTGTTTGTGAGTTTTGAAAAAAAGTGCCAGAGCTATTCAAACCCTTTTTGCTGGGCAAGTAGGACCAGTAAATCTACACAATATATAGTTTAAAGTTTGAGTCTATCATATTAGGTTTTGGATTCATAGCTGTTTTTGTGTCTATTGCTTCAAAAAGCATTTTCACATAATTTGTGTTTTCTGAAGAAACTGCAAGAGATATATAACCCATACTTTCTGTGCAAGAGGGGCTTCTACATCTGCACAACATGTCTTTTAAAGTTTGAACCTATCTTATTGCATTTTTGAGTTATAGCAGTTTTTACTGTTTTATTGCTCCAAAAGCCTTTTCAGCCCATGAACAGTTGTTTGTGAGTTTTGAAAAAAAGTGCAAGAGCTATTCAAACCCTTTTTGCTGGGCAAGTAGGACCTGTAAATCTACACAATATATAGTTTAAAGTTTGAGTCTATCATATTAGGTTTTGGATTTATAGCTGTTTTTGTGTCTATTGCTTCAAAAGCATTTTCACATAATTTGTGTTTTCTGAAGAAACTGCAAGAGATATCTAACCCATACTTTCTGTGCAAGAGGGGCTTGTACATCTGCACAACATGTCTTTTAAAGTTTGAACCTATCTTATTGCATTTTTGAGTTATAGCAGTTTTTACTGTTTTATTGCTCCAAAAGCCTTTTCAGCCCATGAACAGTTGTTTGTGAGTTTTGAAAAAAAGTTCCAGAGCTATTCAAACCCTTTTTGCTGGGCAAGTAGGACCTGTCAATCTACACAATATATAGTTTAAAGTTTGAGTCTATCATATTAGGTTTTGGATTTATAGCTGTTTTTGTGTCTATTGCTTCAAAAGCATTTTCACATAATTTGTGTTTTCTGAAGAAACTGCAAGAGATATCTAACCCATACTTTCTGTGCAAGAGGGGCTTGTACATCTGCACAACATGTCTTTTAAAGTTTGAACCTATCTTATTGCATTTTAGAGTTATAGCAGTTTTTACTGTTTTATTGCTCCAAAAGCCTTTTCAGCCCATGAACAGTTGTTTGTGAGTTTTGAAAAAAAGTGCAAGAGCTATTCAAACCCTTTTTGCTGGGCAAGTAGGACCTGTAAATCTACACAATATATAGTTTAAAGTTTGAGTCTATCATATTAGGTTTTGGATTTATAGCTGTTTTTGTGTCTATTGCTTCAAAAGCATTTTCACATAATTTGTGTTTTCTGAAGAAACTGCAAGAGATATCTAACCCATACTTTCTGTGCAAGAGGGGCTGTACATCTGCACAACATGTCTTTTAAAGTTTGAACCTATCTTATTGCATTTTTGAGTTATAGCAGTTTTTACTGTTTTATTGCTCCAAAAGCCTTTTCAGCCCATGAACAGTTGTTTGTGAGTTTAGAAAAAAAGTGCAAGAGCTATTCAAACCCTTTTTGCTGGGCAAGTAGGACCTGTAAATCTACACAATATATAGTTTAAAGTTTGAGTCTATCATATTAGGTTTTGGATTTATAGCTGTTTTTGTGTCCATTGCTTCAAAAGCATTTTCACATAATTTGTGTTTTCTGAAGAAACTGCAAGAGACATCTAACCCATACTTTCTGTGCAAGAGGGGCTTGTACATCTGCACAACATGTCTTTTAAAGTTTGAACCTATCTTATTGCATTTTTGAGTTATAGCAGTTTTTACTGTTTTATTGCTCCAAAAGCCTTTTCAGCCCATGAACAGTTGTTTGTGAGTTCTGAAAAAAAGTGCAAGAGCTATTCAAACCCTTTTTGCTGGGCAAGTAGGGCCTGTAAATCTACACAATATATAGTTTAAAGTTTGAGTCTATCATATTAGGTTTTGGATTTATAGCTGTTTTTGTGTCCATTGCTTCAAAAGCATTTTCACATAATTTGTGTTTTCTGAAGAAACTGCAAGAGATATCTAACCCATACTTTCTGTGCAAGAGGGGCTTGTACATCTGCACAACATGTCTTTTAAAGTTTGAACCTATCTTATTGCATTTTTGAGTTATATCAGTTTTTACTGTTTTATTGCTCCAAAAGCCTTTTCAGCCCATGAACAGTTGTTTGTGAGTTTTGAAAAAAGTGCCAGAGCTATTCAAACCCTTTTTGCTGGGCAAGTAGGACCTGTAAATCTACACAATATATAGTTTAAAGTTTGAGTCTATCATATTAGGTTTTGGATTTATAGCTGTTTTTGTGTCTATTGCTTCAAAAGCATTTTCACATAATTTGTGTTTTCTGGAGAAACTGCAAGAGATATCTAACCCATACTTTCTGTGCAAGAGGGGCTTGTACATCTGCACAACATGTCTTTTAAAGTTTGAACCTATCTTATTGCATTTTTGAGTTATAGCAGTTTTTACTGTTTTATTGCTCCAAAAGCCTTTTCAGCCCATGAACAGTTGTTTGTGAGTTTTGAAAAAAAGTGCAAGAGCTATTCAAACCCTTTTTGCTGGGCAAGTAGGACCTGTAAATCTACACAATATATAGTTTAAAGTTTGAGTCTATCATATTAGGTTTTGGATTCATAGCTGTTTTTGTGTCTATTGCTTCAAAAAGCATTTTCACATAATTTGTGTTTTCTGAAGAAACTGCAAGAGATATCTAACCCATACTTTCTGTGCAAGAGGGGCTTGTACATCTGCACAACATGTCTTTTAAAGTTTGAACCTATCTTATTGCATTTTTGAGTTATAGCAGTTTTTACTGTTTTATTGCTCCAAAAGCCTTTTCAGCCCATGAACAGTTGTTTGTGAGTTTTGAAAAAAAGTTCCAGAGCTATTCAAACCATTTTTGCTGGGCAAGTAGGACCTGTAAATCTACACAATATATAGTTTAAAGTTTGAGTCTATCATATTAGGTTTTGGAGTCATAGCTGTTTTTGTGTCTATTGCTTCAAAAAGCATTTTCACATAATTTGTGTTTTCTGAAGAAACTGCAAGAGATATCTAACCCATACTTTCTGTGCAAGAGGGGCTTCTACATCTGCACAACATGTCTTTTAAAGTTTGAACCTATCTTATTGCATTTTTGAGTTATAGCAGTTTTTACTGTTTTATTGCTCCAAAAGCCTTTTCAGCCCATGAACAGTTGTTTGTGAGTTTTGAAAAAAAGTGCAAGAGCTATTCAAACCCTTTTTGCTGGGCAAGTAGGGCCTGTAAATCTACACAATATATAGTTTAAAGTTTGAGTCTATCATATTAGGTTTTGGATTTATAGCTGTTTTTGTGTCCATTGCTTCAAAAGCATTTTCACATAATTTGTGTTTTCTGAAGAAACTGCAAGAGATATCTAACCCATACTTTCTGTGCAAGAGGGGCTTGTACATCTGCACAACATGTCTTTTAAAGTTTGAACCTATCTTATTGCATTTTTGAGTTATATCAGTTTTTACTGTTTTATTGCTCCAAAAGCCTTTTCAGCCCATGAACAGTTGTTTGTGAGTTTTGAAAAAAGTGCCAGAGCTATTCAAACCCTTTTTGCTGGGCAAGTAGGACCTGTAAATCTACACAATATATAGTTTAAAGTTTGAGTCTATCATATTAGGTTTTGGATTTATAGCTGTTTTTGTGTCTATTGCTTCAAAAGCATTTTCACATAATTTGTGTTTTCTGAAGAAACTGCAAGAGATATCTAACCCATACTTTCTGTGCAAGAGGGGCTTGTACATCTGCACAACATGTCTTTTAAAGTTTGAACCTATCTTATTGCATTTTTGAGTTATAGCAGTTTTTACTGTTTTATTGCTCCAAAAGCCTTTTCAGCCCATGAACAGTCTGTGAGTTTTGAAAAAAAGTTCCAGAGCTATTCAAACCCTTTTTGCTGGGCAAGTAGGACCTGTAAATCTACACAATATATAGTTTAAAGTTTGAGTCTATCTAATAGGTTTTGGATTTATAGCTGTTTTTGTGTCTATTGCTTCAAAAGCATTTTCACATAATTTGTGTTTTCTGGAGAAACTGCAAGAGATATCTAACCCATACTTTCTGTGCAAGAGGGGCTTGTACATCTGCACAACATGTCTTTTAAAGTTTGAACCTATCTTATTGCATTTTTGAGTTATAGCAGTTTTTACTGTTTTATTGCTCCAAAAGCCTTTTCAGCCCATGAACAGTTGTTTGTGAGTTTTGAAAAAAAGTGCAAGAGCTATTCAAACCCTTTTTGCTGGGCAAGTAGGACCTGTAAATCTACACAATATATAGTTTAAAGTTTGAGTCTATCATATTAGGTTTTGGATTCATAGCTGTTTTTGTGTCTATTGCTTCAAAAAGCATTTTCACATAATTTGTGTTTTCTGAAGAAACTGCAAGAGATATCTAACCCATACTTTCTGTGCAAGAGGGGCTTGTACATCTGCACAACATGTCTTTTAAAGTTTGAACCTATCTTATTGCATTTTTGAGTTATAGCAGTTTTTACTGTTTTATTGCTCCAAAAGCCTTTTCAGCCCATGAACAGTTGTTTGTGAGTTTTGAAAAAAAGTTCCAGAGCTATTCAAACCATTTTTGCTGGGCAAGTAGGACCTGTAAATCTACACAATATATAGTTTAAAGTTTGAGTCTATCATATTAGGTTTTGGAGTCATAGCTGTTTTTGTGTCTATTGCTTCAAAAAGCATTTTCACATAATTTGTGTTTTCTGAAGAAACTGCAAGAGATATCTAACCCATACTTTCTGTGCAAGAGGGGCTTGTACATCTGCACAACATGTCTTTTAAAGTTTGAACCTATCTTATTGCATTTTTGAGTTATAGCAGTTTTTACTGTTTTGTTGCTCCAAAAGCCTTTTCAGCCCATGAACAGTTGTTTGTGAGTTTTGAAAAAAAGTGCCAGAGCTATTCAAACCCTTTTTGCTGGGCAAGTAGGACTGTAAATCTACACAATATATAGTTTAAAGTTTGAGTCTATCATATTAGGTTTTGGATTTATAGCTGTTTTTGTGTCCATTGCTTCAAAAGCATTTTCACATAATTTGTGTTTTCTGAAGAAACTGCAAGAGATATCTAACCCATACTTTCTGTGCAAGAGGGGCTTGTACATCTGCACAACATGTCTTTTAAAGTTTGAACCTATCTTATTGCATTTTTGAGTTATAGCAGTTTTTACTGTTTTATTGCTCCAAAAGCCTTTTCAGCCCATGAACAGTTGTTTGTGAGTTTTGAAAAAAAGTGCAAGAGCTATTCAAACCCTTTTTGCTGGGCAAGTAGGACCTGTAAATTTACACAATATATAGTTTAAAGTTTGAGTCTATCATATTAGGTTTTGGATTTATAGCTTTTTTTGTGTCTATTGCTTCAAAAGCATTTTCACATAATTTGTGTTTTCTGAAGAGACTGCAAGAGATATCTAACCCATACTTTCTGTGCAAGAGGGGCTTGTACATCTGCACAACATGTCTTTTAAAGTTTGAACCTATCTTATTGCATTTTTGAGTTATATCAGTTTTTACTGTTTTATTGCTCCAAAAGCCTTTTCAGCCCATGAACAGTTGTTTGTGAGTTTTGAAAAAAGTGCCAGAGCTATTCAAACCCTTTTTGCTGGGCAAGTAGGACCTGTAAATCTACACAATATATAGTTTAAAGTTTGAGTCTATCATATTAGGTTTTGGATTTATAGCTGTTTTTGTGTCTATTGCTTCAAAAGCATTTTCACATAATTTGTGTTTTCTGAAGAAACTGCAAGAGATATCTAACCCATACTTTCTGTGCAAGAGGGGCTTGTACATCTGCACAACATGTCTTTTAAAGTTTGAACCTATCTTATTGCATTTTTGAGTTATAGCAGTTTTTACTTTTTTATTGCTCCAAAAGCCTTTTCAGCCAATGAACAGTCTGTGAGTTTTGAAAAAAAGTGCAAGAGCTATTCAAACCCTTTTTGCTGGGCAAGTAGGACCTGTAAATTTACACAATATATAGTTTAAAGTTTGAGTCTATCATATTAGGTTTTGGATTTATAGCTGTTTTTGTGTCTATTGCTTCAAAAGCATTTTCACATAATTTGTGTTTTCTGAAGAAACTGCAAGAGATATCTAACCCATACTTTCTGTGCAAAAGGGGCTTGTACATCTGCACAACATGTCTTTTAAAGTTTGAACCTATCTTATTGCATTTTTGAGTTATAGCAGTTTTTACTGTTTTATTGCTCCAAAAGCCTTTTCAGCCCATGAACAGTTGTTTGTGAGTTTTGAAAAAAAGTGCCAGAGCTATTCAAACCCTTTTTGCTGGGCAAGTAGGACCAGTAAATCTACACAATATATAGTTTAAAGTTTGAGTCTATCATATTAGGTTTTGGATTCATAGCTGTTTTTGTGTCTATTGCTTCAAAAAGCTTTTTCACATAATTTGTGTTTTCTGAAGAAACTGCAAGAGATATATAACCCATACTTTCTGTGCAAGAGGGGCTTCTACATCTGCACAACATGTCTTTTAAAGTTTGAACCTATCTTATTGCATTTTTGAGTTATAGCAGTTTTTACTGTTTTATTGCTCCAAAAGCCTTTTCAGCCCATGAACAGTTGTTTGTGAGTTTTGAAAAAAGTGCCAGAGCTATTCAAACCCTTTTTGCTGGGCAAGTAGGACCTGTAAATCTACACAATATATAGTTTAAAGTTTGAGTCTATCATATTAGGTTTTGGATTTATAGCTGTTTTTGTGTCTATTGCTTCAAAAGCATTTTCACATAATTTGTGTTTTCTGAAGAAACTACAAGAGATATCTAACCCATACTTTCTGTGCAAGAGGGGCTTGTACATCTGCACAACATGTCTTTTAAAGTTTGAACCTATCTTATTGCATTTTTGAGTTATAGCAGTTTTTACTGTTTTATTGCTCCAAAAGCCTTTTCAGCCCATGAACAGTTGTTTGTGAGTTTTGAAAAAAAGTTCCAGAGCTATTCAAACCCTTTTTGCTGGGCAAGTAGGACCTGTCAATCTACACAATATATAGTTTAAAGTTTGAGTCTATCATATTAGGTTTTGGATTTATAGCTGTTTTTGTGTCTATTGCTTCAAAAGCATTTTCACATAATTTGTGTTTTCTGAAGAAACTGCAAGAGATATCTAACCCATACTTTCTGTGCAAGAGGGGCTTGTACATCTGCACAACATGTCTTTTAAAGTTTGAACCTATCTTATTGCATTTTTGAGTTATAGCAGTTTTTACTGTTTTATTGCTCCAAAAGCCTTTTCAGCCCATGAACAGTTGTTTGTGAGTTTTGAAAAAAAGTGCCAGAGCTATTCAAACCCTTTTTGCTGGGCAAGTAGGACCTGTAAATCTACACAATATATAGTTTAAAGTTTGAGTCTATCATATTAGGTTTTGGATTTATAGCTGTTTTTGTGTCTATTGCTTCAAAAGCATTTTCACATAATTTGTGTTTTCTGAAGAAACTGCAAGAGATATCTAACCCATACTTTCTGTGCAAGAGGGGCTTGTACATCTGCACAACATGTCTTTTAAAGTTTGAACCTATCTTATTGCATTTTTGAGTTATAGCAGTTTTTACTGTTTTATTGCTCCAAAAGCCTTTTCAGCCCATGAACAGTTGTTTGTGAGTTTTGAAAAAAAGTGCAAGAGCTATTCAAACCCTTTTTGCTGGGCAAGTAGGACCTGCAAATCTACACAATATATAGTTTAAAGTTTGAGTCTATCATATTAGGTTTTGGATTTATAGCTGTTTTTGTGTCCATTGCTTCAAACGCATTTTCACATAATTTTTGTTTTCTGAAGAAACTGCAAGAGATATCTAACCCATACTTTCTGTGCAAGAGGGGCTTGTACATCTGCACAACATGTCTTTTAAAGTTTGAACCTATCTTATTGCATTTTTGAGTTATAGCAGTTTTTACTGTTTTATTGCTCCAAAAGCCTTTTCAGCCCATGAACAGTTGTTTGTGAGTTTTGAAAAAAAGTGCAAGAGCTATTCAAACCCTTTTTGCTGGGCAAGTAGGACCTGTAAATCTACACAATATATAGTTTAAAGTTTGAGTCTATCATATTAGGTTTTGGATTTATAGCTGTTTTTGTGTCTATTGCTTCAAAAGCATTTTCACATAATTTGTGTTTTCTGAAGAAACTGCAAGAGATATCTAACCCATACTTTCTGTGCAAGAGGGGCTTGTACATCTGCACAACATGTCTTTTAAAGTTTGAACCTATCTTATTGCATTTTTGAGTTATAGCAGTTTTTACTGTTTTATTGCTCCAAAAGCCTTTTCAGCCCATGAACAGTTGTTTGTGAGTTTTGAAAAAAAGTGCAAGAGCTATTCAAACCCTTTTTGCTGGGCAAGTAGGACCTGTAAATCTACACAATATATAGTTTAAAGTTTGAGTCTATCATATTAGGTTTTGGATTTATAGCTGTTTTTGTGTCCATTGCTTCAAAAGCATTTTCACATAATTTGTGTTTTCTGAAGAAACTGCAAGAGATATCTAACCCATACTTTCTGTGCAAGAGGGGCTTGTACATCTGCACAACATGTCTTTTAAAGTTTGAACCTATCTTATTGCATTTTTGAGTTATAGCAGTTTTTACTGTTTTATTGCTCCAAAAGCCTTTTCAGCCCATGAACAGTTGTTTGTGAGTTTTGAAAAAAAGTGCAAGAGCTATTCAAACCCTTTTTGCTGGGCAAGTAGGACCTGTAAATCTACACAATATATAGTTTAAAGTTTGAGTCTACCATTTTAGGTTTTGGATTTATAGCTGTTTTTGTGTCCATTGCTTCAAAAGCATTTTCACATAATTTGTGTTTTCTGAAGAAACTGCAAGAGATATCTAACCCATACTTTCTGTGCAAGAGGGGCTTGTACATCTGCACAACATGTCTTTTAAAGTTTGAACCTATCTTATTGCATTTTTGAGTTATAGCAGTTTTTACTGTTTTATTGCTCCAAAAGCCTTTTCAGCCCATGAACAGTTGTTTGTGAGTTTTGAAAAAAAGTGCAAGAGCTATTCAAACCCTTTTTGCTGGGCAAGTAGGACCTGTAAATCTACACAATATATAGTTTAAAGTTTGAGTCTATCATATTAGGTTTTGGATTTATAGCTGTTTTTGTGTCTATTGCTTCAAAAGCATTTTCACATAATTTGTGTTTTCTGAAGAAACTGCAAGAGATATCTAACCCATACTTTCTGTGCAAGAGGGGCTTGTACATCTGCACAACATGTCTTTTAAAGTTTGAACCTATCTTATTGCATTTTTGAGTTATAGCAGTTTTTACTGTTTTATTGCTCCAAAAGCCTTTTCAGCCCATGAACAGTTGTTTGTGAGTTTTGAAAAAAAGTGCAAGAGCTATTCAAACCCTTTTTGCTGGGCAAGTAGGACCTGTAAATCTACACAATATATAGTTTAAAGTTTGAGTCTATCATATTAGGTTTTGGATTTATAGCTGTTTTTGTGTCCATTGCTTCAAAAGCATTTTCACATAATTTGTGTTTTCTGAAGAAACTGCAAGAGATATCTAACCCATACTTTCTGTGCAAGAGGGGCTTGTACATCTGCACAACATGTCTTTTAAAGTTTGAACCTATCTTATTGCATTTTTGAGTTATAGCAGTTTTTACTGTTTTATTGCTCCAAAAGCCTTTTCAGCCCATGAACAGTTGTTTGTGAGTTTTGAAAAAAAGTGCAAGAGCTATTCAAACCCTTTTTGCTGGGCAAGTAGGACCTGTAAATCTACACAATATATAGTTTAAAGTTTGAGTCTATCATATTAGGTTTTGGATTTATAGCTGTTTTTGTGTCCATTGCTTCAAAAGCATTTTCACATAATTTGTGTTTTCTGAAGAAACTGCAAGAGATATCTAACCCATACTTTCTGTGCAAGAGGGGCTTGTACATCTGCACAACATGTCTTTTAAAGTTTGAACCTATCTTATTGCATTTTTGAGTTATAGCAGTTTTTACTGTTTTATTGCTCCAAAAGCCTTTTCAGCCCATGAACAGTTGTTTGTGAGTTTTGAAAAAAAGTGCAAGAGCTATTCAAACCCTTTTTGCTGGGCAAGTAGGACCTGTAAATCTACACAATATATAGTTTAAAGTTTGAGTCTATCATATTAGGTTTTGGATTTATAGCTGTTTTTGTGTCCATTGCTTCAAAAGCATTTTCACATAATTTGTGTTTTCTGAAGAAACTGCAAGAGATATCTAACCCATACTTTCTGTGCAAGAGGGGCTTGTACATCTGCACAACATGTCTTTTAAAGTTTGAACCTATCTTATTGCATTTTTGAGTTATAGCAGTTTTTACTGTTTTATTGCTCCAAAAGCCTTTTCAGCCCATGAACAGTTGTTTGTGAGTTTTGAAAAAAAGTGCAAGAGCTATTCAAACCCTTTTTGCTGGGCAAGTAGGACCTGTAAATCTACACAATATATAGTTTAAAGTTTGAGTCTACCATTTTAGGTTTTGGATTTATAGCTGTTTTTGTGTCCATTGCTTCAAAAGCATTTTCACATAATTTGTGTTTTCTGAAGAAACTGCAAGAGATATCTAACCCATACTTTCTGTGCAAGAGGGGCTTGTACATCTGCACAACATGTCTTTTAAAGTTTGAACCTATCTTATTGCATTTTTGAGTTATAGCAGTTTTTACTGTTTTATTGCTCCAAAAGCCTTTTCAGCCCATGAACAGTTGTTTGTGAGTTTTGAAAAAAAGTGCAAGAGCTATTCAAACCCTTTTTGCTGGGCAAGTAGGACCTGTAAATCTACACAATATATAGTTTAAAGTTTGAGTCTATCATATTAGGTTTTGGATTTATAGCTGTTTTTGTGTCTATTGCTTCAAAAGCATTTTCACATAATTTGTGTTTTCTGAAGAAACTGCAAGAGATATCTAACCCATACTTTCTGTGCAAGAGGGGCTTGTACATCTGCACAACATGTCTTTTAAAGTTTGAACCTATCTTATTGCATTTTTGAGTTATAGCAGTTTTTACTGTTTTATTGCTCCAAAAGCCTTTTCAGCCCATGAACAGTTGTTTGTGAGTTTTGAAAAAAAGTGCAAGAGCTATTCAAACCCTTTTTGCTGGGCAAGTAGGACCTGTAAATCTACACAATATATAGTTTAAAGTTTGAGTCTACCATTTTAGGTTTTGGATTTATAGCTGTTTTTTTGTCCATTGCTTCAAAAGCATTTTCACATAATTTGTGTTTTCTGAAGAAACTGCAAGAGATATCTAACCCATACTTTCTGTGCAAGAGGGGCTTGTACATCTGCACAACATGTCTTTTAAAGTTTGAACCTATCTTATTGCATTTTTGAGTTATAGCAGTTTTTACTGTTTTATTGCTCCAAAAGCCTTTTCAGCCCATGAACAGTTGTTTGTGAGTTTTGAAAAAAAGTGCAAGAGCTATTCAAACCCTTTTTGCTGGGCAAGTAGGACCTGTAAATCTACACAATATATAGTTTAAAGTTTGAGTCTATCATATTAGGTTTTGGATTTATAGCTGTTTTTGTGTCCATTGCTTCAAAAGCATTTTCACATAATTTGTGTTTTCTGAAGAAACTGCAAGAGATATCTAACCCATACTTTCTGTGCAAGAGGGGCTTGTACATCTGCACAACATGTCTTTTAAAGTTTGAACCTATCTTATTGCATTTTTGAGTTATAGCAGTTTTTACTGTTTTATTGCTCCAAAAGCCTTTTCAGCCCATGAACAGTTGTTTGTGAGTTTTGAAAAAAAGTGCAAGAGCTATTCAAACCCTTTTTGCTGGGCAAGTAGGACCTGTAAATCTACACAATATATAGTTTAAAGTTTGAGTCTATCATATTAGGTTTTGGATTTATAGCTGTTTTTGTGTCCATTGCTTCAAAAGCATTTTCACATAATTTGTGTTTTCTGAAGAAACTGCAAGAGATATCTAACCCATACTTTCTGTGCAAGAGGGGCTTGTACATCTGCACAACATGTCTTTTAAAGTTTGAACCTATCTTATTGCATTTTTGAGTTATAGCAGTTTTTACTGTTTTATTGCTCCAAAAGCCTTTTCAGCCCATGAACAGTTGTTTGTGAGTTTTGAAAAAAAGTTCCAGAGCTATTCAAACCCTTTTTGCTGGGCAAGTAGGACCTGTCAATCTACACAATATATAGTTTAAAGTTTGAGTCTATCATATTATGTTTTGGATTTATAGCTGTTTTTGTGTCCATTGCTTCAAACGCATTTTCACATAATTTGTGTTTTTTGAAGAAACTGCAAGAGATATCTAACCCATACTTTCTGTGCAAGAGGGGCTTGTACATCTGCACAACATGTCTTTTAAAGTTTGAACCTATCTTATTGCATTTTTGAGTTATAGCAGTTTTTACTGTTTTATTGCTCCAAAAGCCTTTTCAGCCCATGAACAGTTGTTTGTGAGTTTTGAAAAAAAGTGCAAGAGCTATTCAAACCCTTTTTGCTGGGCAAGTAGGACCTGTCAATCTACACAATATATAATTTAAAGTTTGAGTCTATCATATTAGGTTTTGGATTTATAGCTGTTTTTGTGTCCATTGCTTCAAAAGCATTTTCACATAATTTGTGTTTTCTGAAGAAACTGCAAGAGATATCTAACCCATACTTTCTGTGCAAGAGGGGCTTGTACATCTGCACAACATGTCTTTTAAAGTTTGAACCTATCTTATTGCATTTTTGAGTTATAGCAGTTTTTACTGTTTTATTGCTCCAAAAGCCTTTTCAGCCCATGAACAGTTGTTTGTGAGTTTTGAGAAAAAGTGCAAGAGCTATTCAAACCCTTTTTGCTGGGCAAGTAGGACCTGTAAATCTACACAATATATAGTTTAAAGTTTGAGTCTATCATATTAGGTTTTGGATTTATAGCTGTTTTTGTGTCCATTGCTTCAAAAGCATTTTCACATAATTTGTGTTTTCTGAAGAAACTGCAAGAGATATCTAACCCATACTTTCTGTGCAAGAGGGGCTTGTACATCTGCACAACATGTCTTTTAAAGTTTGAACCTATCTTATTGCATTTTTGAGTTATAGCAGTTTTTACTGTTTTATTGCTCCAAAAGCCTTTTCAGCCCATGAACAGTTGTTTGTGAGTTTTGAAAAAAAGTGCAAGAGCTATTCAAACCCTTTTTGCTGGGCAAGTAGGACCTGTAAATCTACACAATATATAGTTTAAAGTTTGAGTCTATCATATTAGGTTTTGGATTTATAGCTGTTTTTGTGTCCATTGCTTCAAAAGCATTTTCACATAATTTGTGTTTTCTGAAGAAACTGCAAGAGATATCTAACCCATACTTTCTGTGCAAGAGGGGCTTGTACATCTGCACAACATGTCTTTTAAAGTTTGAACCTATCTTATTGCATTTTTGAGTTATAGCAGTTTTTACTGTTTTATTGCTCCAAAAGCCTTTTCAGCCCATGAACAGTTGTTTGTGAGTTTTGAAAAAAAGTGCAAGAGCTATTCAAACCCTTTTTGCTGGGCAAGTAGGACCTGTAAATCTACACAATATATAGTTTAAAGTTTGAGTCTACCATTTTAGGTTTTGGATTTATAGCTGTTTTTGTGTCCATTGCTTCAAAAGCATTTTCACATAATTTGTGTTTTCTGAAGAAACTGCAAGAGATATCTAACCCATACTTTCTGTGCAAGAGGGGCTTGTACATCTGCACAACATGTCTTTTAAAGTTTGAACCTATCTTATTGCATTTTTGAGTTATAGCAGTTTTTACTGTTTTATTGCTCCAAAAGCCTTTTCAGCCCATGAACAGTTGTTTGTGAGTTTTGAAAAAAAGTGCAAGAGCTATTCAAACCCTTTTTGCTGGGCAAGTAGGACCTGTAAATCTACACAATATATAGTTTAAAGTTTGAGTCTATCATATTAGGTTTTGGATTTATAGCTGTTTTTGTGTCTATTGCTTCAAAAGCATTTTCACATAATTTGTGTTTTCTGAAGAAACTGCAAGAGATATCTAACCCATACTTTCTGTGCAAGAGGGGCTTGTACATCTGCACAACATGTCTTTTAAAGTTTGAACCTATCTTATTGCATTTTTGAGTTATAGCAGTTTTTACTGTTTTATTGCTCCAAAAGCCTTTTCAGCCCATGAACAGTTGTTTGTGAGTTTTGAAAAAAAGTGCAAGAGCTATTCAAACCCTTTTTGCTGGGCAAGTAGGACCTGTAAATCTACACAATATATAGTTTAAAGTTTGAGTCTACCATTTTAGGTTTTGGATTTATAGCTGTTTTTGTGTCCATTGCTTCAAAAGCATTTTCACATAATTTGTGTTTTCTGAAGAAACTGCAAGAGATATCTAACCCATACTTTCTGTGCAAGAGGGGCTTGTACATCTGCACAACATGTCTTTTAAAGTTTGAACCTATCTTATTGCATTTTTGAGTTATAGCAGTTTTTACTGTTTTATTGCTCCAAAAGCCTTTTCAGCCCATGAACAGTTGTTTGTGAGTTTTGAAAAAAAGTGCAAGAGCTATTCAAACCCTTTTTGCTGGGCAAGTAGGACCTGTAAATCTACACAATATATAGTTTAAAGTTTGAGTCTATCATATTAGGTTTTGGATTTATAGCTGTTTTTGTGTCCATTGCTTCAAAAGCATTTTCACATAATTTGTGTTTTCTGAAGAAACTGCAAGAGATATCTAACCCATACTTTCTGTGCAAGAGGGGCTTGTACATCTGCACAACATGTCTTTTAAAGTTTGAACCTATCTTATTGCATTTTTGAGTTATAGCAGTTTTTACTGTTTTATTGCTCCAAAAGCCTTTTCAGCCCATGAACAGTTGTTTGTGAGTTTTGAAAAAAAGTGCAAGAGCTATTCAAACCCTTTTTGCTGGGCAAGTAGGACCTGTAAATCTACACAATATATAGTTTAAAGTTTGAGTCTATCATATTAGGTTTTGGATTTATAGCTGTTTTTGTGTCCATTGCTTCAAAAGCATTTTCACATAATTTGTGTTTTCTGAAGAAACTGCAAGAGATATCTAACCCATACTTTCTGTGCAAGAGGGGCTTGTACATCTGCACAACATGTCTTTTAAAGTTTGAACCTATCTTATTGCATTTTTGAGTTATAGCAGTTTTTACTGTTTTATTGCTCCAAAAGCCTTTTCAGCCCATGAACAGTTGTTTGTGAGTTTTGAAAAAAAGTGCAAGAGCTATTCAAACCCTTTTTGCTGGGCAAGTAGGACCTGTAAATCTACACAATATATAGTTTAAAGTTTGAGTCTACCATTTTAGGTTTTGGATTTATAGCTGTTTTTGTGTCCATTGCTTCAAAAGCATTTTCACATAATTTGTGTTTTCTGAAGAAACTGCAAGAGATATCTAACCCATACTTTCTGTGCAAGAGGGGCTTGTACATCTGCACAACATGTCTTTTAAAGTTTGAACCTATCTTATTGCATTTTTGAGTTATAGCAGTTTTTACTGTTTTATTGCTCCAAAAGCCTTTTCAGCCCATGAACAGTTGTTTGTGAGTTTTGAAAAAAAGTGCAAGAGCTATTCAAACCCTTTTTGCTGGGCAAGTAGGACCTGTAAATCTACACAATATATAGTTTAAAGTTTGAGTCTATCATATTAGGTTTTGGATTTATAGCTGTTTTTGTGTCTATTGCTTCAAAAGCATTTTCACATAATTTGTGTTTTCTGAAGAAACTGCAAGAGATATCTAACCCATACTTTCTGTGCAAGAGGGGCTTGTACATCTGCACAACATGTCTTTTAAAGTTTGAACCTATCTTATTGCATTTTTGAGTTATAGCAGTTTTTACTGTTTTATTGCTCCAAAAGCCTTTTCAGCCCATGAACAGTTGTTTGTGAGTTTTGAAAAAAAGTGCAAGAGCTATTCAAACCCTTTTTGCTGGGCAAGTAGGACCTGTAAATCTACACAATATATAGTTTAAAGTTTGAGTCTACCATTTTAGGTTTTGGATTTATAGCTGTTTTTGTGTCCATTGCTTCAAAAGCATTTTCACATAATTTGTGTTTTCTGAAGAAACTGCAAGAGATATCTAACCCATACTTTCTGTGCAAGAGGGGCTTGTACATCTGCACAACATGTCTTTTAAAGTTTGAACCTATCTTATTGCATTTTTGAGTTATAGCAGTTTTTACTGTTTTATTGCTCCAAAAGCCTTTTCAGCCCATGAACAGTTGTTTGTGAGTTTTGAAAAAAAGTGCAAGAGCTATTCAAACCCTTTTTGCTGGGCAAGTAGGACCTGTAAATCTACACAATATATAGTTTAAAGTTTGAGTCTATCATATTAGGTTTTGGATTTATAGCTGTTTTTGTGTCCATTGCTTCAAAAGCATTTTCACATAATTTGTGTTTTCTGAAGAAACTGCAAGAGATATCTAACCCATACTTTCTGTGCAAGAGGGGCTTGTACATCTGCACAACATGTCTTTTAAAGTTTGAACCTATCTTATTGCATTTTTGAGTTATAGCAGTTTTTACTGTTTTATTGCTCCAAAAGCCTTTTCAGCCCATGAACAGTTGTTTGTGAGTTTTGAAAAAAAGTGCAAGAGCTATTCAAACCCTTTTTGCTGGGCAAGTAGGACCTGTAAATCTACACAATATATAGTTTAAAGTTTGAGTCTATCATATTAGGTTTTGGATTTATAGCTGTTTTTGTGTCCATTGCTTCAAAAGCATTTTCACATAATTTGTGTTTTCTGAAGAAACTGCAAGAGATATCTAACCCATACTTTCTGTGCAAGAGGGGCTTGTACATCTGCACAACATGTCTTTTAAAGTTTGAACCTATCTTATTGCATTTTTGAGTTATAGCAGTTTTTACTGTTTTATTGCTCCAAAAGCCTTTTCAGCCCATGAACAGTTGTTTGTGAGTTTTGAAAAAAAGTGCAAGAGCTATTCAAACCCTTTTTGCTGGGCAAGTAGGACCTGTAAATCTACACAATATATAGTTTAAAGTTTGAGTCTACCATTTTAGGTTTTGGATTTATAGCTGTTTTTGTGTCCATTGCTTCAAAAGCATTTTCACATAATTTGTGTTTTCTGAAGAAACTGCAAGAGATATCTAACCCATACTTTCTGTGCAAGAGGGGCTTGTACATCTGCACAACATGTCTTTTAAAGTTTGAACCTATCTTATTGCATTTTTGAGTTATAGCAGTTTTTACTGTTTTATTGCTCCAAAAGCCTTTTCAGCCCATGAACAGTTGTTTGTGAGTTTTGAAAAAAAGTGCAAGAGCTATTCAAACCCTTTTTGCTGGGCAAGTAGGACCTGTAAATCTACACAATATATAGTTTAAAGTTTGAGTCTATCATATTAGGTTTTGGATTTATAGCTGTTTTTGTGTCCATTGCTTCAAAAGCATTTTCACATAATTTGTGTTTTCTGAAGAAACTGCAAGAGATATCTAACCCATACTTTCTGTGCAAGAGGGGCTTGTACATCTGCACAACATGTCTTTTAAAGTTTGAACCTATCTTATTGCATTTTTGAGTTATAGCAGTTTTTACTGTTTTATTGCTCCAAAAGCCTTTTCAGCCCATGAACAGTTGTTTGTGAGTTTTGAAAAAAAGTGCAAGAGCTATTCAAACCCTTTTTGCTGGGCAAGTAGGACCTGTAAATCTACACAATATATAGTTTAAAGTTTGAGTCTATCATATTAGGTTTTGGATTTATAGCTGTTTTTGTGTCCATTGCTTCAAAAGCATTTTCACATAATTTGTGTTTTCTGAAGAAACTGCAAGAGATATCTAACCCATACTTTCTGTGCAAGAGGGGCTTGTACATCTGCACAACATGTCTTTTAAAGTTTGAACCTATCTTATTGCATTTTTGAGTTATAGCAGTTTTTACTGTTTTATTGCTCCAAAAGCCTTTTCAGCCCATGAACAGTTGTTTGTGAGTTTTGAAAAAAAGTTCCAGAGCTATTCAAACCCTTTTTGCTGGGCAAGTAGGACCTGTCAATCTACACAATATATAGTTTAAAGTTTGAGTCTATCATATTATGTTTTGGATTTATAGCTGTTTTTGTGTCCATTGCTTCAAACGCATTTTCACATAATTTGTGTTTTTTGAAGAAACTGCAAGAGATATCTAACCCATACTTTCTGTGCAAGAGGGGCTTGTACATCTGCACAACATGTCTTTTAAAGTTTGAACCTATCTTATTGCATTTTTGAGTTATAGCAGTTTTTACTGTTTTATTGCTCCAAAAGCCTTTTCAGCCCATGAACAGTTGTTTGTGAGTTTTGAAAAAAAGTGCAAGAGCTATTCAAACCCTTTTTGCTGGGCAAGTAGGACCTGTCAATCTACACAATATATAATTTAAAGTTTGAGTCTATCATATTAGGTTTTGGATTTATAGCTGTTTTTGTGTCTATTGCTTCAAAAGCATTTTCACATAATTTGTGTTTTCTGAAGAAACTGCAAGAGATATCTAACCCATACTTTCTGTGCAAGAGGGGCTTGTACATCTGCACAACATGTCTTTTAAAGTTTGAACCTATCTTATTGCATTTTTGAGTTATAGCAGTTTTTACTGTTTTATTGCTCCAAAAGCCTTTTCAGCCCATGAACAGTTGTTTGTGAGTTTTGAAAAAAAGTGCAAGAGCTATTCAAACCCTTTTTGCTGGGCAAGTAGGACCTGTAAATCTACACAATATATAGTTTAAAGTTTGAGTCTACCATTTTAGGTTTTGGATTTATAGCTGTTTTTGTGTCCATTGCTTCAAAAGCATTTTCACATAATTTGTGTTTTCTGAAGAAACTGCAAGAGATATCTAACCCATACTTTCTGTGCAAGAGGGGCTTGTACATCTGCACAACATGTCTTTTAAAGTTTGAACCTATCTTATTGCATTTTTGAGTTATAGCAGTTTTTACTGTTTTATTGCTCCAAAAGCCTTTTCAGCCCATGAACAGTTGTTTGTGAGTTTTGAAAAAAAGTGCAAGAGCTATTCAAACCCTTTTTGCTGGGCAAGTAGGACCTGTAAATCTACACAATATATAGTTTAAAGTTTGAGTCTATCATATTAGGTTTTGGATTTATAGCTGTTTTTGTGTCCATTGCTTCAAAAGCATTTTCACATAATTTGTGTTTTCTGAAGAAACTGCAAGAGATATCTAACCCATACTTTCTGTGCAAGAGGGGCTTGTACATCTGCACAACATGTCTTTTAAAGTTTGAACCTATCTTATTGCATTTTTGAGTTATAGCAGTTTTTACTGTTTTATTGCTCCAAAAGCCTTTTCAGCCCATGAACAGTTGTTTGTGAGTTTTGAAAAAAAGTGCAAGAGCTATTCAAACCCTTTTTGCTGGGCAAGTAGGACCTGTAAATCTACACAATATATAGTTTAAAGTTTGAGTCTATCATATTAGGTTTTGGATTTATAGCTGTTTTTGTGTCCATTGCTTCAAAAGCATTTTCACATAATTTGTGTTTTCTGAAGAAACTGCAAGAGATATCTAACCCATACTTTCTGTGCAAGAGGGGCTTGTACATCTGCACAACATGTCTTTTAAAGTTTGAACCTATCTTATTGCATTTTTCAGTTATAGCAGTTTTTACTGTTTTATTGCTCCAAAAGCCTTTTCAGCCCATGAACAGTTGTTTGTGAGTTTTGAAAAAAAGTTCCAGAGCTATTCAAACCCTTTTTGCTGGGCAAGTAGGACCTGTCAATCTACACAATATATAGTTTAAAGTTTGAGTCTATCATATTATGTTTTGGATTTATAGCTGTTTTTGTGTCCATTGCTTCAAACGCATTTTCACATAATTTGTGTTTTTTGAAGAAACTGCAAGAGATATCTAACCCATACTTTCTGTGCAAGAGGGGCTTGTACATCTGCACAACATGTCTTTTAAAGTTTGAACCTATCTTATTGCATTTTTGAGTTATAGCAGTTTTTACTGTTTTATTGCTCCAAAAGCCTTTTCAGCCCATGAACAGTTGTTTGTGAGTTTTGAAAAAAAGTGCAAGAGCTATTCAAACCCTTTTTGCTGGGCAAGTAGGACCTGTCAATCTACACAATATATAATTTAAAGTTTGAGTCTATCATATTAGGTTTTGGATTTATAGCTGTTTTTGTGTCTATTGCTTCAAAAGCATTTTCACATAATTTGTGTTTTCTGAAGAAACTGCAAGAGATATCTAACCCATACTTTCTGTGCAAGAGG
Organism: Eucyclogobius newberryi; assembly: GCF_026437365.1. NCBI lineage: Eukaryota > Metazoa > Chordata > Actinopteri > Gobiiformes > Gobiidae > Eucyclogobius > Eucyclogobius newberryi. The sequence goes on along the minus strand of NW_027316345.1, from coordinate 495,776 downwards.
GGCTTGTACATCTGCACAACATGTCTTTTAAAGTTTGAACCTATCTTATTGCATTTTTGAGTTATAGCAGTTTTTACTGTTTTATTGCTCCAAAAGCCTTTTCAGCCCATGAACAGTTGTTTGTGAGTTTTGAAAAAAAGTGCAAGAGCTATTCAAACCCTTTTTGCTGGGCAAGTAGGACCTGTAAATCTACACAATATATAGTTTAAAGTTTGAGTCTATCATATTAGGTTTTGGATTTATAGCTGTTTTTGTGTCCATTGCTTCAAAAGCATTTTCACATAATTTGTGTTTTCTGAAGAAACTGCAAGAGATATCTAACCCATACTTTCTGTGCAAGAGGGGCTTGTACATCTGCACAACATGTCTTTTAAAGTTTGAACCTATCTTATTGCATTTTTGAGTTATAGCAGTTTTTACTGTTTTATTGCTCCAAAAGCCTTTTCAGCCCATGAACAGTTGTTTGTGAGTTTTGAAAAAAAGTTCCAGAGCTATTCAAACCCTTTTTGCTGGGCAAGTAGGACCTGTAAATCTACACAATATATAGTTTAAAGTTTGAGTCTATCATATTATGTTTTGGATTTATAGCTGTTTTTGTGTCCATTGCTTCAAACGCATTTTCACATAATTTGTGTTTTTTGAAGAAACTGCAAGAGATATCTAACCCATACTTTCTGTGCAAGAGGGGCTTGTACATCTGCACAACATTTCTTTTAAAGTTTGAACCTATCTTATTGCATTTTTGAGTTATAGCAGTTTTTACTGTTTTATTGCTCCAAAAGCCTTTTCAGCCCATGAACAGTTGTTTGTGAGTTTTGAAAAAAAGTGCAAGAGCTATTCAAACCCTTTTTGCTGGGCAAGTAGGACCTGTAAATCTACACAATATATAGTTTAAAGTTTGAGTCTACCATTTTAGGTTTTGGATTTATAGCTGTTTTTGTGTCCATTGCTTCAAAAGCATTTTCACATAATTTGTGTTTTCTGAAGAAACTGCAAGAGATATCTAACCCATACTTTCTGTGCAAGAGGGGCTTGTACATCTGCACAACATGTCTTTTAAAGTTTGAACCTATCTTATTGCATTTTTGAGTTATAGCAGTTTTTACTGTTTTATTGCTCCAAAAGCCTTTTCAGCCCATGAACAGTTGTTTGTGAGTTTTGAAAAAAAGTGCAAGAGCTATTCAAACCCTTTTTGCTGGGCAAGTAGGACCTGTAAATCTACACAATATATAGTTTAAAGTTTGAGTCTATCATATTAGGTTTTGGATTTATAGCTGTTTTTGTGTCTATTGCTTCAAAAGCATTTTCACATAATTTGTGTTTTCTGAAGAAACTGCAAGAGATATCTAACCCATACTTTCTGTGCAAGAGGGGCTTGTACATCTGCACAACATGTCTTTTAAAGTTTGAACCTATCTTATTGCATTTTTGAGTTATAGCAGTTTTTACTGTTTTATTGCTCCAAAAGCCTTTTCAGCCCATGAACAGTTGTTTGTGAGTTTTGAAAAAAAGTGCAAGAGCTATTCAAACCCTTTTTGCTGGGCAAGTAGGACCTGTAAATCTACACAATATATAGTTTAAAGTTTGAGTCTACCATTTTAGGTTTTGGATTTATAGCTGTTTTTGTGTCCATTGCTTCAAAAGCATTTTCACATAATTTGTGTTTTCTGAAGAAACTGCAAGAGATATCTAACCCATACTTTCTGTGCAAGAGGGGCTTGTACATCTGCACAACATGTCTTTTAAAGTTTGAACCTATCTTATTGCATTTTTGAGTTATAGCAGTTTTTACTGTTTTATTGCTCCAAAAGCCTTTTCAGCCCATGAACAGTTGTTTGTGAGTTTTGAAAAAAAGTGCAAGAGCTATTCAAACCCTTTTTGCTGGGCAAGTAGGACCTGTAAATCTACACAATATATAGTTTAAAGTTTGAGTCTATCATATTAGGTTTTGGATTTATAGCTGTTTTTGTGTCCATTGCTTCAAAAGCATTTTCACATAATTTGTGTTTTCTGAAGAAACTGCAAGAGATATCTAACCCATACTTTCTGTGCAAGAGGGGCTTGTACATCTGCACAACATGTCTTTTAAAGTTTGAACCTATCTTATTGCATTTTTGAGTTATAGCAGTTTTTACTGTTTTATTGCTCCAAAAGCCTTTTCAGCCCATGAACAGTTGTTTGTGAGTTTTGAAAAAAAGTGCAACAGCTATTCAAACCCTTTTTGCTGGGCAAGTAGGACCTGTAAATCTACACAATATATAGTTTAAAGTTTGAGTCTATCATATTAGGTTTTGGATTTATAGCTGTTTTTGTGTCCATTGCTTCAAAAGCATTTTCACATAATTTGTGTTTTCTGAAGAAACTGCAAGAGATATCTAACCCATACTTTCTGTGCAAGAGGGGCTTGTACATCTGCACAACATGTCTTTTAAAGTTTGAACCTATCTTATTGCATTTTTGAGTTATAGCAGTTTTTACTGTTTTATTGCTCCAAAAGCCTTTTCAGCCCATGAACAGTTGTTTGTGAGTTTTGAAAAAAAGTTCCAGAGCTATTCAAACCCTTTTTGCTGGGCAAGTAGGACCTGTCAATCTACACAATATATAGTTTAAAGTTTGAGTCTATCATATTAGGTTTTGGATTTATAGCTGTTTTTGTGTCCATTGCTTCAAACGCATTTTCACATAATTTGTGTTTTTTGAAGAAACTGCAAGAGATATCTAACCCATACTTTCTGTGCAAGAGGGGCTTGTACATCTGCACAACATGTCTTTTAAAGTTTGAACCTATCTTATTGCATTTTTGAGTTATAGCAGTTTTTACTGTTTTATTGCTCCAAAAGCCTTTTCAGCCCATGAACAGTTGTTTGTGAGTTTTGAAAAAAAGTGCAAGAGCTATTCAAACCCTTTTTGCTGGGCAAGTAGGACCTGTCAATCTACACAATATATAATTTAAAGTTTGAGTCTATCATATTAGGTTTTGGATTTATAGCTGTTTTTGTGTCTATTGCTTCAAAAGCATTTTCACATAATTTGTGTTTTCTGAAGAAACTGCAAGAGATATCTAACCCATACTTTCTGTGCAAGAGGGGCTTGTACATCTGCACAACATGTCTTTTAAAGTTTGAACCTATCTTATTGCATTTTTGAGTTATAGCAGTTTTTACTGTTTTATTGCTCCAAAAGCCTTTTCAGCCCATGAACAGTTGTTTGTGAGTTTTGAAAAAAAGTTCCAGAGCTATTCAAACCCTTTTTGCTGGGCAAGTAGGACCTGTCAATCTACACAATATATAGTTTAAAGTTTGAGTCTATCATATTATGTTTTGGATTTATAGCTGTTTTTGTGTCCATTGCTTCAAACGCATTTTCACATAATTTGTGTTTTTTGAAGAAACTGCAAGAGATATCTAACCCATACTTTCTGTGCAAGAGGGGCTTGTACATCTGCACAACATGTCTTTTAAAGTTTGAACCTATCTTATTGCATTTTTGAGTTATAGCAGTTTTTACTGTTTTATTGCTCCAAAAGCCTTTTCAGCCCATGAACAGTTGTTTGTGAGTTTTGAAAAAAAGTGCAAGAGCTATTCAAACCCTTTTTGCTGGGCAAGTAGGACCTGTAAATCTACACAATATATAGTTTAAAGTTTGAGTCTACCATTTTAGGTTTTGGATTTATAGCTGTTTTTGTGTCCATTGCTTCAAAAGCATTTTCACATAATTTGTGTTTTCTGAAGAAACTGCAAGAGATATCTAACCCATACTTTCTGTGCAAGAGGGGCTTGTACATCTGCACAACATGTCTTTTAAAGTTTGAACCTATCTTATTGCATTTTTGAGTTATAGCAGTTTTTACTGTTTTATTGCTCCAAAAGCCTTTTCAGCCCATGAACAGTTGTTTGTGAGTTTTGAAAAAAAGTGCAAGAGCTATTCAAACCCTTTTTGCTGGGCAAGTAGGACCTGTAAATCTACACAATATATAGTTTAAAGTTTGAGTCTATCATATTAGGTTTTGGATTTATAGCTGTTTTTGTGTCTATTGCTTCAAAAGCATTTTCACATAATTTGTGTTTTCTGAAGAAACTGCAAGAGATATCTAACCCATACTTTCTGTGCAAGAGGGGCTTGTACATCTGCACAACATGTCTTTTAAAGTTTGAACCTATCTTATTGCATTTTTGAGTTATAGCAGTTTTTACTGTTTTATTGCTCCAAAAGCCTTTTCAGCCCATGAACAGTTGTTTGTGAGTTTTGAAAAAAAGTGCAAGAGCTATTCAAACCCTTTTTGCTGGGCAAGTAGGACCTGTAAATCTACACAATATATAGTTTAAAGTTTGAGTCTACCATTTTAGGTTTTGGATTTATAGCTGTTTTTGTGTCCATTGCTTCAAAAGCATTTTCACATAATTTGTGTTTTCTGAAGAAACTGCAAGAGATATCTAACCCATACTTTCTGTGCAAGAGGGGCTTGTACATCTGCACAACATGTCTTTTAAAGTTTGAACCTATCTTATTGCATTTTTGAGTTATAGCAGTTTTTACTGTTTTATTGCTCCAAAAGCCTTTTCAGCCCATGAACAGTTGTTTGTGAGTTTTGAAAAAAAGTGCAAGAGCTATTCAAACCCTTTTTGCTGGGCAAGTAGGACCTGTAAATCTACACAATATATAGTTTAAAGTTTGAGTCTATCATATTAGGTTTTGGATTTATAGCTGTTTTTGTGTCTATTGCTTCAAAAGCATTTTCACATAATTTGTGTTTTCTGAAGAAACTGCAAGAGATATCTAACCCATACTTTCTGTGCAAGAGGGGCTTGTACATCTGCACAACATGTCTTTTAAAGTTTGAACCTATCTTATTGCATTTTTGAGTTATAGCAGTTTTTACTGTTTTATTGCTCCAAAAGCCTTTTCAGCCCATGAACAGTTGTTTGTGAGTTTTGAAAAAAAGTGCAAGAGCTATTCAAACCCTTTTTGCTGGGCAAGTAGGACCTGTAAATCTACACAATATATAGTTTAAAGTTTGAGTCTACCATTTTAGGTTTTGGATTTATAGCTGTTTTTGTGTCCATTGCTTCAAAAGCATTTTCACATAATTTGTGTTTTCTGAAGAAACTGCAAGAGATATCTAACCCATACTTTCTGTGCAAGAGGGGCTTGTACATCTGCACAACATGTCTTTTAAAGTTTGAACCTATCTTATTGCATTTTTGAGTTATAGCAGTTTTTACTGTTTTATTGCTCCAAAAGCCTTTTCAGCCCATGAACAGTTGTTTGTGAGTTTTGAAAAAAAGTGCAAGAGCTATTCAAACCCTTTTTGCTGGGCAAGTAGGACCTGTAAATCTACACAATATATAGTTTAAAGTTTGAGTCTATCATATTAGGTTTTGGATTTATAGCTGTTTTTGTGTCTATTGCTTCAAAAGCATTTTCACATAATTTGTGTTTTCTGAAGAAACTGCAAGAGATATCTAACCCATACTTTCTGTGCAAGAGGGGCTTGTACATCTGCACAACATGTCTTTTAAAGTTTGAACCTATCTTATTGCATTTTTGAGTTATAGCAGTTTTTACTGTTTTATTGCTCCAAAAGCCTTTTCAGCCCATGAACAGTTGTTTGTGAGTTTTGAAAAAAAGTTCCAGAGCTATTCAAACCCTTTTTGCTGGGCAAGTAGGACCTGTCAATCTACACAATATATAGTTTAAAGTTTGAGTCTATCATATTAGGTTTTGGATTTATAGCTGTTTTTGTGTCCATTGCTTCAAACGCATTTTCACATAATTTGTGTTTTTTGAAGAAACTGCAAGAGATATCTAACCCATACTTTCTGTGCAAGAGGGGCTTGTACATCTGCACAACATGTCTTTTAAAGTTTGAACCTATCTTATTGCATTTTTGAGTTATAGCAGTTTTTACTGTTTTATTGCTCCAAAAGCCTTTTCAGCCCATGAACAGTTGTTTGTGAGTTTTGAAAAAAAGTGCAAGAGCTATTCAAACCCTTTTTGCTGGGCAAGTAGGACCTGTCAATCTACACAATATATAATTTAAAGTTTGAGTCTATCATATTAGGTTTTGGATTTATAGCTGTTTTTGTGTCTATTGCTTCAAAAGCATTTTCACATAATTTGTGTTTTCTGAAGAAACTGCAAGAGATATCTAACCCATACTTTCTGTGCAAGAGGGGCTTGTACATCTGCACAACATGTCTTTTAAAGTTTGAACCTATCTTATTGCATTTTTGAGTTATAGCAGTTTTTACTGTTTTATTGCTCCAAAAGCCTTTTCAGCCCATGAACAGTTGTTTGTGAGTTTTGAAAAAAAGTTCCAGAGCTATTCAAACCCTTTTTGCTGGGCAAGTAGGACCTGTCAATCTACACAATATATAGTTTAAAGTTTGAGTCTATCATATTATGTTTTGGATTTATAGCTGTTTTTGTGTCCATTGCTTCAAACGCATTTTCACATAATTTGTGTTTTTTGAAGAAACTGCAAGAGATATCTAACCCATACTTTCTGTGCAAGAGGGGCTTGTACATCTGCACAACATGTCTTTTAAAGTTTGAACCTATCTTATTGCATTTTTGAGTTATAGCAGTTTTTACTGTTTTATTGCTCCAAAAGCCTTTTCAGCCCATGAACAGTTGTTTGTGAGTTTTGAAAAAAAGTGCAAGAGCTATTCAAACCCTTTTTGCTGGGCAAGTAGGACCTGTAAATCTACACAATATATAGTTTAAAGTTTGAGTCTACCATTTTAGGTTTTGGATTTATAGCTGTTTTTGTGTCCATTGCTTCAAAAGCATTTTCACATAATTTGTGTTTTCTGAAGAAACTGCAAGAGATATCTAACCCATACTTTCTGTGCAAGAGGGGCTTGTACATCTGCACAACATGTCTTTTAAAGTTTGAACCTATCTTATTGCATTTTTGAGTTATAGCAGTTTTTACTGTTTTATTGCTCCAAAAGCCTTTTCAGCCCATGAACAGTTGTTTGTGAGTTTTGAAAAAAAGTGCAAGAGCTATTCAAACCCTTTTTGCTGGGCAAGTAGGACCTGTAAATCTACACAATATATAGTTTAAAGTTTGAGTCTATCATATTAGGTTTTGGATTTATAGCTGTTTTTGTGTCTATTGCTTCAAAAGCATTTTCACATAATTTGTGTTTTCTGAAGAAACTGCAAGAGATATCTAACCCATACTTTCTGTGCAAGAGGGGCTTGTACATCTGCACAACATGTCTTTTAAAGTTTGAACCTATCTTATTGCATTTTTGAGTTATAGCAGTTTTTACTGTTTTATTGCTCCAAAAGCCTTTTCAGCCCATGAACAGTTGTTTGTGAGTTTTGAAAAAAAGTGCAAGAGCTATTCAAACCCTTTTTGCTGGGCAAGTAGGACCTGTAAATCTACACAATATATAGTTTAAAGTTTGAGTCTACCATTTTAGGTTTTGGATTTATAGCTGTTTTTGTGTCCATTGCTTCAAAAGCATTTTCACATAATTTGTGTTTTCTGAAGAAACTGCAAGAGATATCTAACCCATACTTTCTGTGCAAGAGGGGCTTGTACATCTGCACAACATGTCTTTTAAAGTTTGAACCTATCTTATTGCATTTTTGAGTTATAGCAGTTTTTACTGTTTTATTGCTCCAAAAGCCTTTTCAGCCCATGAACAGTTGTTTGTGAGTTTTGAAAAAAAGTGCAAGAGCTATTCAAACCCTTTTTGCTGGGCAAGTAGGACCTGTAAATCTACACAATATATAGTTTAAAGTTTGAGTCTATCATATTAGGTTTTGGATTTATAGCTGTTTTTGTGTCTATTGCTTCAAAAGCATTTTCACATAATTTGTGTTTTCTGAAGAAACTGCAAGAGATATCTAACCCATACTTTCTGTGCAAGAGGGGCTTGTACATCTGCACAACATGTCTTTTAAAGTTTGAACCTATCTTATTGCATTTTTGAGTTATAGCAGTTTTTACTGTTTTATTGCTCCAAAAGCCTTTTCAGCCCATGAACAGTTGTTTGTGAGTTTTGAAAAAAAGTGCAAGAGCTATTCAAACCCTTTTTGCTGGGCAAGTAGGACCTGTAAATCTACACAATATATAGTTTAAAGTTTGAGTCTACCATTTTAGGTTTTGGATTTATAGCTGTTTTTGTGTCCATTGCTTCAAAAGCATTTTCACATAATTTGTGTTTTCTGAAGAAACTGCAAGAGATATCTAACCCATACTTTCTGTGCAAGAGGGGCTTGTACATCTGCACAACATGTCTTTTAAAGTTTGAACCTATCTTATTGCATTTTTGAGTTATAGCAGTTTTTACTGTTTTATTGCTCCAAAAGCCTTTTCAGCCCATGAACAGTTGTTTGTGAGTTTTGAAAAAAAGTGCAAGAGCTATTCAAACCCTTTTTGCTGGGCAAGTAGGACCTGTAAATCTACACAATATATAGTTTAAAGTTTGAGTCTATCATATTAGGTTTTGGATTTATAGCTGTTTTTGTGTCTATTGCTTCAAAAGCATTTTCACATAATTTGTGTTTTCTGAAGAAACTGCAAGAGATATCTAACCCATACTTTCTGTGCAAGAGGGGCTTGTACATCTGCACAACATGTCTTTTAAAGTTTGAACCTATCTTATTGCATTTTTGAGTTATAGCAGTTTTTACTGTTTTATTGCTCCAAAAGCCTTTTCAGCCCATGAACAGTTGTTTGTGAGTTTTGAAAAAAAGTGCAAGAGCTATTCAAACCCTTTTTGCTGGGCAAGTAGGACCTGTAAATCTACACAATATATAGTTTAAAGTTTGAGTCTACCATTTTAGGTTTTGGATTTATAGCTGTTTTTGTGTCCATTGCTTCAAAAGCATTTTCACATAATTTGTGTTTTCTGAAGAAACTGCAAGAGATATCTAACCCATACTTTCTGTGCAAGAGGGGCTTGTACATCTGCACAACATGTCTTTTAAAGTTTGAACCTATCTTATTGCATTTTTGAGTTATAGCAGTTTTTACTGTTTTATTGCTCCAAAAGCCTTTTCAGCCCATGAACAGTTGTTTGTGAGTTTTGAAAAAAAGTGCAAGAGCTATTCAAACCCTTTTTGCTGGGCAAGTAGGACCTGTAAATCTACACAATATATAGTTTAAAGTTTGAGTCTATCATATTAGGTTTTGGATTTATAGCTGTTTTTGTGTCCATTGCTTCAAAAGCATTTTCACATAATTTGTGTTTTCTGAAGAAACTGCAAGAGATATCTAACCCATACTTTCTGTGCAAGAGGGGCTTGTACATCTGCACAACATGTCTTTTAAAGTTTGAACCTATCTTATTGCATTTTTGAGTTATAGCAGTTTTTACTGTTTTATTGCTCCAAAAGCCTTTTCAGCCCATGAACAGTTGTTTGTGAGTTTTGAAAAAAAGTGCAACAGCTATTCAAACCCTTTTTGCTGGGCAAGTAGGACCTGTAAATCTACACAATATATAGTTTAAAGTTTGAGTCTATCATATTAGGTTTTGGATTTATAGCTGTTTTTGTGTCCATTGCTTCAAAAGCATTTTCACATAATTTGTGTTTTCTGAAGAAACTGCAAGAGATATCTAACCCATACTTTCTGTGCAAGAGGGGCTTGTACATCTGCACAACATGTCTTTTAAAGTTTGAACCTATCTTATTGCATTTTTGAGTTATAGCAGTTTTTACTGTTTTATTGCTCCAAAAGCCTTTTCAGCCCATGAACAGTTGTTTGTGAGTTTTGAAAAAAAGTTCCAGAGCTATTCAAACCCTTTTTGCTGGGCAAGTAGGACCTGTCAATCTACACAATATATAGTTTAAAGTTTGAGTCTATCATATTATGTTTTGGATTTATAGCTGTTTTTGTGTCCATTGCTTCAAACGCATTTTCACATAATTTGTGTTTTTTGAAGAAACTGCAAGAGATATCTAACCCATACTTTCTGTGCAAGAGGGGCTTGTACATCTGCACAACATGTCTTTTAAAGTTTGAACCTATCTTATTGCATTTTTGAGTTATAGCAGTTTTTACTGTTTTATTGCTCCAAAAGCCTTTTCAGCCCATGAACAGTTGTTTGTGAGTTTTGAAAAAAAGTGCAAGAGCTATTCAAACCCTTTTTGCTGGGCAAGTAGGACCTGTAAATCTACACAATATATAGTTTAAAGTTTGAGTCTATCATATTAGGTTTTGGATTTATAGCTGTTTTTGTGTCTATTGCTTCAAAAGCATTTTCACATAATTTGTGTTTTCTGAAGAAACTGCAAGAGATATCTAACCCATACTTTCTGTGCAAGAGGGGCTTGTACATCTGCACAACATGTCTTTTAAAGTTTGAACCTATCTTATTGCATTTTTGAGTTATAGCAGTTTTTACTGTTTTATTGCTCCAAAAGCCTTTTCAGCCCATGAACAGTTGTTTGTGAGTTTTGAAAAAAAGTGCAAGAGCTATTCAAACCCTTTTTGCTGGGCAAGTAGGACCTGTAAATCTACACAATATATAGTTTAAAGTTTGAGTCTATCATATTAGGTTTTGGATTTATAGCTGTTTTTGTGTCCATTGCTTCAAAAGCATTTTCACATAATTTGTGTTTTCTGAAGAAACTGCAAGAGATATCTAACCCATACTTTCTGTGCAAGAGGGGCTTGTACATCTGCACAACATGTCTTTTAAAGTTTGAACCTATCTTATTGCATTTTTGAGTTATAGCAGTTTTTACTGTTTTATTGCTCCAAAAGCCTTTTCAGCCCATGAACAGTTGTTTGTGAGTTTTGAAAAAAAGTGCAAGAGCTATTCAAACCCTTTTTGCTGGGCAAGTAGGACCTGTAAATCTACACAATATATAGTTTAAAGTTTGAGTCTATCATATTATGTTTTGGATTTATAGCTGTTTTTGTGTCCATTGCTTCAAACGCATTTTCACATAATTTGTGTTTTTTGAAGAAACTGCAAGAGATATCTAACCCATACTTTCTGTGCAAGAGGGGCTTGTACATCTGCACAACATGTCTTTTAAAGTTTGAACCTATCTTATTGCATTTTTGAGTTATAGCAGTTTTTACTGTTTTATTGCTCCAAAAGCCTTTTCAGCCCATGAACAGTTGTTTGTGAGTTTTGAAAAAAAGTGCAAGAGCTATTCAAACCCTTTTTGCTGGGCAAGTAGGACCTGTCAATCTACACAATATATAATTTAAAGTTTGAGTCTATCATATTAGGTTTTGGATTTATAGCTGTTTTTGTGTCTATTGCTTCAAAAGCATTTTCACATAATTTGTGTTTTCTGAAGAAACTGCAAGAGATATCTAACCCATACTTTCTGTGCAAGAGGGGCTTGTACATCTGCACAACATGTCTTTTAAAGTTTGAACCTATCTTAGTGCATTTTTGAGTTGTAGCAGTTTTTACTGTTTTATTGCTCCAAAAGCCTTTTCAGCCCATGAACAGTTGTTTGTGAGTTTTGAAAAAAAGTTCCAGAGCTATTCAAACCCTTTTCGCTGGGCAAGTAGGACCTGTAAATCTACACAATATATAGTTTAAAGTTTGAGTCTATCATATTAGGTTTTGGATTTATAGCTGTTTTTGTGTCCATTGCTTCAAAAGCATTTTCACATAATTTGTGTTTTCTGAAGAAACTGCAAGAGATATCTAACCCATACTTTCTGTGCAAGAGGGGCTTGTACATCTGCACAACATGTCTTTTAAAGTTTGAACCTATCTTATTGCATTTTTGAGTTATAGCAGTTTTTACTGTTTTATTGCTCCAAAAGCCTTTTCAGCCCATGAACAGTTGTTTGTGAGTTTTGAAAAAAAGTGCAAGAGCTATTCAAACCCTTTTTGCTGGGCAAGTAGGACCTGTAAATCTACACAATATATAGTTTAAAGTTTGAGTCTATCATATTAGGTTTTGGATTTATAGCTGTTTTTGTGTCCATTGCTTCAAAAGCATTTTCACATAATTTGTGTTTTCTGAAGAAACTGCAAGAGATATCTAACCCATACTTTCTGTGCAAGAGGGGCTTGTACATCTGCACAACATGTCTTTTAAAGTTTGAACCTATCTTATTGCATTTTTGAGTTATAGCAGTTTTTACTGTTTTATTGCTCCAAAAGCCTTTTCAGCCCATGAACAGTTGTTTGTGAGTTTTGAAAAAAAGTGCAAGAGCTATTCAAACCCTTTTTGCTGGGCAAGTAGGACCTGTAAATCTACACAATATATAGTTTAAAGTTTGAGTCTATCATATTAGGTTTTGGATTTATAGCTGTTTTTGTGTCTATTGCTTCAAAAGCATTTTCACATAATTTGTGTTTTCTGAAGAAACTGCAAGAGATATCTAACCCATACTTTCTGTGCAAGAGGGGCTTGTACATCTGCACAACATGTCTTTTAAAGTTTGAACCTATCTTATTGCATTTTTGAGTTATAGCAGTTTTTACTGTTTTATTGCTCCAAAAGCCTTTTCAGCCCATGAACAGTTGTTTGTGAGTTTTGAAAAAAAGTGCAAGAGCTATTCAAACCCTTTTTGCTGGGCAAGTAGGACCTGTAAATCTACACAATATATAGTTTAAAGTTTGAGTCTATCATATTAGGTTTTGGATTTATAGCTGTTTTTGTGTCTATTGCTTCAAAAGCATTTTCACATAATTTGTGTTTTCTGAAGAAACTGCAAGAGATATCTAACCCATACTTTCTGTGCAAGAGGGGCTTGTACATCTGCACAACATGTCTTTTAAAGTTTGAACCTATCTTATTGCATTTTTGAGTTATAGCAGTTTTTACTGTTTTATTGCTCCAAAAGCCTTTTCAGCCCATGAACAGTTGTTTGTGAGTTTTGAAAAAAAGTGCCAGAGCTATTCAAACCCTTTTTGCTGGGCAAGTAGGACCTGTAAATCTACACAATATATAGTTTAAAGTTTGAGTCTATCATATTAGGTTTTGGATTTATAGCTGTTTTTGTGTCTATTGCTTCAAAAGCATTTTCACATAATTTGTGTTTTCTGAAGAAACTGCAAGAGATATCTAACCCATACTTTCTGTGCAAGAGGGGATTGTACATCTGCACAACATGTCTTTTAGAGTTTGAACCTATCTTATTGCATTTTTGAGTTATAGCAGTTTTTACTGTTTTATTGCTCCAAAAGCCTTTTCAGCCCATGAACAGTTGTTTGTGAGTTTTGAAAAAAAGTGCAAGAGCTATTCAAACCCTTTTTGCTGGGCAAGTAGGACCTGTAAATCTACACAATATATAGTTTAAAGTTTGAGTCTACCATTTTAGGTTTTGGATTTATAGCTGTTTTTGTGTCCATTGCTTCAAAAGCATTTTCACATAATTTGTGTTTTCTGAAGAAACTGCAAGAGATATCTAACCCATACTTTCTGTGCAAGAGGGGCTTGTACATCTGCACAACATGTCTTTTAAAGTTTGAACCTATCTTATTGCATTTTTGAGTTATAGCAGTTTTTACTGTTTTATTGCTCCAAAAGCCTTTTCAGCCCATGAACAGTTGTTTGTGAGTTTTGAAAAAAAGTGCAAGAGCTATTCAAACCCTTTTTGCTGGGCAAGTAGGACCTGTAAATCTACACAATATATAGTTTAAAGTTTGAGTCTATCATATTAGGTTTTGGATTTATAGCTGTTTTTGTGTCTATTGCTTCAAAAGCATTTTCACATAATTTGTGTTTTCTGGAGAAACTGCAAGAGATATCTAACCCATACTTTCTGTGCAAGAGGGGCTTGTACATCTGCACAACATGTCTTTTAAAGTTTGAACCTATCTTATTGCATTTTTGAGTTATAGCAGTTTTTACTGTTTTATTGCTCCAAAAGCCTTTTCAGCCCATGAACAGTTGTTTGTGAGTTTTGAAAAAAAGTGCAAGAGCTATTCAAACCCTTTTTGCTGGGCAAGTAGGACCTGTAAATCTACACAATATATAGTTTAAAGTTTGAGTCTATCATATTAGGTTTTGGATTTATAGCTGTTTTTGTGTCTATTGCTTCAAAAGCATTTTCACATAATTTGTGTTTTCTGAAGAAACTGCAAGAGATATCTAACCCATACTTTCTGTGCAAGAGGGGCTTGTACATCTGCACAACATGTCTTTTAAAGTTTGAACCTATCTTATTGCATTTTTGAGTTATAGCAGTTTTTACTGTTTTATTGCTCCAAAAGCCTTTTCAGCCCATGAACAGTTGTTTGTGAGTTTTGAAAAAAAGTGCAAGAGCTATTCAAACCCTTTTTGCTGGGCAAGTAGGACCTGTAAATCTACACAATATATAGTTTAAAGTTTGAGTCTATCATATTAGGTTTTGGATTTATAGCTGTTTTTGTGTCCATTGCTTCAAAAGCATTTTCACATAATTTGTGTTTTCTGAAGAAACTGCAAGAGATATCTAACCCATACTTTCTGTGCAAGAGGGGCTTGTACATCTGCACAACAAGTCTTTTAAAGTTTGAACCTATCTTATTGCATTTTTGAGTTATAGCAGTTTTTACTGTTTTATTGCTCCAAAAGCCTTTTCAGCCCATGAACAGTTGTTTGTGAGTTTTGAAAAAAAGTTCCAGAGCTATTCAAACCCTTTTTGCTGGGCAAGTAGGACCTGTCAATCTACACAATATATAGTTTAAAGTTTGAGTCTATCATATTATGTTTTGGATTTATAGCTGTTTTTGTGTCCATTGCTTCAAACGCATTTTCACATAATTTGTGTTTTTTGAAGAAACTGCAAGAGATATCTAACCCATACTTTCTGTGCAAGAGGGGCTTGTACATCTGCACAACATGTCTTTTAAAGTTTGAACCTATCTTATTGCATTTTTGAGTTATAGCAGTTTTTACTGTTTTATTGCTCCAAAAGCCTTTTCAGCCCATGAACAGTTGTTTGTGAGTTTTGAAAAAAAGTGCAAGAGCTATTCAAACCCTTTTTGCTGGGCAAGTAGGACCTGTCAATCTAAACAATATATAATTTAAAGTTTGAGTCTATCATATTAGGTTTTGGATTTATAGCTGTTTTTGTGTCTATTGCTTCAAAAGCATTTTCACATAATTTGTGTTTTCTGAAGAAACTGCAAGAGATATCTAACCCATACTTTCTGTGCAAGAGGGGCTTGTACATCTGCACAACATGTCTTTTAAAGTTTGAACCTATCTTATTGCATTTTTGAGTTATAGCAGTTTTTACTGTTTTATTGCTCCAAAAGCCTTTTCAGCCCATGAACAGTTGTTTGTGAGTTTTGAAAAAAAGTTCCAGAGCTATTCAAACCCTTTTCGCTGGGCAAGTAGGACCTGTAAATCTACACAATATATAGTTTAAAGTTTGAGTCTATCATATTAGGTTTTGGATTTATAGCTGTTTTTGTGTCCATTGCTTCAAAAGCATTTTCACATAATTTGTGTTTTCTGAAGAAACTGCAAGAGATATCTAACCCATACTTTCTGTGCAAGAGGGGCTTGTACATCTGCACAACATGTCTTTTAAAGTATGAACCTATCTTATTGCATTTTTGAGTTATAGCAGTTTTTACTGTTTTATTGCTCCAAAAGCCTTTTCAGCCCATGAACAGTTGTTTGTGAGTTTTGAAAAAAAGTGCAAGAGCTATTCAAACCCTTTTTGCTGGGCAAGTAGGACCTGTAAATCTACACAATATATAGTTTAAAGTTTGAGTCTATCATATTAGGTTTTGGATTTATAGCTGTTTTTGTGTCCATTGCTTCAAAAGCATTTTCACATAATTTGTGTTTTCTGAAGAAACTGCAAGAGATATCTAACCCATACTTTCTGTGCAAGAGGGGCTTGTACATCTGCACAACATGTCTTTTAAAGTTTGAACCTATCTTATTGCATTTTTGAGTTATAGCAGTTTTTACTGTTTTATTGCTCCAAAAGCCTTTTCAGCCCATGAACAGTTGTTTGTGAGTTTTGAAAAAAAGTGCAAGAGCTATTCAAACCCTTTTTGCTGGGCAAGTAGGACCTGTAAATCTACACAATATATAGTTTAAAGTTTTAGTCTATCATATTAGGTTTTGGATTTATAGCTGTTTTTGTGTCTATTGCTTCAAAAGCATTTTCACATAATTTGTGTTTTCTGAAGAAACTGCAAGAGATATCTAACCCATACTTTCTGTGCAAGAGGGGCTTGTACATCTGCACAACATGTCTTTTAAAGTTTGAACCTATCTTATTGCATTTTTGAGTTATAGCAGTTTTTACTGTTTTATTGCTCCAAAAGCCTTTTCAGCCCATGAACAGTTGTTTGTGAGTTTTGAAAAAAAGTGCAAGAGCTATTCAAACCCTTTTTGCTGGGCAAGTAGGACCTGTAAATCTACACAATATATAGTTTAAAGTTTGAGTCTATCATATTAGGTTTTGGATTTATAGCTGTTTTTGTGTCCATTGCTTCAAAAGCATTTTCACATAATTTGTGTTTTCTGAAGAAACTGCAAGAGATATCTAACCCATACTTTCTGTGCAAGAGGGGCTTGTACATCTGCACAACATGTCTTTTAAAGTTTGAACCTATCTTATTGCATTTTTGAGTTATAGCAGTTTTTACTGTTTTATTGCTCCAAAAGCCTTTTCAGCCCATGAACAGTTGTTTGTGAGTTTTGAAAAAAAGTTCCAGAGCTATTCAAACCCTTTTTGCTGGGCAAGTAGGACCTGTCAATCTACACAATATATAGTTTAAAGTTTGAGTCTATCATATTAGGTTTTGGATTTATAGCTGTTTTTGTGTCCATTGCTTCAAACGCATTTTCACATAATTTGTGTTTTTTGAAGAAACTGCAAGAGATATCTAACCCATACTTTCTGTGCAAGAGGGGCTTGTACATCTGCACAACATGTCTTTTAAAGTTTGAACCTATCTTATTGCATTTTTGAGTTATAGCAGTTTTTACTGTTTTATTGCTCCAAAAGCCTTTTCAGCCCATGAACAGTTGTTTGTGAGTTTTGAAAAAAAGTGCAAGAGCTATTCAAACCCTTTTTGCTGGGCAAGTAGGACCTGTCAATCTACACAATATATAGTTTAAAGTTTGAGTCTATCATATTAGGTTTTGGATTTATAGCTGTTTTTGTGTCTATTGCTTCAAAAGCATTTTCACATAATTTGTGTTTTCTGAAGAAACTGCAAGAGATATCTAACCCATACTTTCTGTGCAAGAGGGGCTTGTACATCTGCACAACATGTCTTTTAAAGTTTGAACCTATCTTATTGCATTTTTGAGTTATAGCAGTTTTTACTGTTTTATTGCTCCAAAAGCCTTTTCAGCCCATGAACAGTTGTTTGTGAGTTTTGAAAAAAAGTGCAAGAGCTATTCAAACCCTTTTTGCTGGGCAAGTAGGACCTGTCAATCTACACAATATATAGTTTAAAGTTTGAGTCTATCATATTATGTTTTGGATTTATAGCTGTTTTTGTGTCCATTGCTTCAAACGCATTTTCACATAATTTGTGTTTTTTGAAGAAACTGCAAGAGATATCTAACCCATACTTTCTGTGCAAGAGGGGCTTGTACATCTGCACAACATGTCTTTTAAAGTTTGAACCTATCTTATTGCATTTTTGAGTTATAGCAGTTTTTACTGTTTTATTGCTCCAAAAGCCTTTTCAGCCCATGAACAGTTGTTTGTGAGTTTTGAAAAAAAGTGCAAGAGCTATTCAAACCCTTTTTGCTGGGCAAGTAGGACCTGTAAATCTACACAATATATAGTTTAAAGTTTGAGTCTATCATATTAGGTTTTGGATTTATAGCTGTTTTTGTGTCTATTGCTTCAAAAGCATTTTCACATAATTTGTGTTTTCTGAAGAAACTGCAAGAGATATCTAACCCATACTTTCTGTGCAAGAGGGGCTTGTACATCTGCACAACATGTCTTTTAAAGTTTGAACCTATCTTATTGCATTTTTGAGTTATAGCAGTTTTTACTGTTTTATTGCTCCAAAAGCCTTTTCAGCCCATGAACAGTTGTTTGTGAGTTTTGAAAAAAAGTTCCAGAGCTATTCAAACCCTTTTCGCTGGGCAAGTAGGACCTGTAAATCTACACAATATATAGTTTAAAGTTTGAGTCTATCATATTAGGTTTTGGATTTATAGCTGTTTTTGTGTCCATTGCTTCAAAAGCATTTTCACATAATTTGTGTTTTCTGAAGAAACTGCAAGAGATATCTAACCCATACTTTCTGTGCAAGAGGGGCTTGTACATCTGCACAACATGTCTTTTAAAGTTTGAACCTATCTTATTGCATTTTTGAGTTATAGCAGTTTTTACTGTTTTATTGCTCCAAAAGCCTTTTCAGCCCATGAACAGTTGTTTGTGAGTTTTGAAAAAAAGTGCAAGAGCTATTCAAACCCTTTTTGCTGGGCAAGTAGGACCTGTAAATCTACACAATATATAGTTTAAAGTTTGAGTCTATCATATTAGGTTTTGGATTTATAGCTGTTTTTGTGTCTATTGCTTCAAAAGCATTTTCACATAATTTGTGTTTTCTGAAGAAACTGCAAGAGATATCTAACCCATACTTTCTGTGCAAGAGGGGCTTGTACATCTGCACAACATGTCTTTTAAAGTTTGAACCTATCTTATTGCATTTTTGAGTTATAGCAGTTTTTACTGTTTTATTGCTCCAAAAGCCTTTTCAGCCCATGAACAGTTGTTTGTGAGTTTTGAAAAAAAGTGCAAGAGCTATTCAAACCCTTTTTGCTGGGCAAGTAGGACCTGTAAATCTACACAATATATAGTTTAAAGTTTGAGTCTACCATTTTAGGTTTTGGATTTATAGCTGTTTTTGTGTCCATTGCTTCAAAAGCATTTTCACATAATTTGTGTTTTCTGAAGAAACTGCAAGAGATATCTAACCCATACTTTCTGTGCAAGAGGGGCTTGTACATCTGCACAACATGTCTTTTAAAGTTTGAACCTATCTTATTGCATTTTTGAGTTATAGCAGTTTTTACTGTTTTATTGCTCCAAAAGCCTTTTCAGCCCATGAACAGTTGTTTGTGAGTTTTGAAAAAAAGTGCAAGAGCTATTCAAACCCTTTTTGCTGGGCAAGTAGGACCTGTAAATCTACACAATATATAGTTTAAAGTTTGAGTCTATCATATTAGGTTTTGGATTTATAGCTGTTTTTGTGTCTATTGCTTCAAAAGCATTTTCACATAATTTGTGTTTTCTGAAGAAACTGCAAGAGATATCTAACCCATACTTTCTGTGCAAGAGGGGCTTGTACATCTGCACAACATGTCTTTTAAAGTTTGAACCTATCTTATTGCATTTTTGAGTTATAGCAGTTTTTACTGTTTTATTGCTCCAAAAGCCTTTTCAGCCCATGAACAGTTGTTTGTGAGTTTTGAAAAAAAGTGCAAGAGCTATTCAAACCCTTTTTGCTGGGCAAGTAGGACCTGTAAATCTACACAATATATAGTTTAAAGTTTGAGTCTATCATATTAGGTTTTGGATTTATAGCTGTTTTTGTGTCCATTGCTTCAAAAGCATTTTCACATAATTTGTGTTTTCTGAAGAAACTGCAAGAGATATCTAACCCATACTTTCTGTGCAAGAGGGGCTTGTACATCTGCACAACATGTCTTTTAAAGTTTGAACCTATCTTATTGCATTTTTGAGTTATAGCAGTTTTTACTGTTTTATTGCTCCAAAAGCCTTTTCAGCCCATGAACAGTTGTTTGTGAGTTTTGAAAAAAAGTTCCAGAGCTATTCAAACCCTTTTTGCTGGGCAAGTAGGACCTGTCAATCTACACAATATATAGTTTAAAGTTTGAGTCTATCATATTAGGTTTTGGATTTATAGCTGTTTTTGTGTCCATTGCTTCAAACGCATTTTCACATAATTTGTGTTTTTTGAAGAAACTGCAAGAGATATCTAACCCATACTTTCTGTGCAAGAGGGGCTTGTACATCTGCACAACATGTCTTTTAAAGTTTGAACCTATCTTATTGCATTTTTGAGTTATAGCAGTTTTTACTGTTTTATTGCTCCAAAAGCCTTTTCAGCCCATGAACAGTTGTTTGTGAGTTTTGAAAAAAAGTGCAAGAGCTATTCAAACCCTTTTTGCTGGGCAAGTAGGACCTGTCAATCTACACAATATATAGTTTAAAGTTTGAGTCTATCATATTAGGTTTTGGATTTATAGCTGTTTTTGTGTCTATTGCTTCAAAAGCATTTTCACATAATTTGTGTTTTCTGAAGAAACTGCAAGAGATATCTAACCCATACTTTCTGTGCAAGAGGGGCTTGTACATCTGCACAACATGTCTTTTAAAGTTTGAACCTATCTTATTGCATTTTTGAGTTATAGCAGTTTTTACTGTTTTATTGCTCCAAAAGCCTTTTCAGCCCATGAACAGTTGTTTGTGAGTTTTGAAAAAAAGTGCAAGAGCTATTCAAACCCTTTTTGCTGGGCAAGTAGGACCTGTCAATCTACACAATATATAGTTTAAAGTTTGAGTCTATAATATTATGTTTTGGATTTATAGCTGTTTTTGTGTCCATTGCTTCAAACGCATTTTCACATAATTTGTGTTTTTTGAAGAAACTGCAAGAGATATCTAACCCATACTTTCTGTGCAAGAGGGGCTTGTACATCTGCACAACATGTCTTTTAAAGTTTGAACCTATCTTATTGCATTTTTGAGTTATAGCAGTTTTTACTGTTTTATTGCTCCAAAAGCCTTTTCAGCCCATGAACAGTTGTTTGTGAGTTTTGAAAAAAAGTGCAAGAGCTATTCAAACCCTTTTTGCTGGGCAAGTAGGACCTGTCAATCTAAACAATATATAATTTAAAGTTTGAATCTATCATATTAGGTTTTGGATTTATAGCTGTTTTTGTGTCTATTGCTTCAAAAGCATTTTCACATAATTTGTGTTTTCTGAAGAAACTGCAAGAGATATCTAACCCATACTTTCTGTGCAAGAGGGGCTTGTACATCTGCACAACATGTCTTTTAAAGTTTGAACCTATCTTATTGCATTTTTGAGTTATAGCAGTTTTTACTGTTTTATTGCTCCAAAAGCCTTTTCAGCCCATGAACAGTTGTTTGTGAGTTTTGAAAAAAAGTTCCAGAGCTATTCAAACCCTTTTCGCTGGGCAAGTAGGACCTGTAAATCTACACAATATATAGTTTAAAGTTTGAGTCTATCATATTAGGTTTTGGATTTATAGCTGTTTTTGTGTCCATTGCTTCAAAAGCATTTTCACATAATTTGTGTTTTCTGAAGAAACTGCAAGAGATATCTAACCCATACTTTCTGTGCAAGAGGGGCTTGTACATCTGCACAACATGTCTTTTAAAGTATGAACCTATCTTATTGCATTTTTGAGTTATAGCAGTTTTTACTGTTTTATTGCTCCAAAAGCCTTTTCAGCCCATGAACAGTTGTTTGTGAGTTTTGAAAAAAAGTGCAAGAGCTATTCAAACCCTTTTTGCTGGGCAAGTAGGACCTGTAAATCTACACAATATATAGTTTAAAGTTTGAGTCTATCATATTAGGTTTTGGATTTATAGCTGTTTTTGTGTCCATTGCTTCAAAAGCATTTTCACATAATTTGTGTTTTCTGAAGAAACTGCAAGAGATATCTAACCCATACTTTCTGTGCAAGAGGGGCTTGTACATCTGCACAACATGTCTTTTAAAGTTTGAACCTATCTTATTGCATTTTTGAGTTATAGCAGTTTTTACTGTTTTATTGCTCCAAAAGCCTTTTCAGCCCATGAACAGTTGTTTGTGAGTTTTGAAAAAAAGTGCAAGAGCTATTCAAACCCTTTTTGCTGGGCAAGTAGGACCTGTAAATCTACACAATATATAGTTTAAAGTTTGAGTCTATCATATTAGGTTTTGGATTTATAGCTGTTTTTGTGTCTATTGCTTCAAAAGCATTTTCACATAATTTGTGTTTTCTGAAGAAACTGCAAGAGATATCTAACCCATACTTTCTGTGCAAGAGGGGCTTGTACATCTGCACAACATGTCTTTTAAAGTTTGAACCTATCTTATTGCATTT
Organism: Eucyclogobius newberryi; assembly: GCF_026437365.1. Taxonomy (NCBI): domain Eukaryota; kingdom Metazoa; phylum Chordata; class Actinopteri; order Gobiiformes; family Gobiidae; genus Eucyclogobius; species Eucyclogobius newberryi. The sequence goes on along the minus strand of NW_027316345.1, from coordinate 473,768 downwards.
TTGAGTTATAGCAGTTTTTACTGTTTTATTGCTCCAAAAGCCTTTTCAGCCCATGAACAGTTGTTTGTGAGTTTTGAAAAAAAGTGCAAGAGCTATTCAAACCCTTTTTGCTGGGCAAGTAGGACCTGTAAATCTACACAATATATAGTTTAAAGTTTGAGTCTATCATATTAGGTTTTGGATTTATAGCTGTTTTTGTGTCCATTGCTTCAAAAGCATTTTCACATAATTTGTGTTTTCTGAAGAAACTGCAAGAGATATCTAACCCATACTTTCTGTGCAAGAGGGGCTTGTACATCTGCACAACATGTCTTTTAAAGTTTGAACCTATCTTATTGCATTTTTGAGTTATAGCAGTTTTTACTGTTTTATTGCTCCAAAAGCCTTTTCAGCCCATGAACAGTTGTTTGTGAGTTTTGAAAAAAAGTGCAAGAGCTATTCAAACCCTTTTTGCTGGGCAAGTAGGACCTGTAAATCTACACAATATATAGTTTAAAGTTTGAGTCTATCATATTAGGTTTTGGATTTATAGCTGTTTTTGTGTCTATTGCTTCAAAAGCATTTTCACATAATTTGTGTTTTCTGAAGAAACTGCAAGAGATATCTAACCCATACTTTCTGTGCAAGAGGGGCTTGTACATCTGCACAACATGTCTTTTAAAGTTTGAACCTATCTTATTGCATTTTTGAGTTATAGCAGTTTTTACTGTTTTATTGCTCCAAAAGCCTTTTCAGCCCATGAACAGTTGTTTGTGAGTTTTGAAAAAAAGTGCAAGAGCTATTCAAACCCTTTTTGCTGGGCAAGTAGGACCTGTAAATCTACACAATATATAGTTTAAAGTTTGAGTCTACCATTTTAGGTTTTGGATTTATAGCTGTTTTTGTGTCCATTGCTTCAAAAGCATTTTCACATAATTTGTGTTTTCTGAAGAAACTGCAAGAGATATCTAACCCATACTTTCTGTGCAAGAGGGGCTTGTACATCTGCACAACATGTCTTTTAAAGTTTGAACCTATCTTATTGCATTTTTGAGTTATAGCAGTTTTTACTGTTTTATTGCTCCAAAAGCCTTTTCAGCCCATGAACAGTTGTTTGTGAGTTTTGAAAAAAAGTGCAAGAGCTATTCAAACCCTTTTTGCTGGGCAAGTAGGACCTGTAAATCTACACAATATATAGTTTAAAGTTTGAGTCTACCATTTTAGGTTTTGGATTTATAGCTGTTTTTGTGTCCATTGCTTCAAAAGCATTTTCACATAATTTGTGTTTTCTGAAGAAACTGCAAGAGATATCTAACCCATACTTTCTGTGCAAGAGGGGCTTGTACATCTGCACAACATGTCTTTTAAAGTTTGAACCTATCTTATTGCATTTTTGAGTTATAGCAGTTTTTACTGTTTTATTGCTCCAAAAGCCTTTTCAGCCCATGAACAGTTGTTTGTGAGTTTTGAAAAAAAGTGCAAGAGCTATTCAAACCCTTTTTGCTGGGCAAGTAGGACCTGTAAATCTACACAATATATAGTTTAAAGTTTGAGTCTATCATATTAGGTTTTGGATTTATAGCTGTTTTTGTGTCCATTGCTTCAAACGCATTTTCACATAATTTGTGTTTTTTGAAGAAACTGCAAGAGATATCTAACCCATACTTTCTGTGCAAGAGGGGCTTGTACATCTGCACAACATGTCTTTTAAAGTTTGAACCTATCTTATTGCATTTTTGAGTTATAGCAGTTTTTACTGTTTTATTGCTCCAAAAGCCTTTTCAGCCCATGAACAGTTGTTTGTGAGTTTTGAAAAAAAGTGCAAGAGCTATTCAAACCCTTTTTGCTGGGCAAGTAGGACCTGTAAATCTACACAATATATAGTTTAAAGTTTGAGTCTATCATATTAGGTTTTGGATTTATAGCTGTTTTTGTGTCCATTGCTTCAAAAGCATTTTCACATAATTTGTGTTTTCTGAAGAAACTGCAAGAGATATCTAACCCATACTTTCTGTGCAAGAGGGGCTTGTACATCTGCACAACATGTCTTTTAAAGTTTGAACCTATCTTATTGCATTTTTGAGTTATAGCAGTTTTTACTGTTTTATTGCTCCAAAAGCCTTTTCAGCCCATGAACAGTTGTTTGTGAGTTTTGAAAAAAAGTTCCAGAGCTATTCAAACCCTTTTTGCTGGGCAAGTAGGACCTGTCAATCTACACAATATATAGTTTAAAGTTTGAGTCTATCATATTAGGTTTTGGATTTATAGCTGTTTTTGTGTCTATTGCTTCAAAAGAATTTTTAACATAATTTGTGTTTTCTGAAGAAACTACAAGAGATATCTAACCCATACTTTCTGTGCAAGAGGGGCTTGTACATCTGCACAACATGTCTTTTAAAGTTTGAACCTATCTTATTGCATTTTTGAGTTATAGCAGTTTTTACTGTTTTATTGCTCCAAAAGCCTTTTCAGCCCATGAACAGTTGTTTGTGAGTTTTGAAAAAAAGTGCCAGAGCTATTCAAACCCTTTTTGCTGGGCAAGTAGGACCTGTCAATCTACACAATATATAGTTTAAAGTTTGAGTCTATCATATTAGGTTTTGGATTTATAGCTGTTTTTGTGTCTATTGCTTCAAAAGCATTTTCACATAATTTGTGTTTTCTGAAGAAACTGCAAGAGATATCTAACCCATACTTTCTGTGCAAGAGGGGCTTGTACATCTGCACAACATGTCTTTTAAAGTTTGAACCTATCTTATTGCATTTTTGAGTTATAGCAGTTTTTACTGTTTTATTGCTCCAAAAGCCTTTTCAGCCCATGAACAGTTGTTTGTGAGTTTTGAAAAAAAGTGCCAGAGCTATTCAAACCCTTTTTGCTGGGCAAGTAGAACCTGTCAATCTACACAATATATAGTTTAAAGTTTGAGTCTATCATATTAGGTTTTGGATTTATAGCTGTTTTTGTGTCTATTGCTTCAAAAGCATTTTCACATAATTTGTGTTTTCTGAAGAAACTGCAAGAGATATCTAACCCATACTTTCTGTGCAAGAGGGGCTTGTACATCTGCACAACATGTCTTTTAAAGTTTGAACCTATCTTATTGCATTTTTGAGTTATAGCAGTTTTTACTGTTTTATTGCTCCAAAAGCCTTTTCAGCCCATGAACAGTTGTTTGTGAGTTTTGAAAAAAAGTGCAAGAGCTATTCAAACCCTTTTTGCTGGGCAAGTAGAACCTGTCAATCTACACAATATATAGTTTAAAGTTTGAGTCTATCATATTAGGTTTTGGATTTATAGCTGTTTTTGTGTCTATTGCTTCAAAAGCATTTTCACATAATTTGTGTTTTCTGAAGAAACTGCAAGAGATATCTAACCCATACTTTCTGTGCAAGAGGGGCTTGTACATCTGCACAACATGTCTTTTAAAGTTTGAACCTATCTTATTGCATTTTTGAGTTATAGCAGTTTTTACTGTTTTATTGCTCCAAAAGCCTTTTCAGCCCATGAACAGTTGTTTGTGAGTTTTGAAAAAAAGTTCCAGAGCTATTCAAACCCTTTTTGCTGGGCAAGTAGGACCTGTCAATCTACACAATATATAGTTTAAAGTTTGAGTCTATCATATTAGGTTTTGGATTTATAGCTGTTTTTGTGTCTATTGCTTCAAAAGCATTTTCACATAATTTGTGTTTTCTGAAGAAAATGCAAAAGATATCTAACCCATACTTTCTGTGCAAGAGGGGCTTGTACATCTGCACAACATGTCTTTTAAAGTTTGAACCTATCTTATTGCATTTTTGAGTTATAGCAGTTTTTACTGTTTTATTGCTCCAAAAGCCTTTTCAGCCCATGAACAGTTGTTTGTGAGTTTTGAAAAAAAGTGCAAGAGCTATTCAAACCCTTTTTGCTGGGCAAGTAGGACCTGTAAATCTACACAATATATAGTTTAAAGTTTGAGTCTATCATATTAGGTTTTGGATTTATAGCTGTTTTTGTGTCTATTGCTTCAAAAGCATTTTCACATAATTTGTGTTTTCTGAAGAAACTGCAAGAGATATCTAACCCATACTTTCTGTGCAAGAGGGGCTTGTACATCTGCACAACATGTCTTTTAAAGTTTGAACCTATCTTATTGCATTTTTGAGTTATAGCAGATTTTACTGTTTTATTGCTCCAAAAGCCTTTTCAGCCCATGAACAGTTGTTTGTGAGTTTTGAAAAAAAGTGCAAGAGCTATTCAAACCCTTTTTGCTGGGCAAGTAGGACCTGTAAATCTACGCAATATATAGTTTAAAGTTTGAGTCTATCATATTAGGTTTTGGATTTATAGCTGTTTTTGTGTCCATTGCTTCAAAAGCATTTTCACATAATTTGTGTTTTCTGAAGAAACTGCAAGAGATATCTAACCCATACTTTCTGTGCAAGAGGGGCTTGTACATCTGCACAACATGTCTTTTAAAGTTTGAACCTATCTTATTGCATTTTTGAGTTATAGCAGTTTTTACTGTTTTATTGCTCCAAAAGCCTTTTCAGCCCATGAACAGTTGTTTGTGAGTTTTGAAAAAAAGTTCCAGAGCTATTCAAACCCTTTTTGCTGGGCAAGTAGGACCTGTCAATCTACACAATATATAGTTTAAAGTTTGAGTCTATCATATTAGGTTTTGGATTTATAGCTGTTTTTGTGTCTATTGCTTCAAAAGCATTTTCACATAATTTGTGTTTTCTGAAGAAACTGCAAGAGATATCTAACCCATACTTTCTGTGCAAGAGGGGCTTGTACATCTGCACAACATGTCTTTTAAAGTTTGAACCTATCTTATTGCATTTTTGAGTTATAGCAGTTTTTACTGTTTTATTGCTCCAAAAGCCTTTTCAGCCCATGAACAGTTGTTTGTGAGTTTTGAAAAAAAGTTCCAGAGCTATTCAAACCCTTTTTGCTGGGCAAGTAGGACCTGTCAATCTACACAATATATAGTTTAAAGTTTGAGTCTATCATATTAGGTTTTGGATTTATAGCTGTTTTTGTGTCTATTGCTTCAAAAGCATTTTCACATAATTTGTGTTTTCTGAAGAAACTGCAAGAGATATCTAACCCATACTTTCTGTGCAAGAGGGGCTTGTACATCTGCACAACATGTCTTTTAAAGTTTGAACCTATCTTATTGCATTTTTGAGTTATAGCAGATTTTACTGTTTTATTGCTCCAAAAGCCTTTTCAGCCCATGAACAGTTGTTTGTGAGTTTTGAAAAAAAGTGCAAGAGCTATTCAAACCCTTTTTGCTGGGCAAGTAGGACCTGTAAATCTACGCAATATATAGTTTAAAGTTTGAGTCTATCATATTAGGTTTTGGATTTATAGCTGTTTTTGTGTCCATTGCTTCAAAAGCATTTTCACATAATTTGTGTTTTCTGAAGAAACTGCAAGAGATATCTAACCCATACTTTCTGTGCAAGAGGGGCTTGTACATCTGCACAACATGTCTTTTAAAGTTTGAACCTATCTTATTGCATTTTTGAGTTATAGCAGTTTTTACTGTTTTATTGCTCCAAAAGCCTTTTCAGCCCATGAACAGTTGTTTGTGAGTTTTGAAAAAAAGTTCCAGAGCTATTCAAACCCTTTTTGCTGGGCAAGTAGGACCTGTCAATCTACACAATATATAGTTTAAAGTTTGAGTCTATCATATTAGGTTTTGGATTTATAGCTGTTTTTGTGTCTATTGCTTCAAAAGCATTTTCACATAATTTGTGTTTTCTGAAGAAACTGCAAGAGATATCTAACCCATACTTTCTGTGCAAGAGGGGCTTGTACATCTGCACAACATGTCTTTTAAAGTTTGAACCTATCTTATTGCATTTTTGAGTTATAGCAGTTTTTACTGTTTTATTGCTCCAAAAGCCTTTTCAGCCCATGAACAGTTGTTTGTGAGTTTTGAAAAAAAGTTCCAGAGCTATTCAAACCCTTTTTGCTGGGCAAGTAGGACCTGTCAATCTACACAATATATAGTTTAAAGTTTGAGTCTATCATATTAGGTTTTGGATTTATAGCTGTTTTTGTGTCTATTGCTTCAAAAGCATTTTCACATAATTTGTGTTTTCTGAAGAAACTGCAAGAGATATCTAACCCATACTTTCTGTGCAAGAGGGGCTTGTACATCTGCACAACATGTCTTTTAAAGTTTGAACCTATCTTATTGCATTTTTGAGTTATAGCAGTTTTTACTGTTTTATTGCTCCAAAAGCCTTTTCAGCCCATGAACAGTTGTTTGTGAGTTTTGAAAAAAAGTTCCAGAGCTATTCAAACCCTTTTTGCTGGGCAAGTAGGACCTGTCAATCTACACAATATATAGTTTAAAGTTTGAGTCTATCATATTAGGTTTTGGATTTATAGCTGTTTTTGTGTCTATTGCTTCAAAAGCATTTTCACATAATTTGTGTTTTCTGAAGAAAATGCAAAAGATATCTAACCCATACTTTCTGTGCAAGAGGGGCTTGTACATCTGCACAACATGTCTTTTAAAGTTTGAACCTATCTTATTGCATTTTTGAGTTATAGCAGTTTTTACTGTTTTATTGCTCCAAAAGCCTTTTCAGCCCATGAACAGTTGTTTGTGAGTTTTGAAAAAAAGTGCAAGAGCTATTCAAACCCTTTTTGCTGGGCAAGTAGGACCTGTAAATCTACACAATATATAGTTTAAAGTTTGAGTCTATCATATTAGGTTTTGGATTTATAGCTGTTTTTGTGTCTATTGCTTCAAAAGCATTTTCACATAATTTGTGTTTTCTGAAGAAACTGCAAGAGATATCTAACCCATACTTTCTGTGCAAGAGGGGCTTGTACATCTGCACAACATGTCTTTTAAAGTTTGAACCTATCTTATTGCATTTTTGAGTTATAGCAGTTTTTACTGTTCTATTGCTCCAAAAGCCTTTTCAGCCCATGAACAGTTGTTTGTGAGTTTTGAAAAAAAGTGCAAGAGCTATTCAAACCCTTTTTGCTGGGCAAGTAGGACCTGTAAATCTACACAATATATAGTTTAAAGTTTGAGTCTACCATATTAGGTTTTGGATTTATAGCTGTTTTTGTGTCCATTGCTTCAAAAGCATTTTCACATAATTTGTGTTTTCTGAAGAAACTGCAAGAGATATCTAACCCATACTTTCTGTGCAAGAGGGGCTTGTACATCTGCACAACATGTATTTTAAAGTTTGAACCTATCTTATTGCATTTTTGAGTTATAGCAGTTTTTACTGTCTTATTGCTCCAAAAGCCTTTTCAGCCCATGAACAGTTGTTTGTGAGTTTTGAAAAAAAGTGCAAGAGCTATTCAAACCCTTTTTGCTGGGCAAGTAGGACCTGTAAATCTACACAATATATAGTTTAAAGTTTGAGTCTATCATATTAGGTTTTGGATTTATAGCTGTTTTTGTGTCCATTGCTTCAAAAGCATTTTCACATAATTTGTGTTTTCTGAAGAAACTGCAAGAGATATCTAACCCATACTTTCTGTGCAAGAGGGGCTTGTACATCTGCACAACATGTCTTTTAAAGTTTGAACCTATCTTATTGCATTTTTGAGTTATAGCAGTTTTTACTGTTTTATTGCTCCAAAAGCCTTTTCAGCCCATGAACAGTTGTTTGTGAGTTTTGAAAAAAAGTGCAAGAGCTATTCAAACCCTTTTTGCTGGGCAAGTAGGACCTGTAAATCTACACAATATATAGTTTAAAGTTTGAGTCTATCATATTAGGTTTTGGATTTATAGCTGTTTTTGTGTCCATTGCTTCAAAAGCATTTTCACATAATTTGTATTTTCTGAAGAAACTGCAAGAGATATCTAACCCATACTTTCTGTGCAAGAGGGGCTTGTACATCTGCACAACATGTCTTTTAAAGTTTGAACCTATCTTATTGCATTTTTGAGTTATAGCAGTTTTTACTGTTTTATTGCTCCAAAAGCCTTTTCAGCCCATGAACAGTTGTTTGTGAGTTTTGAAAAAAGTGCAAGAGCTATTCAAACCCTTTTTGCTGGGCAAGTAGGACCTGTAAATCTACACAATATATAGTTTAAAGTTTGAGTCTATCATATTAAGTTTTGGATTTATAGCTGTTTTTGTGTCTATTGCTTCAAACGCATTTTCACATAATTTGTGTTTTTTGAAGAAACTGCAAGAGATATCTAACCCATACTTTCTGTGCAAGAGGGGCTTGTACATCTGCACAACATGTCTTTTAAAGTTTGAACCTATCTTATTGCATTTTTGAGTTATAGCATTTTTTACTGTTTTATTGCTCCAAAAGCCTTTTCAGCCCATGAACAGTTGTTTGTGAGTTTTGAAAAAAAGTGCAAGAGCTATTCAAACCCTTTTTGCTGGGCAAGTAGGACCTGTAAATCTACACAATATATAGTTTAAAGTTTGAGTCTATCATATTAGGTTTTGGATTTATAGCTGTTTTTGTGTCTATTGCTTCAAAAGCATTTTCACATAATTTGTGTTTTCTGAAGAAACTGCAAGAGATATCTAACCCATACTTTCTGTGCAAGAGGGGCTTGTACATCTGCACAACATGTCTTTTAAAGTTTGAACCTATCTTATTGCATTTTTGAGTTATAGCAGTTTTTACTGTTTTATTGCTCCAAAAGCCTTTTCAGCCCATGAACAGTTGTTTGTGAGTTTTGAAAAAAAGTTCCAGAGCTATTCAAACCCTTTTTGCGGGGCAAGTAGGACCTGTCAATCTACACAATATATAGTTTAAAGTTTGAGTCTATCATATTAGGTTTTGGATTTATAGCTGTTTTTGTGTCTATTGCTTCAAAAGCATTTTCACATAATTTGTGTTTTCTGAAGAAACTGCAAGAGATATCTAACCCATACTTTCTGTGCAAGAGGGGCTTGTACATCTGCACAACATGTCTTTTAAAGTTTGAACCTATCTTATTGCATTTTTGAGTTATAGCAGTTTTTACTGTTTTATTGCTCCAAAAGCCTTTTCAGCCCATGAACAGTTGTTTGTGAGTTTTGAAAAAAAGTGCAAGAGCTATTCAAACCCTTTTTGCTGGGCAAGTAGGACCTGTAAATCTACACAATATATAGTTTAAAGTTTGAGTCTATCATATTAGGTTTTGGATTTATAGCTGTTTTTGTGTCTATTGCTTCAAACGCATTTTCACATAATTTGTGTTTTTTGAAGAAACTGCAAGAGATATCTAACCCATACTTTCTGTGCAAGAGGGGCTTGTACATCTGCACAACATGTCTTTTAAAGTTTGAACCTATCTTATTGCATTTTTGAGTTATAGCAGTTTTTACTGTTTTATTGCTCCAAAAGCCTTTTCAGCCCATGAACAGTTGTTTGTGAGTTTTGAAAAAAAGTGCAAGAGCTATTCAAACCCTTTTTGCTGGGCAAGTAGGACCTGTAAATCTACACAATATATAGTTTAAAGTTTGAGTCTATCATATTAGGTTTTGGATTTATAGCTGTTTTTGTGTCCATTGCTTCAAACGCATTTTCACATAATTTGTGTTTTTTGAAGAAACTGCAAGAGATATCTAACCCATACTTTCTGTGCAAGAGGGGCTTGTACATCTGCACAACATGTCTTTTAAAGTTTGAACCTATCTTATTGCATTTTTGAGTTATAGCAGTTTTTACTGTTTTATTGCTCCAAAAGCCTTTTCAGCCCATGAACAGTTGTTTGTGAGTTTTGAAAAAAAGTGCAAGAGCTATTCAAACCCTTTTTGCTGGGCAAGTAGGACCTGTAAATCTACACAATATATAGTTTAAAGTTTGAGTCTATCATATTAGGTTTTGGATTTATAGCTGTTTTTGTGTCCATTGCTTCAAACGCATTTTCACATAATTTGTGTTTTTTGAAGAAACTGCAAGAGATATCTAACCCATACTTTCTGTGCAAGAGGGGCTTGTACATCTGCACAACATGTCTTTTAAAGTTTGAACCTATCTTATTGCATTTTTGAGTTATAGCAGTTTTTACTGTTTTATTGCTCCAAAAGCCTTTTCAGCCCATGAACAGTTGTTTGTGAGTTTTGAAAAAAAGTTCCAGAGCTATTCAAACCCTTTTTGCTGGGCAAGTAGGACCTGTCAATCTACACAATATATAGTTTAAAGTTTGAGTCTATCATATTAGGTTTTGGATTTATAGCTGTTTTTGTGTCTATTGCTTCAAAAGCATTTTCACATAATTTGTGTTTTCTGAAGAAACTGCAAGAGATATCTAACCCATACTTTCTGTGCAAGAGGGGCTTGTACATCTGCACAACATGTCTTTTAAAGTTTGAACCTATCTTATTGCATTTTTGAGTTATAGCAGTTTTTACTGTTTTATTGCTCCAAAAGCCTTTTCAGCCCATGAACAGTTGTTTGTGAGTTTTGAAAAAAAGTTCCGGAGCTTTTCAAACCCTTTTTGCTGGGCAAGTAGGACCTGTCAATCTACACAATATATAGTTTAAAGTTTGAGTCTATCATATTAGGTTTTGGATTTATAGCTGTTTTTGTGTCTATTGCTTCAAAAGCATTTTCACATAATTTGTGTTTTCTGAAGAAACTGCAAGAGATATCTAACCCATACTTTCTGTGCAAGAGGGGCTTGTACATCTGCACAACATGTCTTTTAAAGTTTGAACCTATCTTATTGCATTTTTGAGTTATAGCAGTTTTTACTGTTTTATTGCTCCAAAAGCCTTTTCAGCCCATGAACAGTTGTTTGTGAGTTTTGAAAAAAAGTGCCAGAGCTATTCAAACCCTTTTTGCTGGGCAAGTAGGACCTGTAAATCTACACAATATATAGTTTAAAGTTTGAGTCTATCATATTAGGTTTTGGATTTATAGCTGTTTTTGTGTCTATTGCTTCAAAAGCATTTTCACATAATTTGTGTTTTCTGAAGAAACTGCAAGAGATATCTAACCCATACTTTCTGTGCAAGAGGGGCTTGTACATCTGCACAACATGTCTTTTAAAGTTTGAACCTACCTTATTGCATTTTTGAGTTATAGCAGTTTTTACTGTTTTATTGCTCCAAAAGCCTTTTTTAGCCCATGAACAGTTGTTTGTGAGTTTTGAAAAAAAGTGCAAGAGCTATTCAAACCCTTTTTGCTGGGCAAGTAGGGCCTGTAAATCTACACAATATATAGTTTAAAGTTTGAGTCTATCATATTAGGTTTTGGATTTATAGCTGTTTTTGTGTCTATTGCTTCAAAAGCATTTTCACATAATTTGTGTTTTCTGAAGAAACTGCAAGAGATATCTAACCCATACTTTCTGTGCAAGAGGGGCTTGTACATCTGCACAACATGTCTTTTAAAGTTTGAACCTATCTTATTGCATTTTTGAGTTATAGCAGTTTTTACTGTTTTATTGCTCCAAAAGCCTTTTCAGCCCATGAACAGTTGTTTGTGAGTTTTGAAAAAAAGTGCAAGAGCTATTCAAACCCTTTTTGCTGGGCAAGTAGGACCTGTCAATCTACACAATATATAGTTTAAAGTTTGAGTCTATCATATTAGGTTTTGGATTTATAGCTGTTTTTGTGTCTATTGCTTCAAAAGCATTTTCACATAATTTGTGTTTTCTGAAGAAACTGCAAGAGATATCTAACCCATACTTTCTGTGCAAGAGGGGCTTGTACATCTGCACAACATGTCTTTTAAAGTTTGAACCTATCTTATTGCATTTTTGAGTTATAGCAGTTTTTACTGTTTTATTGCTCCAAAAGCCTTTTCAGCCCATGAACAGTTGTTTGTGAGTTTTGAAAAAAAGTGCAAGAGCTATTCAAACCCTTTTTGCTGGGCAAGTAGGACCTGTAAATTTACACAATATATAGTTTAAAGTTTGAGTCTATCATATTAGGTTTTGGATTTATAGCTTTTTTTGTGTCTATTGCTTCAAAAGCATTTTCACATAATTTGTGTTTTCTGAAGAAACTGCAAGAGATATCTAACCCATACTTTCTTTTCAAGAGGGGCTTGTACATCTGCACAACATGTCTTTTAAAGTTTGAACCTATCTTATTGCATTTTTGAGTTATATCAGTTTTTACTGTTTTATTGCTCCAAAAGCCTTTTCAGCCCATGAACAGTTGTTTGTGAGTTTTGAAAAAAAGTGCAAGAGCTATTCAAACCCTTTTTGCTGGGCAAGTAGGACCTGTAAATCTACACAATATATAGTTTAAAGTTTGAGTCTATCATATTAGGTTTTGGATTCATAGCTGTTTTTGTGTCTATTGCTTCAAAAAGCATTTTCACATAATTTGTGTTTTCTGAAGAAACTGCAAGAGATATCTAACCCATACTTTCTGTGCAAGAGGGGCTTGTACATCTGCACAACATGTCTTTTAAAGTTTGAACCTATCTTATTGCATTTTTGAGTTATAGCAGTTTTTACTGTTTTATTGCTCCAAAAGCCTTTTCAGCCCATGAACAGTTGTTTGTGAGTTTTGAAAAAAAGTTCCAGAGCTATTCAAACCATTTTTGCTGGGCAAGTAGGACCTGTAAATCTACACAATATATAGTTTAAAGTTTGAGTCTATCATATTAGGTTTTGGATTCATAGCTGTTTTTGTGTCTATTGCTTCAAAAAGCATTTTCACATAATTTGTGTTTTCTGAAGAAACTGCAAGAGATATCTAACCCATACTTTCTGTGCAAGAGGGGCTTCTACATCTGCACAACATGTCTTTTAAAGTTTGAACCTATCTTATTGCATTTTTGAGTTATAGCAGTTTTTACTGTTTTATTGCTCCAAAAGCCTTTTCAGCCCATGAACAGTTTGTGAGTTTAGAAAAAAAGTGCAAGAGCTATTCAAACCCTTTTTGCTGGGCAAGTAGGACCTGTAAATCTACACAATATATAGTTTAAAGTTTGAGTCTATCATATTAGGTTTTGGATTTATAGCTGTTTTTGTGTCCATTGCTTCAAAAGCATTTTCACATAATTTGTGTTTTCTGAAGAAACTGCAAGAGATATCTAACCCATACTTTCTGTGCAAGAGGGGCTTGTACATCTGCACAACATGTCTTTTAAAGTTTGAACCTATCTTATTGCATTTTTGAGTTATAGCAGTTTTTACTGTTTTATTGCTCCAAAAGCCTTTTCAGCCCATGAACAGTTGTTTGTGAGTTTTGAAAAAAAGTGCAAGAGCTATTCAAACCCTTTTTGCTGGGCAAGTAGGACCTGTAAATTTACACAATATATAGTTTAAAGTTTGAGTCTATCATATTAGGTTTTGGATTTATAGCTTTTTTTGTGTCTATTGCTTCAAAAGCATTTTCACATAATTTGTGTTTTCTGAAGAAACTGCAAGAGATATCTAACCCATACTTTCTGTGCAAGAGGGGCTTGTACATCTGCACAACATGTCTTTTAAAGTTTGAACCTATCTTATTGCATTTTTGAGTTATATCAGTTTTTACTGTTTTATTGCTCCAAAAGCCTTTTCAGCCCATGAACAGTTGTTTGTGAGTTTTGAAAAAAGTGCCAGAGCTATTCAAACCCTTTTTGCTGGGCAAGTAGGACCTGTAAATCTACACAATATATAGTTTAAAGTTTGAGTCTATCATATTAGGTTTTGGATTTATAGCTGTTTTTGTGTCTATTGCTTCAAAAGCATTTTCACATAATTTGTGTTTTCTGAAGAAACTGCAAGAGATATCTAACCCATACTTTCTGTGCAAGAGGGGCTTGTACATCTGCACAACATGTCTTTTAAAGTTTGAACCTATCTTATTGCATTTTTGAGTTATAGCAGTTTTTACTTTTTTATTGCTCCAAAAGCCTTTTCAGCCAATGAACAGTCTGTGAGTTTTGAAAAAAAGTGCAAGAGCTATTCAAACCCTTTTTGCTGGGCAAGTAGGACCTGTAAATTTACACAATATATAGTTTAAAGTTTGAGTCTATCATATTAGGTTTTGGATTTATAGCTGTTTTTGTGTCTATTGCTTCAAAAGCATTTTCACATAATTTGTGTTTTCTGAAGAAACTGCAAGAGATATCTAACCCATACTTTCTGTGCAAAAGGGGCTTGTACATCTGCACAACATGTCTTTTAAAGTTTGAACCTATCTTATTGCATTTTTGAGTTATAGCAGTTTTTACTGTTTTATTGCTCCAAAAGCCTTTTCAGCCCATGAACAGTTGTTTGTGAGTTTTGAAAAAAAGTGCCAGAGCTATTCAAACCCTTTTTGCTGGGCAAGTAGGACCAGTAAATCTACACAATATATAGTTTAAAGTTTGAGTCTATCATATTAGGTTTTGGATTCATAGCTGTTTTTGTGTCTATTGCTTCAAAAAGCTTTTTCACATAATTTGTGTTTTCTGAAGAAACTGCAAGAGATATCTAACCCATACTTTCTGTGCAAGAGGGGCTTGTACATCTGCACAACATGTCTTTTAAAGTTTGAACCTATCTTATTGCATTTTTGAGTTTTATCAGTTTTTACTGTTTTATTGCTCCAAAAGCCTTTTCAGCCCATGAACAGTTGTTTGTGAGTTTTGAAAAAAGTGCCAGAGCTATTCAAACCCTTTTTGCTGGGCAAGTAGGACCTGTAAATCTACACAATATATAGTTTAAAGTTTGAGTCTATCATATTAGGTTTTGGATTTATAGCTGTTTTTGTGTCTATTGCTTCAAAAGCATTTTCACATAATTTGTGTTTTCTGAAGAAACTGCAAGAGATATCTAACCCATACTTTCTGTGCAAGAGGGGCTTGTACATCTGCACAACATGTCTTTTAAAGTTTGAACCTATCTTATTGCATTTTTGAGTTATAGCAGTTTTTACTTTTTTATTGCTCCAAAAGCCTTTTCAGCCCATGAACAGTCTGTGAGTTTTGAAAAAAAGTGCAAGAGCTATTCAAACCCTTTTTGCTGGGCAAGTAGGACCTGTAAATTTACACAATATATAGTTTAAAGTTTGAGTCTATCATATTAGGTTTTGGATTTATAGCTGTTTTTGTGTCTATTGCTTCAAAAGCATTTTCACATAATTTGTGTTTTCTGAAGAAACTGCAAGAGATATCTAACCCATACTTTCTGTGCAAAAGGGGCTTGTACATCTGCACAACATGTCTTTTAAAGTTTGAACCTATCTTATTGCATTTTTGAGTTATAGCAGTTTTTACTGTTTTATTGCTCCAAAAGCCTTTTCAGCCCATGAACAGTTGTTTGTGAGTTTTGAAAAAAAGTGCCAGAGCTATTCAAACCCTTTTTGCTGGGCAAGTAGAACCAGTAAATCTACACAATATATAGTTTAAAGTTTGAGTCTATCATATTAGGTTTTGGATTCATAGCTGTTTTTGTGTCTATTGCTTCAAAAAGCATTTTCACATAATTTGTGTTTTCTGAAGAAACTGCAAGAGATATATAACCCATACTTTCTGTGCAAGAGGGGCTTCTACATCAGCACAACATGTCTTTTAAAGTTTGAACCTATCTTATTGCATTTTTGAGTTATAGCAGTTTTTACTGTTTTGTTGCTCCAAAAGCCTTTTCAGCCCATGAACAGTTGTTTGTGAGTTTTGAAAAAAAGTGCAAGAGCTATTCAAACCCTTTTTGCTGGGCAAGTAGGACCTGTAAATCTACACAATATATAGTTTAAAGTTTGAGTCTATCATATTAGGTTTTGGATTTATAGCTGTTTTTGTGTCCATTGCTTCAAAAGCATTTTCACATAATTTGTGTTTTCTGAAGAAACTGCAAGAGATATCTAACCCATACTTTCTGTGCAAGAGGGGCTTGTACATCTGCACAACATGTCTTTTAAAGTTTGAACCTATCTTATTGCATTTTTGAGTTATAGCAGTTTTTACTGTTTTATTGCTCCAAAAGCCTTTTCAGCCCATGAACAGTTGTTTGTGAGTTTTGAAAAAAAGTTCCAGAGCTATTCAAACCCTTTTTGCTGGGCAAGTAGGACCTGTCAATCTACACAATATATAGTTTAAAGTTTGAGTCTATCATATTAGGTTTTGGATTTATAGCTGTTTTTGTGTCTATTGCTTCAAAAGCATTTTCACATAATTTGTGTTTTCTGAAGAAACTGCAAGAGATATCTAACCCATACTTTCTGTGCAAGAGGGGCTTGTACATCTGCACAACATGTCTTTTAAAGTTTGAACCTATCTTATTGCATTTTTGAGTTATATCAGTTTTTACTGTTTTATTGCTCCAAAAGCCTTTTCAGCCCATGAACAGTCTGTGAGTTTTGAAAAAAGTGCCAGAGCTATTCAAACCCTTTTTGCTGGGCAAGTAGGACCTGTAAATCTACACAATATATAGTTTAAAGTTTGAGTCTATCATATTAGGTTTTGGATTCATAGCTGTTTTTGTGTCTATTGCTTCAAAAAGCATTTTCACATAATTTGTGTTTTCTGAAGAAACTGCAAGAGATATCTAACCCATACTTTCTGTGCAAGAGGGGCTTCTACATCTGCACAACATGTCTTTTAAAGTTTGAACCTATCTTATTGCATTTTTGAGTTATAGCAGTTTTTACTGTTTTATTGCTCCAAAAGCCTTTTCAGCCCATGAACAGTTTGTGAGTTTAGAAAAAAAGTGCAAGAGCTATTCAAACCCTTTTTGCTGGGCAAGTAGGACCTGTAAATCTACACAATATATAGTTTAAAGTTTGAGTCTATCATATTAGGTTTTGGATTTATAGCTGTTTTTGTGTCCATTGCTTCAAAAGCATTTTCACATAATTTGTGTTTTCTGAAGAAACTGCAAGAGATATCTAACCCATACTTTCTGTGCAAGAGGGGCTTGTACATCTGCACAACATGTCTTTTAAAGTTTGAACCTATCTTATTGCATTTTTGAGTTATAGCAGTTTTTACTGTTTTATTGCTCCAAAAGCCTTTTCAGCCCATGAACAGTTGTTTGTGAGTTTTGAAAAAAAGTGCAAGAGCTATTCAAACCCTTTTTGCTGGGCAAGTAGGACCTGTAAATTTACACAATATATAGTTTAAAGTTTGAGTCTATCATATTAGGTTTTGGATTTATAGCTTTTTTGTGTCTATTGCTTCAAAAGCATTTTCACATAATTTGTGTTTTCTGAAGAAACTGCAAGAGATATCTAACCCATACTTTCTGTGCAAGAGGGGCTTGTACATCTGCACAACATGTCTTTTAAAGTTTGAACCTATCTTATTGCATTTTTGAGTTATATCAGTTTTTACTGTTTTATTGCTCCAAAAGCCTTTTCAGCCCATGAACAGTTGTTTGTGAGTTTTGAAAAAAGTGCCAGAGCTATTCAAACCCTTTTTGCTGGGCAAGTAGGACCTGTAAATCTACACAATATATAGTTTAAAGTTTGAGTCTATCATATTAGGTTTTGGATTTATAGCTGTTTTTGTGTCTATTGCTTCAAAAGCATTTTCACATAATTTGTGTTTTCTGAAGAAACTGCAAGAGATATCTAACCCATACTTTCTGTGCAAGAGGGGCTTGTACATCTGCACAACATGTCTTTTAAAGTTTGAACCTATCTTATTGCATTTTTGAGTTATAGCAGTTTTTACTTTTTTATTGCTCCAAAAGCCTTTTCAGCCAATGAACAGTCTGTGAGTTTTGAAAAAAAGTGCAAGAGCTATTCAAACCCTTTTTGCTGGGCAAGTAGGACCTGTAAATTTACACAATATATAGTTTAAAGTTTGAGTCTATCATATTAGGTTTTGGATTTATAGCTGTTTTTGTGTCTATTGCTTCAAAAGCATTTTCACATAATTTGTGTTTTCTGAAGAAACTGCAAGAGATATCTAACCCATACTTTCTGTGCAAAAGGGGCTTGTACATCTGCACAACATGTCTTTTAAAGTTTGAACCTATCTTATTGCATTTTTGAGTTATAGCAGTTTTTACTGTTTTATTGCTCCAAAAGCCTTTTCAGCCCATGAACAGTTGTTTGTGAGTTTTGAAAAAAAGTGCCAGAGCTATTCAAACCCTTTTTGCTGGGCAAGTAGGACCAGTAAATCTACACAATATATAGTTTAAAGTTTGAGTCTATCATATTAGGTTTTGGATTCATAGCTGTTTTTGTGTCTATTGCTTCAAAAAGCTTTTTCACATAATTTGTGTTTTCTGAAGAAACTGCAAGAGATATCTAACCCATACTTTCTGTGCAAGAGGGGCTTGTACATCTGCACAACATGTCTTTTAAAGTTTGAACCTATCTTATTGCATTTTTGAGTTTTATCAGTTTTTACTGTTTTATTGCTCCAAAAGCCTTTTCAGCCCATGAACAGTTGTTTGTGAGTTTTGAAAAAAGTGCCAGAGCTATTCAAACCCTTTTTGCTGGGCAAGTAGGACCTGTAAATCTACACAATATATAGTTTAAAGTTTGAGTCTATCATATTAGGTTTTGGATTTATAGCTGTTTTTGTGTCTATTGCTTCAAAAGCATTTTCACATAATTTGTGTTTTCTGAAGAAACTGCAAGAGATATCTAACCCATACTTTCTGTGCAAGAGGGGCTTGTACATCTGCACAACATGTCTTTTAAAGTTTGAACCTATCTTATTGCATTTTTGAGTTATAGCAGTTTTTACTTTTTTATTGCTCCAAAAGCCTTTTCAGCCCATGAAATGTCTGTGAGTTTTGAAAAAAAGTGCAAGAGCTATTCAAACCCTTTTTGCTGGGCAAGTAGGACCTGTAAATTTACACAATATATAGTTTAAAGTTTGAGTCTATCATATTAGGTTTTGGATTTATAGCTGTTTTTGTGTCTATTGCTTCAAAAGCATTTTCACATAATTTGTGTTTTCTGAAGAAACTGCAAGAGATATCTAACCCATACTTTCTGTGCAAAAGGGGCTTGTACATCTGCACAACATGTCTTTTAAAGTTTGAACCTATCTTATTGCATTTTTGAGTTATAGCAGTTTTTACTGTTTTATTGCTCCAAAAGCCTTTTCAGCCCATGAACAGTTGTTTGTGAGTTTTGAAAAAAAGTGCCAGAGCTATTCAAACCCTTTTTGCTGGGCAAGTAGAACCAGTAAATCTACACAATATATAGTTTAAAGTTTGAGTCTATCATATTAGGTTTTGGATTCATAGCTGTTTTTGTGTCTATTGCTTCAAAAAGCATTTTCACATAATTTGTGTTTTCTGAAGAAACTGCAAGAGATATATAACCCATACTTTCTGTG
This sequence comes from Eucyclogobius newberryi, assembly GCF_026437365.1. Taxonomy (NCBI): domain Eukaryota; kingdom Metazoa; phylum Chordata; class Actinopteri; order Gobiiformes; family Gobiidae; genus Eucyclogobius; species Eucyclogobius newberryi. The sequence goes on along the minus strand of NW_027316345.1, from coordinate 454,642 downwards.
CAAGAGGGGCTTCTACATCTGCACAACATGTCTTTTAAAGTTTGAACCTATCTTATTGCATTTTTGAGTTATAGCAGTTTTTACTGTTTTGTTGCTCCAAAAGCCTTTTCAGCCCATGAACAGTTGTTTGTGAGTTTTGAAAAAAAGTGCAAGAGCTATTCAAACCCTTTTTGCTGGGCAAGTAGGACCTGTAAATCTACACAATATATAGTTTAAAGTTTGAGTCTATCATATTAGGTTTTGGATTTATAGCTGTTTTTGTGTCCATTGCTTCAAAAGCATTTTCACATAATTTGTGTTTTCTGAAGAAACTGCAAGAGATATCTAACCCATACTTTCTGTGCAAGAGGGGCTTGTACATCTGCACAACATGTCTTTTAAAGTTTGAACCTATCTTATTGCATTTTTGAGTTATAGCAGTTTTTACTGTTTTATTGCTCCAAAAGCCTTTTCAGCCCATGAACAGTTGTTTGTGAGTTTTGAAAAAAAGTTCCAGAGCTATTCAAACCCTTTTTGCTGGGCAAGTAGGACCTGTCAATCTACACAATATATAGTTTAAAGTTTGAGTCTATCATATTAGGTTTTGGATTTATAGCTGTTTTTGTGTCTATTGCTTCAAAAGCATTTTCACATAATTTGTGTTTTCTGAAGAAACTGCAAGAGATATCTAACCCATACTTTCTGTGCAAGAGGGGCTTGTACATCTGCACAACATGTCTTTTAAAGTTTGAACCTATCTTATTGCATTTTTGAGTTATATCAGTTTTTACTGTTTTATTGCTCCAAAAGCCTTTTCAGCCCATGAACAGTCTGTGAGTTTTGAAAAAAGTGCCAGAGCTATTCAAACCCTTTTTGCTGGGCAAGTAGGACCTGTAAATCTACACAATATATAGTTTAAAGTTTGAGTCTATCATATTAGGTTTTGGATTTATAGCTGTTTTTGTGTCTATTGCTTCAAAAGCATTTTCACATAATTTGTGTTTTCTGAAGAAACTGCAAGAGATATCTAACCCATACTTTCTGTGCAAGAGGGGCTTGTACATCTGCACAACATGTCTTTTAAAGTTTGAACCTATCTTATTGCATTTTTGAGTTATAGCAGTTTTTACTGTTTTATTGCTCCAAAAGCCTTTTCAGCCCATGAACAGTTGTTTGTGAGTTTTGAAAAAAAGTGCAAGAGCTATTCAAACCCTTTTTGCTGGGCAAGTAGGACCTGTAAATCTACACAATATATAGTTTAAAGTTTGAGTCTATCATATTAGGTTTTGGATTCATAGCTGTTTTTGTGTCTATTGCTTCAAAAAGCATTTTCACATAATTTGTGTTTTCTGAAGAAACTGCAAGAGATATCTAACCCATACTTTCTGTGCAAGAGGGGCTTGTACATCTGCACAACATGTCTTTTAAAGTTTGAACCTATCTTATTGCATTTTTGAGTTATAGCAGTTTTTACTGTTTTATTGCTCCAAAAGCCTTTTCAGCCCATGAACAGTTGTTTGTGAGTTTTGAAAAAAAGTTCCAGAGCTATTCAAACCATTTTTGCTGGGCAAGTAGGACCTGTAAATCTACACAATATATAGTTTAAAGTTTGAGTCTATCATATTAGGTTTTGGATTCATAGCTGTTTTTGTGTCTATTGCTTCAAAAAGCATTTTCACATAATTTGTGTTTTCTGAAGAAACTGCAAGAGATATCTAACCCATACTTTCTGTGCAAGAGGGGCTTCTACATCTGCACAACATGTCTTTTAAAGTTTGAACCTATCTTATTGCATTTTTGAGTTATAGCAGTTTTTACTGTTTTATTGCTCCAAAAGCCTTTTCAGCCCATGAACAGTTTGTGAGTTTAGAAAAAAAGTGCAAGAGCTATTCAAACCCTTTTTGCTGGGCAAGTAGGACCTGTAAATCTACACAATATATAGTTTAAAGTTTGAGTCTATCATATTAGGTTTTGGATTTATAGCTGTTTTTGTGTCCATTGCTTCAAAAGCATTTTCACATAATCTGTGTTTTCTGAAGAAACTGCAAGAGATATCTAACCCATACTTTCTGTGCAAGAGGGGCTTGTACATCTGCACAACATGTCTTTTAAAGTTTGAACCTATCTTATTGCATTTTTGAGTTATAGCAGTTTTTACTGTTTTATTGCTCCAAAAGCCTTTTCAGCCCATGAACAGTTGTTTGTGAGTTTTGAAAAAAAGTGCAAGAGCTATTCAAACCCTTTTTGCTGGGCAAGTAGGACCTGTAAATTTACACAATATATAGTTTAAAGTTTGAGTCTATCATATTAGGTTTTGGATTTATAGCTTTTTTTGTGTCTATTGCTTCAAAAGCATTTTCACATAATTTGTGTTTTCTGAAGAAACTGCAAGAGATATCTAACCCATACTTTCTGTGCAAGAGGGGCTTGTACATCTGCACAACATGTCTTTTAAAGTTTGAACCTATCTTATTGCATTTTTGAGTTATATCAGTTTTTACTGTTTTATTGCTCCAAAAGCCTTTTCAGCCCATGAACAGTTGTTTGTGAGTTTTGAAAAAAGTGCCAGAGCTATTCAAACCCTTTTTGCTGGGCAAGTAGGACCTGTAAATCTACACAATATATAGTTTAAAGTTTGAGTCTATCATATTAGGTTTTGGATTTATAGCTGTTTTTGTGTCTATTGCTTCAAAAGCATTTTCACATAATTTGTGTTTTCTGAAGAAACTGCAAGAGATATCTAACCCATACTTTCTGTGCAAGAGGGGCTTGTACATCTGCACAACATGTCTTTTAAAGTTTGAACCTATCTTATTGCATTTTTGAGTTATAGCAGTTTTTACTTTTTTATTGCTCCAAAAGCCTTTTCAGCCAATGAACAGTCTGTGAGTTTTGAAAAAAAGTGCAAGAGCTATTCAAACCCTTTTTGCTGGGCAAGTAGGACCTGTAAATCTACACAATATATAGTTTAAAGTTTGAGTCTATCATATTAGGTTTTGGATTTATAGCTGTTTTTGTGTCTATTGCTTCAAAAGCATTTTCACATAATTTGTGTTTTCTGAAGAAACTGCAAGAGATATCTAACCCATACTTTCTGTGCAAAAGGGGCTTGTACATCTGCACAACATGTCTTTTAAAGTTTGAACCTATCTTATTGCATTTTTGAGTTATAGCAGTTTTTACTGTTTTATTGCTCCAAAAGCCTTTTCAGCCCATGAACAGTTGTTTGTGAGTTTTGAAAAAAAGTGCCAGAGCTATTCAAACCCTTTTTGCTGGGCAAGTAGGACCAGTAAATCTACACAATATATAGTTTAAAGTTTGAGTCTATCATATTAGGTTTTGGATTCATAGCTGTTTTTGTGTCTATTGCTTCAAAAAGCTTTTTCACATAATTTGTGTTTTCTGAAGAAACTGCAAGAGATATCTAACCCATACTTTCTGTGCAAGAGGGGCTTGTACATCTGCACAACATGTCTTTTAAAGTTTGAACCTATCTTATTGCATTTTTGAGTTTTATCAGTTTTTACTGTTTTATTGCTCCAAAAGCCTTTTCAGCCCATGAACAGTTGTTTGTGAGTTTTGAAAAAAGTGCCAGAGCTATTCAAACCCTTTTTGCTGGGCAAGTAGGACCTGTAAATCTACACAATATATAGTTTAAAGTTTGAGTCTATCATATTAGGTTTTGGATTTATAGCTGTTTTTGTGTCTATTGCTTCAAAAGCATTTTCACATAATTTGTGTTTTCTGAAGAAACTGCAAGAGATATCTAACCCATACTTTCTGTGCAAGAGGGGCTTGTACATCTGCACAACATGTCTTTTAAAGTTTGAACCTATCTTATTGCATTTTTGAGTTATAGCAGTTTTTACTTTTTTATTGCTCCAAAAGCCTTTTCAGCCCATGAACAGTCTGTGAGTTTTGAAAAAAAGTGCAAGAGCTATTCAAACCCTTTTTGCTGGGCAAGTAGGACCTGTAAATTTACACAATATATAGTTTAAAGTTTGAGTCTATCATATTAGGTTTTGGATTTATAGCTGTTTTTGTGTCTATTGCTTCAAAAGCATTTTCACATAATTTGTGTTTTCTGAAGAAACTGCAAGAGATATCTAACCCATACTTTCTGTGCAAAAGGGGCTTGTACATCTGCACAACATGTCTTTTAAAGTTTGAACCTATCTTATTGCATTTTTGAGTTATAGCAGTTTTTACTGTTTTATTGCTCCAAAAGCCTTTTCAGCCCATGAACAGTTGTTTGTGAGTTTTGAAAAAAAGTGCCAGAGCTATTCAAACCCTTTTTGCTGGGCAAGTAGAACCAGTAAATCTACACAATATATAGTTTAAAGTTTGAGTCTATCATATTAGGTTTTGGATTTATAGCTGTTTTTGTGTCCATTGCTTCAAAAGCATTTTCACATAATTTGTGTTTTCTGAAGAAACTGCAAGAGATATCTAACCCATACTTTCTGTGCAAGAGGGGCTTGTACATCTGCACAACATGTCTTTTAAAGTTTGAACCTATCTTATTGCATTTTTGAGTTATAGCAGTTTTTACTGTTTTATTGCTCCAAAAGCCTTTTCAGCCCATGAACAGTTGTTTGTGAGTTTTGAAAAAAAGTGCAAGAGCTATTCAAACCCTTTTTGCTGGGCAAGTAGGACCTGTAAATTTACACAATATATAGTTTAAAGTTTGAGTCTATCATATTAGGTTTTGGATTTATAGCTTTTTTGTGTCTATTGCTTCAAAAGCATTTTCACATAATTTGTGTTTTCTGAAGAAACTGCAAGAGATATCTAACCCATACTTTCTGTGCAAGAGGGGCTTGTACATCTGCACAACATGTCTTTTAAAGTTTGAACCTATCTTATTGCATTTTTGAGTTATATCAGTTTTTACTGTTTTATTGCTCCAAAAGCCTTTTCAGCCCATGAACAGTTGTTTGTGAGTTTTGAAAAAAGTGCCAGAGCTATTCAAACCCTTTTTGCTGGGCAAGTAGGACCTGTAAATCTACACAATATATAGTTTAAAGTTTGAGTCTATCATATTAGGTTTTGGATTTATAGCTGTTTTTGTGTCTATTGCTTCAAAAGCATTTTCACATAATTTGTGTTTTCTGAAGAAACTGCAAGAGATATCTAACCCATACTTTCTGTGCAAGAGGGGCTTGTACATCTGCACAACATGTCTTTTAAAGTTTGAACCTATCTTATTGCATTTTTGAGTTATAGCAGTTTTTACTTTTTTATTGCTCCAAAAGCCTTTTCAGCCAATGAACAGTCTGTGAGTTTTGAAAAAAAGTGCAAGAGCTATTCAAACCCTTTTTGCTGGGCAAGTAGGACCTGTAAATTTACACAATATATAGTTTAAAGTTTGAGTCTATCATATTAGGTTTTGGATTTATAGCTGTTTTTGTGTCTATTGCTTCAAAAGCATTTTCACATAATTTGTGTTTTCTGAAGAAACTGCAAGAGATATCTAACCCATACTTTCTGTGCAAAAGGGGCTTGTACATCTGCACAACATGTCTTTTAAAGTTTGAACCTATCTTATTGCATTTTTGAGTTATAGCAGTTTTTACTGTTTTATTGCTCCAAAAGCCTTTTCAGCCCATGAACAGTTGTTTGTGAGTTTTGAAAAAAAGTGCCAGAGCTATTCAAACCCTTTTTGCTGGGCAAGTAGGACCAGTAAATCTACACAATATATAGTTTAAAGTTTGAGTCTATCATATTAGGTTTTGGATTCATAGCTGTTTTTGTGTCTATTGCTTCAAAAAGCTTTTTCACATAATTTGTGTTTTCTGAAGAAACTGCAAGAGATATCTAACCCATACTTTCTGTGCAAGAGGGGCTTGTACATCTGCACAACATGTCTTTTAAAGTTTGAACCTATCTTATTGCATTTTTGAGTTTTATCAGTTTTTACTGTTTTATTGCTCCAAAAGCCTTTTCAGCCCATGAACAGTTGTTTGTGAGTTTTGAAAAAAGTGCCAGAGCTATTCAAACCCTTTTTGCTGGGCAAGTAGGACCTGTAAATCTACACAATATATAGTTTAAAGTTTGAGTCTATCATATTAGGTTTTGGATTTATAGCTGTTTTTGTGTCTATTGCTTCAAAAGCATTTTCACATAATTTGTGTTTTCTGAAGAAACTGCAAGAGATATCTAACCCATACTTTCTGTGCAAGAGGGGCTTGTACATCTGCACAACATGTCTTTTAAAGTTTGAACCTATCTTATTGCATTTTTGAGTTATAGCAGTTTTTACTTTTTTATTGCTCCAAAAGCCTTTTCAGCCCATGAAATGTCTGTGAGTTTTGAAAAAAAGTGCAAGAGCTATTCAAACCCTTTTTGCTGGGCAAGTAGGACCTGTAAATTTACACAATATATAGTTTAAAGTTTGAGTCTATCATATTAGGTTTTGGATTTATAGCTGTTTTTGTGTCTATTGCTTCAAAAGCATTTTCACATAATTTGTGTTTTCTGAAGAAACTGCAAGAGATATCTAACCCATACTTTCTGTGCAAAAGGGGCTTGTACATCTGCACAACATGTCTTTTAAAGTTTGAACCTATCTTATTGCATTTTTGAGTTATAGCAGTTTTTACTGTTTTATTGCTCCAAAAGCCTTTTCAGCCCATGAACAGTTGTTTGTGAGTTTTGAAAAAAAGTGCCAGAGCTATTCAAACCCTTTTTGCTGGGCAAGTAGAACCAGTAAATCTACACAATATATAGTTTAAAGTTTGAGTCTATCATATTAGGTTTTGGATTCATAGCTGTTTTTGTGTCTATTGCTTCAAAAAGCATTTTCACATAATTTGTGTTTTCTGAAGAAACTGCAAGAGATATATAACCCATACTTTCTGTGCAAGAGGGGCTTCTACATCTGCACAACATGTCTTTTAAAGTTTGAACCTATCTTATTGCATTTTTGAGTTATAGCAGTTTTTACTGTTTTGTTGCTCCAAAAGCCTTTTCAGCCCATGAACAGTTGTTTGTGAGTTTTGAAAAAAAGTGCAAGAGCTATTCAAACCCTTTTTGCTGGGCAAGTAGGACCTGTAAATCTACACAATATATAGTTTAAAGTTTGAGTCTATCATATTAGGTTTTGGATTTATAGCTGTTTTTGTGTCCATTGCTTCAAAAGCATTTTCACATAATTTGTGTTTTCTGAAGAAACTGCAAGAGATATCTAACCCATACTTTCTGTGCAAGAGGGGCTTGTACATCTGCACAACATGTCTTTTAAAGTTTGAACCTATCTTATTGCATTTTTGAGTTATAGCAGTTTTTACTGTTTTATTGCTCCAAAAGCCTTTTCAGCCCATGAACAGTTGTTTGTGAGTTTTGAAAAAAAGTTCCAGAGCTATTCAAACCCTTTTTGCTGGGCAAGTAGGACCTGTCAATCTACACAATATATAGTTTAAAGTTTGAGTCTATCATATTAGGTTTTGGATTTATAGCTGTTTTTGTGTCTATTGCTTCAAAAGCATTTTCACATAATTTGTGTTTTCTGAAGAAACTGCAAGAGATATCTAACCCATACTTTCTGTGCAAGAGGGGCTTGTACATCTGCACAACATGTCTTTTAAAGTTTGAACCTATCTTATTGCATTTTTGAGTTATATCAGTTTTTACTGTTTTATTGCTCCAAAAGCCTTTTCAGCCCATGAACAGTCTGTGAGTTTTGAAAAAAGTGCCAGAGCTATTCAAACCCTTTTTGCTGGGCAAGTAGGACCTGTAAATCTACACAATATATAGTTTAAAGTTTGAGTCTATCATATTAGGTTTTGGATTTATAGCTGTTTTTGTGTCTATTGCTTCAAAAGCATTTTCACATAATTTGTGTTTTCTGAAGAAACTGCAAGAGATATCTAACCCATACTTTCTGTGCAAGAGGGGCTTGTACATCTGCACAACATGTCTTTTAAAGTTTGAACCTATCTTATTGCATTTTTGAGTTATAGCAGTTTTTACTGTTTTATTGCTCCAAAAGCCTTTTCAGCCCATGAACAGTTGTTTGTGAGTTTTGAAAAAAAGTGCAAGAGCTATTCAAACCCTTTTTGCTGGGCAAGTAGGACCTGTAAATCTACACAATATATAGTTTAAAGTTTGAGTCTATCATATTAGGTTTTGGATTCATAGCTGTTTTTGTGTCTATTGCTTCAAAAAGCATTTTCACATAATTTGTGTTTTCTGAAGAAACTGCAAGAGATATCTAACCCATACTTTCTGTGCAAGAGGGGCTTGTACATCTGCACAACATGTCTTTTAAAGTTTGAACCTATCTTATTGCATTTTTGAGTTATAGCAGTTTTTACTGTTTTATTGCTCCAAAAGCCTTTTCAGCCCATGAACAGTTGTTTGTGAGTTTTGAAAAAAAGTTCCAGAGCTATTCAAACCATTTTTGCTGGGCAAGTAGGACCTGTAAATCTACACAATATATAGTTTAAAGTTTGAGTCTATCATATTAGGTTTTGGATTCATAGCTGTTTTTGTGTCTATTGCTTCAAAAAGCATTTTCACATAATTTGTGTTTTCTGAAGAAACTGCAAGAGATATCTAACCCATACTTTCTGTGCAAGAGGGGCTTCTACATCTGCACAACATGTCTTTTAAAGTTTGAACCTATCTTATTGCATTTTTGAGTTATAGCAGTTTTTACTGTTTTATTGCTCCAAAAGCCTTTTCAGCCCATGAACAGTTTGTGAGTTTAGAAAAAAAGTGCAAGAGCTATTCAAACCCTTTTTGCTGGGCAAGTAGGACCTGTAAATCTACACAATATATAGTTTAAAGTTTGAGTCTATCATATTAGGTTTTGGATTTATAGCTGTTTTTGTGTCCATTGCTTCAAAAGCATTTTCACATAATCTGTGTTTTCTGAAGAAACTGCAAGAGATATCTAACCCATACTTTCTGTGCAAGAGGGGCTTGTACATCTGCACAACATGTCTTTTAAAGTTTGAACCTATCTTATTGCATTTTTGAGTTATAGCAGTTTTTACTGTTTTATTGCTCCAAAAGCCTTTTCAGCCCATGAACAGTTGTTTGTGAGTTTTGAAAAAAAGTGCAAGAGCTATTCAAACCCTTTTTGCTGGGCAAGTAGGACCTGTAAATTTACACAATATATAGTTTAAAGTTTGAGTCTATCATATTAGGTTTTGGATTTATAGCTTTTTTTGTGTCTATTGCTTCAAAAGCATTTTCACATAATTTGTGTTTTCTGAAGAAACTGCAAGAGATATCTAACCCATACTTTCTGTGCAAGAGGGGCTTGTACATCTGCACAACATGTCTTTTAAAGTTTGAACCTATCTTATTGCATTTTTGAGTTATATCAGTTTTTACTGTTTTATTGCTCCAAAAGCCTTTTCAGCCCATGAACAGTTGTTTGTGAGTTTTGAAAAAAGTGCCAGAGCTATTCAAACCCTTTTTGCTGGGCAAGTAGGACCTGTAAATCTACACAATATATAGTTTAAAGTTTGAGTCTATCATATTAGGTTTTGGATTTATAGCTGTTTTTGTGTCTATTGCTTCAAAAGCATTTTCACATAATTTGTGTTTTCTGAAGAAACTGCAAGAGATATCTAACCCATACTTTCTGTGCAAGAGGGGCTTGTACATCTGCACAACATGTCTTTTAAAGTTTGAACCTATCTTATTGCATTTTTGAGTTATAGCAGTTTTTACTTTTTTATTGCTCCAAAAGCCTTTTCAGCCAATGAACAGTCTGTGAGTTTTGAAAAAAAGTGCAAGAGCTATTCAAACCCTTTTTGCTGGGCAAGTAGGACCTGTAAATTTACACAATATATAGTTTAAAGTTTGAGTCTATCATATTAGGTTTTGGATTTATAGCTGTTTTTGTGTCTATTGCTTCAAAAGCATTTTCACATAATTTGTGTTTTCTGAAGAAACTGCAAGAGATATCTAACCCATACTTTCTGTGCAAAAGGGGCTTGTACATCTGCACAACATGTCTTTTAAAGTTTGAACCTATCTTATTGCATTTTTGAGTTATAGCAGTTTTTACTGTTTTATTGCTCCAAAAGCCTTTTCAGCCCATGAACAGTTGTTTGTGAGTTTTGAAAAAAAGTGCCAGAGCTATTCAAACCCTTTTTGCTGGGCAAGTAGGACCAGTAAATCTACACAATATATAGTTTAAAGTTTGAGTCTATCATATTAGGTTTTGGATTCATAGCTGTTTTTGTGTCTATTGCTTCAAAAAGCTTTTTCACATAATTTGTGTTTTCTGAAGAAACTGCAAGAGATATCTAACCCATACTTTCTGTGCAAGAGGGGCTTGTACATCTGCACAACATGTCTTTTAAAGTTTGAACCTATCTTATTGCATTTTTGAGTTTTATCAGTTTTTACTGTTTTATTGCTCCAAAAGCCTTTTCAGCCCATGAACAGTTGTTTGTGAGTTTTGAAAAAAGTGCCAGAGCTATTCAAACCCTTTTTGCTGGGCAAGTAGGACCTGTAAATCTACACAATATATAGTTTAAAGTTTGAGTCTATCATATTAGGTTTTGGATTTATAGCTGTTTTTGTGTCTATTGCTTCAAAAGCATTTTCACATAATTTGTGTTTTCTGAAGAAACTGCAAGAGATATCTAACCCATACTTTCTGTGCAAGAGGGGCTTGTACATCTGCACAACATGTCTTTTAAAGTTTGAACCTATCTTATTGCATTTTTGAGTTATAGCAGTTTTTACTTTTTTATTGCTCCAAAAGCCTTTTCAGCCCATGAACAGTCTGTGAGTTTTGAAAAAAAGTGCAAGAGCTATTCAAACCCTTTTTGCTGGGCAAGTAGGACCTGTAAATTTACACAATATATAGTTTAAAGTTTGAGTCTATCATATTAGGTTTTGGATTTATAGCTGTTTTTGTGTCTATTGCTTCAAAAGCATTTTCACATAATTTGTGTTTTCTGAAGAAACTGCAAGAGATATCTAACCCATACTTTCTGTGCAAAAGGGGCTTGTACATCTGCACAACATGTCTTTTAAAGTTTGAACCTATCTTATTGCATTTTTGAGTTATAGCAGTTTTTACTGTTTTATTGCTCCAAAAGCCTTTTCAGCCCATGAACAGTTGTTTGTGAGTTTTGAAAAAAAGTGCCAGAGCTATTCAAACCCTTTTTGCTGGGCAAGTAGAACCAGTAAATCTACACAATATATAGTTTAAAGTTTGAGTCTATCATATTAGGTTTTGGATTCATAGCTGTTTTTGTGTCTATTGCTTCAAAAAGCATTTTCACATAATTTGTGTTTTCTGAAGAAACTGCAAGAGATATATAACCCATACTTTCTGTGCAAGAGGGGCTTCTACATCAGCACAACATGTCTTTTAAAGTTTGAACCTATCTTATTGCATTTTTGAGTTATAGCAGTTTTTACTGTTTTGTTGCTCCAAAAGCCTTTTCAGCCCATGAACAGTTGTTTGTGAGTTTTGAAAAAAAGTGCAAGAGCTATTCAAACCCTTTTTGCTGGGCAAGTAGGACCTGTAAATCTACACAATATATAGTTTAAAGTTTGAGTCTATCATATTAGGTTTTGGATTTATAGCTGTTTTTGTGTCCATTGCTTCAAAAGCATTTTCACATAATTTGTGTTTTCTGAAGAAACTGCAAGAGATATCTAACCCATACTTTCTGTGCAAGAGGGGCTTGTACATCTGCACAACATGTCTTTTAAAGTTTGAACCTATCTTATTGCATTTTTGAGTTATAGCAGTTTTTACTGTTTTATTGCTCCAAAAGCCTTTTCAGCCCATGAACAGTTGTTTGTGAGTTTTGAAAAAAAGTTCCAGAGCTATTCAAACCCTTTTTGCTGGGCAAGTAGGACCTGTCAATCTACACAATATATAGTTTAAAGTTTGAGTCTATCATATTAGGTTTTGGATTTATAGCTGTTTTTGTGTCTATTGCTTCAAAAGCATTTTCACATAATTTGTGTTTTCTGAAGAAACTGCAAGAGATATCTAACCCATACTTTCTGTGCAAGAGGGGCTTGTACATCTGCACAACATGTCTTTTAAAGTTTGAACCTATCTTATTGCATTTTTGAGTTATATCAGTTTTTACTGTTTTATTGCTCCAAAAGCCTTTTCAGCCCATGAACAGTCTGTGAGTTTTGAAAAAAGTGCCAGAGCTATTCAAACCCTTTTTGCTGGGCAAGTAGGACCTGTAAATCTACACAATATATAGTTTAAAGTTTGAGTCTATCATATTAGGTTTTGGATTCATAGCTGTTTTTGTGTCTATTGCTTCAAAAAGCATTTTCACATAATTTGTGTTTTCTGAAGAAACTGCAAGAGATATCTAACCCATACTTTCTGTGCAAGAGGGGCTTCTACATCTGCACAACATGTCTTTTAAAGTTTGAACCTATCTTATTGCATTTTTGAGTTATAGCAGTTTTTACTGTTTTATTGCTCCAAAAGCCTTTTCAGCCCATGAACAGTTTGTGAGTTTAGAAAAAAAGTGCAAGAGCTATTCAAACCCTTTTTGCTGGGCAAGTAGGACCTGTAAATCTACACAATATATAGTTTAAAGTTTGAGTCTATCATATTAGGTTTTGGATTTATAGCTGTTTTTGTGTCCATTGCTTCAAAAGCATTTTCACATAATTTGTGTTTTCTGAAGAAACTGCAAGAGATATCTAACCCATACTTTCTGTGCAAGAGGGGCTTGTACATCTGCACAACATGTCTTTTAAAGTTTGAACCTATCTTATTGCATTTTTGAGTTATAGCAGTTTTTACTGTTTTATTGCTCCAAAAGCCTTTTCAGCCCATGAACAGTTGTTTGTGAGTTTTGAAAAAAAGTGCAAGAGCTATTCAAACCCTTTTTGCTGGGCAAGTAGGACCTGTAAATTTACACAATATATAGTTTAAAGTTTGAGTCTATCATATTAGGTTTTGGATTTATAGCTTTTTTGTGTCTATTGCTTCAAAAGCATTTTCACATAATTTGTGTTTTCTGAAGAAACTGCAAGAGATATCTAACCCATACTTTCTGTGCAAGAGGGGCTTGTACATCTGCACAACATGTCTTTTAAAGTTTGAACCTATCTTATTGCATTTTTGAGTTATATCAGTTTTTACTGTTTTATTGCTCCAAAAGCCTTTTCAGCCCATGAACAGTTGTTTGTGAGTTTTGAAAAAAGTGCCAGAGCTATTCAAACCCTTTTTGCTGGGCAAGTAGGACCTGTAAATCTACACAATATATAGTTTAAAGTTTGAGTCTATCATATTAGGTTTTGGATTTATAGCTGTTTTTGTGTCCATTGCTTCAAAAGCATTTTCACATAATTTGTGTTTTCTGAAGAAACTGCAAGAGATATCTAACCCATACTTTCTGTGCAAGAGGGGCTTGTACATCTGCACAACATGTCTTTTAAAGTTTGAACCTATCTTATTGCATTTTTGAGTTATAGCAGTTTTTACTGTTTTATTGCTCCAAAAGCCTTTTCAGCCCATGAACAGTTTGTGAGTTTAGAAAAAAAGTGCAAGAGCTATTCAAACCTTTTTTGCTGGGCAAGTAGGACCTGTAAATCTACACAATATATAGTTTAAAGTTTGAGTCTATCATATTAGGTTTTGGATTTATAGCTGTTTTTGTGTCCATTGCTTCAAAAGCATTTTCACATAATTTGTGTTTTCTGAAGAAACTGCAAGAGATATCTAACCCATACTTTCTGTGCAAGAGGGGCTTGTACATCTGCACAACATGTCTTTTAAAGTTTGAACCTATCTTATTGCATTTTTGAGTTATAGCAGTTTTTACTGTTTTATTGCTCCAAAAGCCTTTTCAGCCCATGAACAGTTGTTTGTGAGTTTTGAAAAAAAGTGCAAGAGCTATTCAAACCCTTTTTGCTGGGCAAGTAGGACCTGTAAATTTACACAATATATAGTTTAAAGTTTGAGTCTATCATATTAGGTTTTGGATTTATAGCTTTTTTGTGTCTATTGCTTCAAAAGCATTTTCACATAATTTGTGTTTTCTGAAGAAACTGCAAGAGATATCTAACCCATACTTTCTGTGCAAGAGGGGCTTGTACATCTGCACAACATGTCTTTTAAAGTTTGAACCTATCTTATTGCATTTTTGAGTTATATCAGTTTTTACTGTTTTATTGCTCCAAAAGCCTTTTCAGCCCATGAACAGTTGTTTGTGAGTTTTGAAAAAAGTGCCAGAGCTATTCAAACCCTTTTTGCTGGGCAAGTAGGACCTGTAAATCTACACAATATATAGTTTAAAGTTTGAGTCTATCATATTAGGTTTTGGATTTATAGCTGTTTTTGTGTCTATTGCTTCAAAAGCATTTTCACATAATTTGTGTTTTCTGAAGAAACTGCAAGAGATATCTAACCCATACTTTATGTGCAAGAGGGGCTTGTACATCTGCACAACATGTCTTTTAAAGTTTGAACCTATCTTATTGCATTTTTGAGTTATAGCAGTTTTTACTTTTTTATTGCTCCAAAAGCCTTTTCAGCCAATGAACAGTCTGTGAGTTTTGAAAAAAAGTGCAAGAGCTATTCAAACCCTTTTTGCTGGGCAAGTAGGACCTGTAAATTTACACAATATATAGTTTAAAGTTTGAGTCTATCATATTAGGTTTTGGATTTATAGCTGTTTTTGTGTCTATTGCTTCAAAAGCATTTTCACATAATTTGTGTTTTCTGAAGAAACTGCAAGAGATATCTAACCCATACTTTCTGTGCAAAAGGGGCTTGTACATCTGCACAACATGTCTTTTAAAGTTTGAACCTATCTTATTGCATTTTTGAGTTATAGCAGTTTTTACTGTTTTATTGCTCCAAAAGCCTTTTCAGCCCATGAACAGTTGTTTGTGAGTTTTGAAAAAAAGTGCCAGAGCTATTCAAACCCTTTTTGCTGGGCAAGTAGGACCAGTAAATCTACACAATATATAGTTTAAAGTTTGAGTCTATCATATTAGGTTTTGGATTCATAGCTGTTTTTGTGTCTATTGCTTCAAAAAGCTTTTTCACATAATTTGTGTTTTCTGAAGAAACTGCAAGAGATATCTAACCCATACTTTCTGTGCAAGAGGGGCTTGTACATCTGCACAACATGTCTTTTAAAGTTTGAACCTATCTTATTGCATTTTTGAGTTTTATCAGTTTTTACTGTTTTATTGCTCCAAAAGCCTTTTCAGCCCATGAACAGTTGTTTGTGAGTTTTGAAAAAAGTGCCAGAGCTATTCAAACCCTTTTTGCTGGGCAAGTAGGACCTGTAAATCTACACAATATATAGTTTAAAGTTTGAGTCTATCATATTAGGTTTTGGATTTATAGCTGTTTTTGTGTCTATTGCTTCAAAAGCATTTTCACATAATTTGTGTTTTCTGAAGAAACTGCAAGAGATATCTAACCCATACTTTCTGTGCAAGAGGGGCTTGTACATCTGCACAACATGTCTTTTAAAGTTTGAACCTATCTTATTGCATTTTTGAGTTATAGCAGTTTTTACTTTTTTATTGCTCCAAAAGCCTTTTCAGCCCATGAACAGTCTGTGAGTTTTGAAAAAAAGTGCAAGAGCTATTCAAACCCTTTTTGCTGGGCAAGTAGGACCTGTAAATTTACACAATATATAGTTTAAAGTTTGAGTCTATCATATTAGGTTTTGGATTTATAGCTGTTTTTGTGTCTATTGCTTCAAAAGCATTTTCACATAATTTGTGTTTTCTGAAGAAACTGCAAGAGATATCTAACCCATACTTTCTGTGCAAAAGGGGCTTGTACATCTGCACAACATGTCTTTTAAAGTTTGAACCTATCTTATTGCATTTTTGAGTTATAGCAGTTTTTACTGTTTTATTGCTCCAAAAGCCTTTTCAGCCCATGAACAGTTGTTTGTGAGTTTTGAAAAAAAGTGCCAGAGCTATTCAAACCCTTTTTGCTGGGCAAGTAGAACCAGTAAATCTACACAATATATAGTTTAAAGTTTGAGTCTATCATATTAGGTTTTGGATTCATAGCTGTTTTTGTGTCTATTGCTTCAAAAAGCATTTTCACATAATTTGTGTTTTCTGAAGAAACTGCAAGAGATATATAACCCATACTTTCTGTGCAAGAGGGGCTTGTACATCTGCACAACATGTCTTTTAAAGTTTGAACCTATCTTATTGCATTTTTGAGTTATAGCAGTTTTTACTGTTTTATTGCTCCAAAAGCCTTTTCAGCCCATGAACAGTTGTTTGTGAGTTTTGAAAAAAAGTTCCAGAGCTATTCAAACCCTTTTTGCTGGGCAAGTAGGACCTGTCAATCTACACAATATATAGTTTAAAGTTTGAGTCTATCATATTAGGTTTTGGATTTATAGCTGTTTTTGTGTCTATTGCTTCAAAAGCATTTTCACATAATTTGTGTTTTCTGAAGAAACTGCAAGAGATATCTAACCCATACTTTCTGTGCAAGAGGGGCTTGTACATCTGCACAACATGTCTTTTAAAGTTTGAACCTATCTTATTGCATTTTTGAGTTATAGCAGTTTTTACTGTTTTATTGCTCCAAAAGCCTTTTCAGCCCATGAACAGTCTGTGAGTTTTGAAAAAAGTGCCAGAGCTATTCAAACCCTTTTTGCTGGGCAAGTAGGACCTGTAAATCTACACAATATATAGTTTAAAGTTTGAGTCTATCATATTAGGTTTTGGATTTATAGCTGTTTTTGTGTCTATTGCTTCAAAAGCATTTTCACATAATTTGTGTTTTCTGAAGAAACTGCAAGAGATATCTAACCCATACTTTCTGTGCAAGAGGGGCTTGTACATCTGCACAACATGTCTTTTAAAGTTTGAACCTATCTTATTGCATTTTTGAGTTATAGCAGTTTTTACTGTTTTATTGCTCCAAAAGCCTTTTCAGCCCATGAACAGTTGTTTGTGAGTTTTGAAAAAAAGTGCAAGAGCTATTCAAACCCTTTTTGCTGGGCAAGTAGGACCTGTAAATTTACACAATATATAGTTTAAAGTTTGAGTCTATCATATTAGGTTTTGGATTTATAGCTTTTTTGTGTCTATTGCTTCAAAAGCATTTTCACATAATTTGTGTTTTCTGAAGAAACTGCAAGAGATATCTAACCCATACTTTCTGTGCAAGAGGGGCTTGTACATCTGCACAACATGTCTTTTAAAGTTTGAACCTATCTTATTGCATTTTTGAGTTATATCAGTTTTTACTGTTTTATTGCTCCAAAAGCCTTTTCAGCCCATGAACAGTTGTTTGTGAGTTTTGAAAAAAGTGCCAGAGCTATTCAAACCCTTTTTGCTGGGCAAGTAGGACCTGTAAATCTACACAATATATAGTTTAAAGTTTGAGTCTATCATATTAGGTTTTGGATTTATAGCTGTTTTTGTGTCTATTGCTTCAAAAGCATTTTCACATAATTTGTGTTTTCTGAAGAAACTGCAAGAGATATCTAACCCATACTTTCTGTGCAAGAGGGGCTTGTACATCTGCACAACATGTCTTTTAAAGTTTGAACCTATCTTATTGCATTTTTGAGTTATAGCAGTTTTTACTTTTTTATTGCTCCAAAAGCCTTTTCAGCCAATGAACAGTCTGTGAGTTTTGAAAAAAAGTGCAAGAGCTATTCAAACCCTTTTTGCTGGGCAAGTAGGACCTGTAAATTTACACAATATATAGTTTAAAGTTTGAGTCTATCATATTAGGTTTTGGATTTATAGCTGTTTTTGTGTCTATTGCTTCAAAAGCATTTTCACATAATTTGTGTTTTCTGAAGAAACTGCAAGAGATATCTAACCCATACTTTCTGTGCAAAAGGGGCTTGTACATCTGCACAACATGTCTTTTAAAGTTTGAACCTATCTTATTGCATTTTTGAGTTATAGCAGTTTTTACTGTTTTATTGCTCCAAAAGCCTTTTCAGCCCATGAACAGTTGTTTGTGAGTTTTGAAAAAAAGTGCCAGAGCTATTCAAACCCTTTTTGCTGGGCAAGTAGGACCAGTAAATCTACACAATATATAGTTTAAAGTTTGAGTCTATCATATTAGGTTTTGGATTCATAGCTGTTTTTGTGTCTATTGCTTCAAAAAGCTTTTTCACATAATTTGTGTTTTCTGAAGAAACTGCAAGAGATATCTAACCCATACTTTCTGTGCAAGAGGGGCTTGTACATCTGCACAACATGTCTTTTAAAGTTTGAACCTATCTTATTGCATTTTTGAGTTTTATCAGTTTTTACTGTTTTATTGCTCCAAAAGCCTTTTCAGCCCATGAACAGTTGTTTGTGAGTTTTGAAAAAAGTGCCAGAGCTATTCAAACCCTTTTTGCTGGGCAAGTAGGACCTGTAAATCTACACAATATATAGTTTAAAGTTTGAGTCTATCATATTAGGTTTTGGATTTATAGCTGTTTTTGTGTCTATTGCTTCAAAAGCATTTTCACATAATTTGTGTTTTCTGAAGAAACTGCAAGAGATATCTAACCCATACTTTCTGTGCAAGAGGGGCTTGTACATCTGCACAACATGTCTTTTAAAGTTTGAACCTATCTTATTGCATTTTTGAGTTATAGCAGTTTTTACTTTTTTATTGCTCCAAAAGCCTTTTCAGCCCATGAACAGTCTGTGAGTTTTGAAAAAAAGTGCAAGAGCTATTCAAACCCTTTTTGCTGGGCAAGTAGGACCTGTAAATTTACACAATATATAGTTTAAAGTTTGAGTCTATCATATTAGGTTTTGGATTTATAGCTGTTTTTGTGTCTATTGCTTCAAAAGCATTTTCACATAATTTGTGTTTTCTGAAGAAACTGCAAGAGATATCTAACCCATACTTTCTGTGCAAAAGGGGCTTGTACATCTGCACAACATGTCTTTTAAAGTTTGAACCTATCTTATTGCATTTTTGAGTTATAGCAGTTTTTACTGTTTTATTGCTCCAAAAGCCTTTTCAGCCCATGAACAGTTGTTTGTGAGTTTTGAAAAAAAGTGCCAGAGCTATTCAAACCCTTTTTGCTGGGCAAGTAGAACCAGTAAATCTACACAATATATAGTTTAAAGTTTGAGTCTATCATATTAGGTTTTGGATTCATAGCTGTTTTTGTGTCTATTGCTTCAAAAAGCATTTTCACATAATTTGTGTTTTCTGAAGAAACTGCAAGAGATATATAACCCATACTTTCTGTGCAAGAGGGGCTTGTACATCTGCACAACATGTCTTTTAAAGTTTGAACCTATCTTATTGCATTTTTGAGTTATAGCAGTTTTTACTGTTTTATTGCTCCAAAAGCCTTTTCAGCCCATGAACAGTTGTTTGTGAGTTTTGAAAAAAAGTTCCAGAGCTATTCAAACCCTTTTTGCTGGGCAAGTAGGACCTGTCAATCTACACAATATATAGTTTAAAGTTTGAGTCTATCATATTAGGTTTTGGATTTATAGCTGTTTTTGTGTCTATTGCTTCAAAAGCATTTTCACATAATTTGTGTTTTCTGAAGAAACTGCAAGAGATATCTAACCCATACTTTCTGTGCAAGAGGGGCTTGTACATCTGCACAACATGTCTTTTAAAGTTTGAACCTATCTTATTGCATTTTTGAGTTATAGCAGTTTTTACTGTTTTATTGCTCCAAAAGCCTTTTCAGCCCATGAACAGTCTGTGAGTTTTGAAAAAAGTGCCAGAGCTATTCAAACCCTTTTTGCTGGGCAAGTAGGACCTGTAAATCTACACAATATATAGTTTAAAGTTTGAGTCTATCATATTAGGTTTTGGATTTATAGCTGTTTTTGTGTCTATTGCTTCAAAAGCATTTTCACATAATTTGTGTTTTCTGAAGAAACTGCAAGAGATATCTAACCCATACTTTCTGTGCAAGAGGGGCTTGTACATCTGCACAACATGTCTTTTAAAGTTTGAACCTATCTTATTGCATTTTTGAGTTATAGCAGTTTTTACTGTTTTATTGCTCCAAAAGCCTTTTCAGCCCATGAACAGTTGTTTGTGAGTTTTGAAAAAAAGTGCAAGAGCTATTCAAACCCTTTTTGCTGGGCAAGTAGGACCTGTAAATCTACACAATATATAGTTTAAAGTTTGAGTCTATCATATTAGGTTTTGGATTCATAGCTGTTTTTGTGTCTATTGCTTCAAAAAGCATTTTCACATAATTTGTGTTTTCTGAAGAAACTGCAAGAGATATCTAACCCATACTTTCTGTGCAAGAGGGGCTTGTACATCTGCACAACATGTCTTTTAAAGTTTGAACCTATCTTATTGCATTTTTGAGTTATAGCAGTTTTTACTGTTTTATTGCTCCAAAAGCCTTTTCAGCCCATGAACAGTTGTTTGTGAGTTTTGAAAAAAAGTGCAAGAGCTATTCAAACCATTTTTGCTGGGCAAGTAGGACCTGTAAATCTACACAATATATAGTTTAAAGTTTGAGTCTATCATTTTAGGTTTTGGATTCATAGCTGTTTTTGTGTCTATTGCTTCAAAAAGCATTTTCACATAATTTGTGTTTTCTGAAGAAACTGCAAGAGATATCTAACCCATACTTTCTGTGCAAGAGGGGCTTCTACATCTGCACAACATGTCTTTTAAAGTTTGAACTTATCTTATTGCATTTTTGAGTTATAGCAGTTTTTACTGTTTTATTGCTCCAAAAGCCTTTTCAGCCCATGAACAGTTGTTTGTGAGTTTAGAAAAAAAGTGCAAGAGCTATTCAAACCCTTTTTGCTGGGCAAGTAGGACCTGTAAATCTACACAATATATAGTTTAAAGTTTGAGTCTATCATATTAGGTTTTGGATTTATAGCTGTTTTTGTGTCTATTGCTTCAAAAGCATTTTCACATAATTTGTGTTTTCTGAAGAAACTGCAAGAGATATTCTAACCCATACTTTCTGTGCAAGAGGGGCTTGTACATCTGCACAACATGTCTTTTAAAGTTTGAACCTATCTTATTGCATTTTTGAGTTATAGCAGTTTTTACTGTTTTATTGCTCCAAAAGCCTTTTCAGCCCATGAACAGTTTGTGAGTTTAGAAAAAAAGTGCAAGAGCTATTCAAACCCTTTTTGCTGGGCAAGTAGGACCTATAAATCTACACAATATATAGTTTAAAGTTTGAGTCTATCATATTAGGTTTTGGATTTATAGCTATTTTTGTGTCCATTGCTTCAAAAGCATTTTCACATAATTTGTGTTTTCTGAAGAAACTGCAAGAGATATCTAACCCATACTTTCTGTGCAAGAGGGGCTTGTACATCTGCACAACATGTCTTTTAAAGTTTGAACCTATCTTATTGCATTTTTGAGTTATAGCAGTTTTTACTGTTTTGTTGCTCCAAAAGCCTTTTCAGCCCATGAACAGTTGTTTGTGAGTTTTGAAAAAAAGTGCCAGAGCTATTCAAACCCTTTTTGCTGGGCAAGTAGGACCTGTAAATCTACACAATATATAGTTTAAAGTTTGAGTCTATCATATTAGGTTTTGGATTTATAGCTGTTTTTGTGTCCATTGCTTCAAAAGCATTTTCACATAATTTGTGTTTTCTGAAGAAACTGCAAGGGATATCTAACCCATACTTTCTGTGCAAGAGGGGCTTGTACATCTGCACAACATGTCTTTTAAAGTTTGAACCTATCTTATTGCATTTTTGAGTTATAGCAGTTTTTACTGTTTTATTGCTCCAAAAGCCTTTTCAGCCCATGAACAGTTGTTTGTGAGTTTTGAAAAAAAGTGCAAGAGCTATTCAAACCCTTTTTGCTGGGCAAGTAGGACCTGTAAATTTACACAATATATAGTTTAAAGTTTGAGTCTATCATATTAGGTTTTGGATTTATAGCTTTTTTTGTGTCTATTGCTTCAAAAGCATTTTCACATAATTTGTGTTTTCTGAAGAAACTGCAAGAGATATCTAACCCATACTTTCTGTGCAAGAGGGGCTTCTACATCTGCACAACATGTATTTTAAAGTTTGAACCTATCTTATTGCATTTTTGAGTTATATCAGTTTTTACTGTTTTATTGCTCCAAAAGCCTTTTCAGCCCATGAACAGTTGTTTGTGAGTTTTGAAAAAAGTGCCAGAGCTATTCAAACCCTTTTTGCTGGGCAAGTAGGACCTGTAAATCTACACAATATATAGTTTAAAGTTTGAGTCTATCATATTAGGTTTTGGATTTATAGCTGTTTTTGTGTCTATTGCTTCAAAAGCATTTTCACATAATTTGCGTTTTCTGAAGAAACTGCAAGAGATATCTAACCCATACTTTCTGTGCAAGAGGGGCTTCTACATCTGCACAACATGTCTTTTAAAGTTTGAACCTATCTTATTGCATTTTTGAGTTATAGCAGTTTTTACTTTTTTATTGCTCCAAAAGCCTTTTCAGCCAATGAATAGTCTGTGTGTTTTGAAAAAAAGTGCAAGAGCTATTCAAACCCTTTTTGCTGGGCAAGTAGGACCTGTAAATTTACACAATATATAGTTTAAAGTTTGAGTCTATCATATTAGGTTTTGGATTTATAGCTGTTTTTGTGTCTATTGCTTCAAAAGCATTTTCACATAATTTGTGTTTTCTGAAGAAACTGCAAGAGATATCTAACCCATACTTTCTGTGCAAAAGGGGCTTGTACATCTGCACAACATGTCTTTTAAAGTTTGAACCTATCTTATTGCATTTTTGAGTTATAGCAGTTTTTACTGTTTTATTGCTCCAAAAGCCTTTTCAGCCCATGAACAGTTGTTTGTGAGTTTTGAATAAAAGTGCCAGAGCTATTCAAACCCTTTTTGCTGGGCAAGTAGGACCAGTAAATCTACACAATATATAGTTTAAAGTTTGAGTCTATCATATTAGGTTTTGGATTTATAGCTGTTTTTGTGTCCATTGCTTCAAAAGCATTTTCACATAATTTGTGTTTTCTGAAGAAACTGCAAGAGATATCTAACCCATACTTTCTGTGCAAGAGGGGCTTGTACATCTGCACAACATGTCTTTTAAAGTTTGAACCTATCTTATTGCATTTTTGAGTTATAGCAGTTTTTACTGTTTTATTGCTCCAAAAGCCTTTTCAGCCCATGAACAGTTGTTTGTGAGTTTTGAAAAAAAGTGCAAGAGCTATTCAAACCCTTTTTGCTGGGCAAGTAGGACCTGTAAATTTACACAATATATAGTTTAAAGTTTGAGTCTATCATATTAGGTTTTGGATTTATAGCTTTTTTTGTGTCTATTGCTTCAAAAGCATTTTCACATAATTTGTGTTTTCTGAAGAAACTGCAAGAGATATCTAACCCATACTTTCTGTGCAAGAGGGGCTTGTACATCTGCACAACATGTCTTTTAAAGTTTGAACCTATCTTATTGCATTTTTGAGTTATAGCAGTTTTTACTGTTTTATTGCTTCAAAAGCCTTTTCAGCCCATGAACAGTTGTTTGTGAGTTTTGAAAAAAAAGTGCAAGAGCTATTCAAACCCTTTTTGCTGGGCAAGTAGGACCAGTAAATCTACACAATATATAGTTTAAAGTTTGAGTCTATCATATTAGGTTTTGGATTCATAGCTGTTTTTGTGTCTATTGCTTCAAAAAGCTTTTTCACATAATTTGTGTTTTCTGAAGAAACTGCAAGAGATATATAACCCATACTTTCTGTGCAAGAGGGGCTTCTACATCTGCACAACATGTCTTTTAAAGTTTGAACATATCTTATTGCATTTTTGAGTTATATCAGTTTTTACTGTTTTATTGCTCCAAAAGCCTTTTCAGCCCATGAACAGTTGTTTGTGAGTTTTGAAAAAAGTGCCAGAGCTATTCAAACCCTTTTTGCTGGGCAAGTAGGACCTGCAAATCTACACAATATATAGTTTAAAGTTTGAGTCTATCATATTAGGTTTTGGATTTATAGCTGTTTTTGTGTCTATTGCTTCAAAAGCATTTTCACATAATTTGTGTTTTCTGAAGAAACTGCAAGAGATATCTAACCCATACTTTCTGTGCAAGAGGGGCTTGTACATCTGCACAACATGTCTTTTAAAGTTTGAACCTATCTTATTGCATTTTTGAGTTATAGCAGTTTTTACTTTTTTATTGCTCCAAAAGCCTTTTCAGCCCATGAACAGTCTGTGAGTTTTGAAAAAAAGTGCAAGAGCTATTCAAACCCTTTTTGCTGGGCAAGTAGGACCTGTAAATTTACACAATATATAGTTTAAAGTTTGAGTCTATCATATTAGGTTTTGGATTTATAGCTGTTTTTGTGTCTATTGCTTCAAAAGCATTTTCACATAATTTGTGTTTTCTGAAGAAACTGCAAGAGATATCTAACCCATACTTTCTGTGCAAAAGGGGCTTGTACATCTGCACAACATGTCTTTTAAAGTTTGAACCTATCTTATTGCATTTTTGAGTTATAGCAGTTTTTACTGTTTTATTGCTCCAAAAGCCTTTTCAGCCCATGAACAGTTGTTTGTGAGTTTTGAAAAAAAGTGCCAGAGCTATTCAAACCCTTTTTGCTGGGCAAGTAGGACCAGTAAATCTACACAATATATAGTTTAAAGTTTGAGTCTATCATATTAGGTTTTGGATTTATAGCTGTTTTTGTGTCTATTGCTTCAAAAGCATTTTCACATAATTTGTGTTTTCTGAAGAAACTGCAAGAGATATCTAACCCATACTTTCTGTGCAAGAGGGGCTTGTACATCTGCACAACATGTCTTTTAAAGTTTGAACCTATCTTATTGCATTTTTGAGTTATAGCAGTTTTTACTGTTTTATTGCTCCAAAAGCCTTTTCAGCCCATGAACAGTTGTTTGTGAGTTTTGAAAAAAAGTGCAAGAGCTATTCAAACCCTTTTTGCTGGGCAAGTAGGACCTGTAAATTTACACAATATATAGTTTAAAGTTTGAGTCTATCATATTAGGTTTTGGATTTATAGCTTTTTTTGTGTCTATTGCTTCAAAAGCATTTTCACATAATTTGTGTTTTCTGAAGAAACTGCAAGAGATATCTAACCCATACTTTCTGTGCAAGAGGGGCTTGTACATCTGCACAACATGTCTTTTAAAGTTTGAACCTATCTTATTGCATTTTTGAGTTATATCAGTTTTTACTGTTTTATTGCTCCAAAAGCCTTTTCAGCCCATGAACAGTTGTTTGTGAGTTTTGAAAAAAGTGCCAGAGCTATTCAAACCCTTTTTGCTGGGCAAGTAGGACCTGTAAATCTACACAATATATAGTTTAAAGTTTGAGTCTATCATATTAGGTTTTGGATTTATAGCTGTTTTTGTGTCTATTGCTTCAAAAGCATTTTCACATAATTTGTGTTTTCTGAAGAAACTGCAAGAGATATCTAACCCATACTTTCTGTGCAAGAGGGGCTTGTACATCTGCACAACATGTCTTTTAAAGTTTGAACCTATCTTATTGCATTTTTGAGTTATAGCAGTTTTTACTGTTTTATTGCTCCAAAAGCCTTTTCAGCCCATGAACAGTCTGTGAGTTTTGAAAAAAAGTTCCAGAGCTATTCAAACCCTTTTTGCTGGGCAAGTAGGACCTGTAAATTTACACAATATATAGTTTAAAGTTTGAGTCTATCATATTAGGTTTTGGATTCATAGCTGTTTTTGTGTCTATTGCTTCAAAAGCATTTTCACATAATTTGTGTTTTCTGAAGAAACTGCAAGAGATATCTAACCCATACTTTCTGTGCAAGAGGGGCTTGTACATCTGCACAACATGTCTTTTAAAGTTTGAACCTATCTTATTGCATTTTTGAGTTATAGCAGTTTTTACTGTTTTATTGCTCCAAAAGCCTTTTCAGCCCATGAACAGTTGTTTGTGAGTTTTGAAAAAAAGTTCCGGAGCTATTCAAACCCTTTTTGCTGGGCAAGTAGGACCTGTCAATCTACACAATATATAGTTTAAAGTTTGAGTCTATCATATTAGGTTTTGGATTTATAGCTGTTTTTGTGTCTATTGCTTCAAAAGCATTTTCACATAATTTGTGTTTTCTGAAGAAACTGCAAGAGATATCTAACCCATACTTTCTGTGCAAGAGGGGCTTGTACATCTGCACAACATGTCTTTTAAAGTTTGAACCTATCTTATTGCATTTTTGAGTTATAGCAGTTTTTACTGTTTTATTGCTCCAAAAGCCTTTTCAGCCCATGAACAGTTGTTTGTGAGTTTTGAAAAAAAGTGCCAGAGCTATTCAAACCCTTTTTGCTGGGCAAGTAGGACCTGTAAATCTACACAATATATAGTTTAAAGTTTGAGTCTATCATATTAGGTTTTGGATTTATAGCTGTTTTTGTGTCTATTGCTTCAAAAGCATTTTCACATAATTTGTGTTTTCTGAAGAAACTGCAAGAGATATCTAACCCATACTTTCTGTGCAAGAGGGGCTTGTACATCTGCACAACATGTCTTTTAAAGTTTGAACCTATCTTATTGCATTTTTGAGTTATAGCAGTTTTTACTGTTTTATTGCTCCAAAAGCCTTTTCAGCCCATGAACAGTTGTTTGTGAGTTTTGAAAAAAAGTGCAAGAGCTATTCAAACCCTTTTTGCTGGGCAAGTAGGGCCTGTAAATCTACACAATATATAGTTTAAAGTTTGAGTCTATCATATTAGGTTTTGTATTTATAGCTGTTTTTGTGTCTATTGCTTCAAAAGCATTTTCACATAATTTGTGTTTTCTGAAGAAACTGCAAGAGATATCTAACCCATACTTTCTGTGCAAGAGGGGCTTGTACATCTGCACAACATGTCTTTTAAAGTTTGAACCTATCTTATTGCATTTTTGAGTTATAGCAGTTTTTACTGTTTTATTGCTCCAAAAGCCTTTTCAGCCCATGAACAGTTGTTTGTGAGTTTTGAAAAAAAGTGCCAGAGCTATTCAAACCCTTTTTGCTGGGCAAGTAGGACCTGTAAATCTACACAATATATAGTTTAAAGTTTGAGTCTATCATATTAGGTTTTGGATTTATAGCTTTTTTTGTGTCTATTGCTTCAAAAGCATTTTCACATAATTTGTGTTTTCTGAAGAAACTGCAAGAGATATCTAACCCATACTTTCTGTGCAAGAGGGGCTTGTACATCTGCACAACATGTCTTTTAAAGTTTGAACCTATCTTATTGCATTTTTGAGTTATATCAGTTTTTACTGTTTTATTGCTCCAAAAGCCTTTTCAGCCCATGAACAGTTGTTTGTGAGTTTTGAAAAAAGTGCCAGAGCTATTCAAACCCTTTTTGCTGGGCAAGTAGGACCTGTAAATCTACACAATATATAGTTTAAAGTTTGAGTCTATCATATTAGGTTTTGGATTTATAGCTGTTTTTGTGTCTATTGCTTCAAAAGCATTTTCACATAATTTGTGTTTTCTGAAGAAACTGCAAGAGATATCTAACCCATACTTTCTGTGCAAGAGGGGCTTGTACATCTGCACAACATGTCTTTTAAAGTTTGAACCTATCTTATTGCATTTTTGAGTTATAGCAGTTTTTACTGTTTTATTGCTCCAAAAGCCTTTTCAGCCCATGAACAGTTGTTTGTGAGTTTTGAAAAAAAGTGCAAGAGCTATTCAAACCCTTTTTGCTGGGCAAGTAGGACCTGTAAATTTACACAATATATAGTTTAAAGTTTGAGTCTATCATATTAGGTTTTGGATTTATAGCTTTTTTTGTGTCTATTGCTTCAAAAGCATTTTCACATAATTTGTGTTTTCTGAAGAAACTGCAAGAGATATCTAACCCATACTTTCTGTGCAAGAGGGGCTTGTACATCTGCACAACATGTCTTTTAAAGTTTGAACCTATCTTATTGCATTTTTGAGTTATATCAGTTTTTACTGTTTTATTGCTCCAAAAGCCTTTTCAGCCCATGAACAGTTGTTTGTGAGTTTTGAAAAAAGTGCCAGAGCTATTCAAACCCTTTTTGCTGGGCAAGTAGGACCTGTAAATCTACACAATATATAGTTTAAAGTTTGAGTCTATCATATTAGGTTTTGGATTTATAGCTGTTTTTGTGTCTATTGCTTCAAAAGCATTTTCACATAATTTGTGTTTTCTGAAGAAACTGCAAGAGATATCTAACCCATACTTTCTGTGCAAGAGGGGCTTGTACATCTGCACAACATGTCTTTTAAAGTTTGAACCTATCTTATTGCATTTTTGAGTTATAGCAGTTTTTACTGTTTTATTGCTCCAAAAGCCTTTTCAGCCCATGAACAGTCTGTGAGTTTTGAAAAAAAGTTCCAGAGCTATTCAAACCCTTTTTGCTGGGCAAGTAGGACCTGTAAATTTACACAATATATAGTTTAAAGTTTGAGTCTATCATATTAGGTTTTGGATTCATAGCTGTTTTTGTGTCTATTGCTTCAAAAGCATTTTCACATAATTTGTGTTTTCTGAAGAAACTGCAAGAGATATCTAACCCATACTTTCTGTGCAAGAGGGGCTTGTACATCTGCACAACATGTCTTTTAAAGTTTGAACCTATCTTATTGCATTTTTGAGTTATAGCAGTTTTTACTGTTTTATTGCTCCAAAAGCCTTTTCAGCCCATGAACAGTTGTTTGTGAGTTTTGAAAAAAAGTTCCGGAGCTATTCAAACCCTTTTTGCTGGGCAAGTAGGACCTGTCAATCTACACAATATATAGTTTAAAGTTTGAGTCTATCATATTAGGTTTTGGATTTATAGCTGTTTTTGTGTCTATTGCTTCAAAAGCATTTTCACATAATTTGTGTTTTCTGAAGAAACTGCAAGAGATATCTAACCCATACTTTCTGTGCAAGAGGGGCTTGTACATCTGCACAACATGTCTTTTAAAGTTTGAACCTATCTTATTGCATTTTTGAGTTATAGCAGTTTTTACTGTTTTATTGCTCCAAAAGCCTTTTCAGCCCATGAACAGTTGTTTGTGAGTTTTGAAAAAAAGTGCCAGAGCTATTCAAACCCTTTTTGCTGGGCAAGTAGGACCTGTAAATCTACACAATATATAGTTTAAAGTTTGAGTCTATCATATTAGGTTTTGGATTTATAGCTGTTTTTGTGTCTATTGCTTCAAAAGCATTTTCACATAATTTGTGTTTTCTGAAGAAACTGCAAGAGATATCTAACCCATACTTTCTGTGCAAGAGGGGCTTGTACATCTGCACAACATGTCTTTTAAAGTTTGAACCTATCTTATTGCATTTTTGAGTTATAGCAGTTTTTACTGTTTTATTGCTCCAAAAGCCTTTTCAGCCCATGAACAGTTGTTTGTGAGTTTTGAAAAAAAGTGCAAGAGCTATTCAAACCCTTTTTGCTGGGCAAGTAGGGCCTGTAAATCTACACAATATATAGTTTAAAGTTTGAGTCTATCATATTAGGTTTTGTATTTATAGCTGTTTTTGTGTCTATTGCTTCAAAAGCATTTTCACATAATTTGTGTTTTCTGAAGAAACTGCAAGAGATATCTAACCCATACTTTCTGTGCAAGAGGGGCTTGTACATCTGCACAACATGTCTTTTAAAGTTTGAACCTATCTTATTGCATTTTTGAGTTATAGCAGTTTTTACTGTTTTATTGCTCCAAAAGCCTTTTCAGCCCATGAACAGTTGTTTGTGAGTTTTGAAAAAAAGTGCCAGAGCTATTCAAACCCTTTTTGCTGGGCAAGTAGGACCTGTAAATCTACACAATATATAGTTTAAAGTTTGAGTCTATCATATTAGGTTTTGGATTTATAGCTTTTTTTGTGTCTATTGCTTCAAAAGCATTTTCACATAATTTGTGTTTTCTGAAGAAACTGCAAGAGATATCTAACCCATACTTTCTGTGCAAGAGGGGCTTGTACATCTGCACAACATGTCTTTTAAAGTTTGAACCTATCTTATTGCATTTTTGAGTTATATCAGTTTTTACTGTTTTATTGCTCCAAAAGCCTTTTCAGCCCATGAACAGTTGTTTGTGAGTTTTGAAAAAAGTGCCAGAGCTATTCAAACCCTTTTTGCTGGGCAAGTATGACCTGTAAATCTACACAATATATAGTTTAAAGTTTGAGTCTATCATATTAGGTTTTGGATTTATAGCTGTTTTTGTGTCTATTGCTTCAAAAGCATTTTCACATAATTTGTGTTTTCTGAAGAAACTGCAAGAGATATCTAACCCATACTTTCTGTGCAAGAGGGGCTTGTACATCTGCACAACATGTCTTTTAAAGTTTGAACCTATCTTATTGCATTTTTGAGTTATAGCAGTTTTTACTGTTTTATTGCTCCAAAAGCCTTTTCAGCCCATGAACAGTCTGTGAGTTTTGAAAAAAAGTTCCAGAGCTATTCAAACCCTTTTTGCTGGGCAAGTAGGACCTGTAAATTTACACAATATATAGTTTAAAGTTTGAGTCTATCATATTAGGTTTTGGATTTATAGCTGTTTTTGTGTCTATTGCTTCAAAAGCATTTTCACATAATTTGTGTTTTCTGAAGAAACTGCAAGAGATATCTAACCCATACTTTCTGTGCAAGAGGGGCTTGTACATCTGCACAACATGTCTTTTAAAGTTTGAACCTATCTTATTGCATTTTTGAGTTATAGCAGTTTTTACTGTTTTATTGCTCCAAAAGCCTTTTCAGCCCATGAACAGTTGTTTGTGAGTTTTGAAAAAAAGTGCAAGAGCTATTCAAACCCTTTTTGCTGGGCAAGTAGGACCTGTAAATCTACACAATATATAGTTTAAAGTTTGAGTCTATCATATTAGGTTTTGGATTCATAGCTGTTTTTGTGTCTATTGCTTCAAAAGCATTTTCACATAATTTGTGTTTTCTGAAGAAACTGCAAGAGATATCTAACCCATACTTTCTGTGCAAGAGGGGCTTGTACATCTGCACAACATGTCTTTTAAAGTTTGAACCTATCTTATTGCATTTTTGAGTTATAGCAGTTTTTACTGTTTTATTGCTCCAAAAGCCTTTTCAGCCCATGAACAGTTGTTTGTGAGTTTTGAAAAAAAGTTCCGGAGCTATTCAAACCCTTTTTGCTGGGCAAGTAGGACCTGTCAATCTACACAATATATAGTTTAAAGTTTGAGTCTATCATATTAGGTTTTGGATTTATAGCTGTTTTTGTGTCTATTGCTTCAAAAGCATTTTCACATAATTTGTGTTTTCTGAAGAAACTGCAAGAGATATCTAACCCATACTTTCTGTGCAAGAGGGGCTTGTACATCTGCACAACATGTCTTTTAAAGTTTGAACCTATCTTATTGCATTTTTGAGTTATAGCAGTTTTTACTGTTTTATTGCTCCAAAAGCCTTTTCAGCCCATGAACAGTTGTTTGTGAGTTTTGAAAAAAAGTGCCAGAGCTATTCAAACCCTTTTTGCTGGGCAAGTAGGACCTGTAAATCTACACAATATATAGTTTAAAGTTTGAGTCTATCATATTAGGTTTTGGATTTATAGCTGTTTTTGTGTCTATTGCTTCAAAAGCATTTTCACATAATTTGTGTTTTCTGAAGAAACTGCAAGAGATATCTAACCCATACTTTCTGTGCAAGAGGGGCTTGTACATCTGCACAACATGTCTTTTAAAGTTTGAACCTATCTTATTGCATTTTTGAGTTATAGCAGTTTTTACTGTTGTATTGCTCCAAAAGCCTTTTCAGCCCATGAACAGTTGTTTGTGAGTTTTGAAAAAAAGTGCAAGAGCTATTCAAACCCTTTTTGCTGGGCAAGTAGGACCTGTAAATCTACACAATATATAGTTTAAAGTTTGAGTCTATCATATTAGGTTTTGGATTTATAGCTGTTTTTGTGTCTATTGCTTCAAAAGCATTTTCACATAATTTGTGTTTTCTGAAGAAACTGCAAGAGATATCTAACCCATACTTTCTGTGCAAGAGGGGCTTGTACATCTGCACAACATGTCTTTTAAAGTTTGAACCTATCTTATTGCATTTTTGAGTTATAGCAGTTTTTACTGTTTTATTGCTCCAAAAGCCTTTTCAGCCCATGAACAGTCTGTGAGTTTTGAAAAAAAGTTCCAGAGCTATTCAAACCCTTTTTGCTGGGCAAGTAGGACCTGTAAATCTACACAATATATAGTTTAAAGTTTGAGTCTATCATATTAGGTTTTGGATTTATAGCTGTTTTTGTGTCCATTGCTTCAAAAGCATTTTCACATAATTTGTGTTTTCTGAAGAAACTGCAAGAGATATCTAACCCATACTTTCTGTGCAAGAGGGGCTTGTACATCTGCACAACATGTCTTTTAAAGTTTGAACCTATCTTATTGCATTTTTGAGTTATAGCAGTTTTTACTGTTTTATTGCTCCAAAAGCCTTTTCAGCCCATGAACAGTTGTTTGTGAGTTTTGAAAAAAAGTTCCAGAGCTGTTCAAACCCTTTTTGCTGGGCAAGTAGGACCTGTCAATCTACACAATATATAGTTTAAAGTTTGAGTCTATCATATTAGGTTTTGGATTTATAGCTGTTTTTGTGTCTATTGCTTCAAAAGCATTTTCACATAATTTGTGTTTTCTGAAGAAACTGCAAGAGATATCTAACCCATACTTTCTGTGCAAGAGGGGCTTGTACATCTGCACAACATGTCTTTTAAAGTTTGAACCTATCTTATTGCATTTTTGAGTTATAGCAGTTTTTACTGTTTTATTGCTCCAAAAGCCTTTTCAGCCCATGAACAGTTGTTTGTGAGTTTTGAAAAAAAGTGCCAGAGCTATTCAAACCCTTTTTGCTGGGCAAGTAGGACCTGTAAATCTACACAATATATAGTTTAAAGTTTGAGTCTATCATATTAGGTTTTGGATTTATAGCTTTTTTTGTGTCTATTGCTTCAAAAGCATTTTCACATAATTTGTGTTTTCTGAAGAAACTGCAAGAGATATCTAACCCATACTTTCTGTGCAAGAGGGGCTTGTACATCTGCACAACATGTCTTTTAAAGTTTGAACCTATCTTATTGCATTTTTGAGTTATATCCGTTTTTACTGTTTTATTGCTCCAAAAGCCTTTTCAGCCCATGAACAGTTGTTTGTGAGTTTTGAAAAAAGTGCCAGAGCTATTCAAACCCTTTTTGCTGGGCAAGTAGGACCTGTAAATCTACACAATATATAGTTTAAAGTTTGAGTCTATCATATTAGGTTTTGGATTTATAGCTGTTTTTGTGTCTATTGCTTCAAAAGCATTTTCACATAATTTGTGTTTTCTGAAGAAACTGCAAGAGATATCTAACCCATACTTTCTGTGCAAGAGGGGCTTGTACATCTGCACAACATGTCTTTTAAAGTTTGAACCTATCTTATTGCATTTTTGAGTTATAGCAGTTTTTACTGTTTTATTGCTCCAAAAGCCTTTTCAGCCCATGAACAGTCTGTGAGTTTTGAAAAAAAGTTCCAGAGCTATTCAAACCCTTTTTGCTGGGCAAGTAGGACCTGTAAATTTACACAATATATAGTTTAAAGTTTGAGTCTATCATATTAGGTTTTGGATTTATAGCTGTTTTTGTGTCTATTGCTTCAAAAGCATTTTCACATAATTTGTGTTTTCTGAAGAAACTGCAAGAGATATCTAACCCATACTTTCTGTGCAAGAGGGGCTTGTACATCTGCACAACATGTCTTTTAAAGTTTGAACCTATCTTATTGCATTTTTGAGTTATAGCAGTTTTTACTGTTTTATTGCTCCAAAAGCCTTTTCAGCCCATGAACAGTTGTTTGTGAGTTTTGAAAAAAAGTGCAAGAGCTATTCAAACCCTTTTTGCTGGGCAAGTAGGACCTGTAAATCTACACAATATATAGTTTAAAGTTTGAGTCTATCATATTAGGTTTTGGATTCATAGCTGTTTTTGTGTCTATTGCTTCAAAAGCATTTTCACATAATTTGTGTTTTCTGAAGAAACTGCAAGAGATATCTAACCCATACTTTCTGTGCAAGAGTGCTTGTACATCTGCACAACATGTCTTTTAAAGTTTGAACCTATCTTATTGCATTTTTGAGTTATAGCAGTTTTTACTGTTGTATTGCTCCAAAAGCCTTTTCAGCCCATGAACAGTTGTTTGTGAGTTTTGAAAAAAAGTTCCAGAGCTATTCAAACCATTTTTGCTGGGCAAGTAGGACCTGTAAATCTACACAATATATAGTTTAAAGTTTGAGTCTATCATATTAGGTTTTGGATTCATAGTTGTTTTTGTGTCTATTGCTTCAAAAAGCATTTTCACATAATTTGTGTTTTCTGAAGAAACTGCAAGAGATATCTAACCCATACTTTCTGTGCAAGAGGGGCTTGTACATCTGCACAACATGTCTTTTAAAGTTTGAACCTATCTTATTGCATTTTTGAGTTATAGCAGTTTTTACTGTTGTATTGCTCCAAAAGCCTTTTCAGCCCATGAACAGTTGTTTGTGAGTTTTGAAAAAAAGTGCAAGAGCTATTCAAACCCTTTTTGCTGGGCAAGTAGGACCTGTAAATCTACACAATATATAGTTTAAAGTTTGAGTCTATCATATTAGGTTTTGGATTTATAGCTGTTTTTGTGTCTATTGCTTCAAAAGCATTTTCACATAATTTGTGTTTTCTGAAGAAACTGCAAGAGATATCTAACCCATACTTTCTGTGCAAGAGGGGCTTGTACATCTGCACAACATGTCTTTTAAAGTTTGAACCTATCTTATTGCATTTTTGAGTTATAGCAGTTTTTACTGTTTTATTGCTCCAAAAGCCTTTTCAGCCCATGAACAGTCTGTGAGTTTTGAAAAAAAGTTCCAGAGCTATTCAAACCCTTTTTGCTGGGCAAGTAGGACCTGTAAATCTACACAATATATAGTTTAAAGTTTGAGTCTATCATATTAGGTTTTGGATTTATAGCTGTTTTTGTGTCCATTGCTTCAAAAGCATTTTCACATAATTTGTGTTTTCTGAAGAAACTGCAAGAGATATCTAACCCATACTTTCTGTGCAAGAGGGGCTTGTACATCTGCACAACATGTCTTTTAAAGTTTGAACCTATCTTATTGCATTTTTGAGTTATAGCAGTTTTTACTGTTGTATTGCTCCAAAAGCCTTTTCAGCCCATGAACAGTTGTTTGTGAGTTTTGAAAAAAAGTTCCAGAGCTGTTCAAACCCTTTTTGCTGGGCAAGTAGGACCTGTCAATCTACACAATATATAGTTTAAAGTTTGAGTCTATCATATTAGGTTTTGGATTTATAGCTGTTTTTGTGTCTATTGCTTCAAAAGCATTTTCACATAATTTGTGTTTTCTGAAGAAACTGCAAGAGATATCTAACCCATACTTTCTGTGCAAGAGGGGCTTGTACATCTGCACAACATGTCTTTTAAAGTTTGAACCTATCTTATTGCATTTTTGAGTTATAGCAGTTTTTACTGTTTTATTGCTCCAAAAGCCTTTTCAGCCCATGAACAGTTGTTTGTGAGTTTTGAAAAAAAGTGCCAGAGCTATTCAAACCCTTTTTGCTGGGCAAGTAGGACCTGTAAATCTACACAATATATAGTTTAAAGTTTGAGTCTATCATATTAGGTTTTGGATTTATAGCTTTTTTTGTGTCTATTGCTTCAAAAGCATTTTCACATAATTTGTGTTTTCTGAAGAAACTGCAAGAGATATCTAACCCATACTTTCTGTGCAAGAGGGGCTTGTACATCTGCACAACATGTCTTTTAAAGTTTGAACCTATCTTATTGCATTTTTGAGTTATATCCGTTTTTACTGTTTTATTGCTCCAAAAGCCTTTTCAGCCCATGAACAGTTGTTTGTGAGTTTTGAAAAAAGTGCCAGAGCTATTCAAACCCTTTTTGCTGGGCAAGTAGGACCTGTAAATCTACACAATATATAGTTTAAAGTTTGAGTCTATCATATTAGGTTTTGGATTTATAGCTGTTTTTGTGTCTATTGCTTCAAAAGCATTTTCACATAATTTGTGTTTTCTGAAGAAACTGCAAGAGATATCTAACCCATACTTTCTGTGCAAGAGGGGCTTGTACATCTGCACAACATGTCTTTTAAAGTTTGAACCTATCTTATTGCATTTTTGAGTTATAGCAGTTTTTACTGTTTTATTGCTCCAAAAGCCTTTTCAGCCCATGAACAGTCTGTGAGTTTTGAAAAAAAGTTCCAGAGCTATTCAAACCCTTTTTGCTGGGCAAGTAGGACCTGTAAATTTACACAATATATAGTTTAAAGTTTGAGTCTATCATATTAGGTTTTGGATTTATAGCTGTTTTTGTGTCTATTGCTTCAAAAGCATTTTCACATAATTTGTGTTTTCTGAAGAAACTGCAAGAGATATCTAACCCATACTTTCTGTGCAAGAGGGGCTTGTACATCTGCACAACATGTCTTTTAAAGTTTGAACCTATCTTATTGCATTTTTGAGTTATAGCAGTTTTTACTGTTTTATTGCTCCAAAAGCCTTTTCAGCCCATGAACAGTTGTTTGTGAGTTTTGAAAAAAAGTGCCAGAGCTATTCAAACCCTTTTTGCTGGGCAAGTAGGACCTGTAAATCTACACAATATATAGTTTAAAGTTTGAGTCTATCATATTAGGTTTTGGATTTATAGCTTTTTTTGTGTCTATTGCTTCAAAAGCATTTTCACATAATTTGTGTTTTCTGAAGAAACTGCAAGAGATATCTAACCCATACTTTCTGTGCAAGAGGGGCTTGTACATCTGCACAACATGTCTTTTAAAGTTTGAACCTATCTTATTGCATTTTTGAGTTATATCCGTTTTTACTGTTTTATTGCTCCAAAAGCCTTTTCAGCCCATGAACAGTTGTTTGTGAGTTTTGAAAAAAGTGCCAGAGCTATTCAAACCCTTTTTGCTGGGCAAGTAGGACCTGTAAATCTACACAATATATAGTTTAAAGTTTGAGTCTATCATATTAGGTTTTGGATTTATAGCTGTTTTTGTGTCTATTGCTTCAAAAGCATTTTCACATAATTTGTGTTTTCTGAAGAAACTGCAAGAGATATCTAACCCATACTTTCTGTGCAAGAGGGGCTTGTACATCTGCACAACATGTCTTTTAAAGTTTGAACCTATCTTATTGCATTTTTGAGTTATAGCAGTTTTTACTGTTTTATTGCTCCAAAAGCCTTTTCAGCCCATGAACAGTCTGTGAGTTTTGAAAAAAAGTTCCAGAGCTATTCAAACCCTTTTTGCTGGGCAAGTAGGACCTGTAAATTTACACAATATATAGTTTAAAGTTTGAGTCTATCATATTAGGTTTTGGATTTATAGCTGTTTTTGTGTCTATTGCTTCAAAAGCATTTTCACATAATTTGTGTTTTCTGAAGAAACTGCAAGAGATATCTAACCCATACTTTCTGTGCAAGAGGGGCTTGTACATCTGCACAACATGTCTTTTAAAGTTTGAACCTATCTTATTGCATTTTTGAGTTATAGCAGTTTTTACTGTTTTATTGCTCCAAAAGCCTTTTCAGCCCATGAACAGTTGTTTGTGAGTTTTGAAAAAAAGTGCCAGAGCTATTCAAACCCTTTTTGCTGGGCAAGTAGGACCTGTAAATCTACACAATATATAGTTTAAAGTTTGAGTCTATCATATTAGGTTTTGGATTTATAGCTGTTTTTGTGTCTATTGCTTCAAAAGCATTTTCACATAATTTGTGTTTTCTGAAGAAACTGCAAGAGATATCTAACCCATACTTTCTGTGCAAGAGGGGCTTGTACATCTGCACAACATGTCTTTTAAAGTTTGAACCTATCTTATTGCATTTTTGAGTTATAGCAGTTTTTACTGTTGTATTGCTCCAAAAGCCTTTTCAGCCCATGAACAGTTGTTTGTGAGTTTTGAAAAAAAGTGCAAGAGCTATTCAAACCCTTTTTGCTGGGCAAGTAGGACCTGTAAATCTACACAATATATAGTTTAAAGTTTGAGTCTATCATATTAGGTTTTGGATTTATAGCTGTTTTTGTGTCTATTGCTTCAAAAGCATTTTCACATAATTTGTGTTTTCTGAAGAAACTGCAAGAGATATCTAACCCATACTTTCTGTGCAAGAGGGGCTTGTACATCTGCACAACATGTCTTTTAAAGTTTGAACCTATCTTATTGCATTTTTGAGTTATAGCAGTTTTTACTGTTTTATTGCTCCAAAAGCCTTTTCAGCCCATGAACAGTCTGTGAGTTTTGAAAAAAAGTTCCAGAGCTATTCAAACCCTTTTTGCTGGGCAAGTAGGACCTGTAAATCTACACAATATATAGTTTAAAGTTTGAGTCTATCATATTAGGTTTTGGATTTATAGCTGTTTTTGTGTCCATTGCTTCAAAAGCATTTTCACATAATTTGTGTTTTCTGAAGAAACTGCAAGAGATATCTAACCCATACTTTCTGTGCAAGAGGGGCTTGTACATCTGCACAACATGTCTTTTAAAGTTTGAACCTATCTTATTGCATTTTTGAGTTATAGCAGTTTTTACTGTTTTATTGCTCCAAAAGCCTTTTCAGCCCATGAACAGTTGTTTGTGAGTTTTGAAAAAAAGTTCCAGAGCTGTTCAAACCCTTTTTGCTGGGCAAGTAGGACCTGTCAATCTACACAATATATAGTTTAAAGTTTGAGTCTATCATATTAGGTTTTGGATTTATAGCTGTTTTTGTGTCTATTGCTTCAAAAGCATTTTCACATAATTTGTGTTTTCTGAAGAAACTGCAAGAGATATCTAACCCATACTTTCTGTGCAAGAGGGGCTTGTACATCTGCACAACATGTCTTTTAAAGTTTGAACCTATCTTATTGCATTTTTGAGTTATAGCAGTTTTTACTGTTTTATTGCTCCAAAAGCCTTTTCAGCCCATGAACAGTTGTTTGTGAGTTTTGAAAAAAAGTGCCAGAGCTATTCAAACCCTTTTTGCTGGGCAAGTAGGACCTGTAAATCTACACAATATATAGTTTAAAGTTTGAGTCTATCATATTAGGTTTTGGATTTATAGCTTTTTTTGTGTCTATTGCTTCAAAAGCATTTTCACATAATTTGTGTTTTCTGAAGAAACTGCAAGAGATATCTAACCCATACTTTCTGTGCAAGAGGGGCTTGTACATCTGCACAACATGTCTTTTAAAGTTTGAACCTATCTTATTGCATTTTTGAGTTATATCCGTTTTTACTGTTTTATTGCTCCAAAAGCCTTTTCAGCCCATGAACAGTTGTTTGTGAGTTTTGAAAAAAGTGCCAGAGCTATTCAAACCCTTTTTGCTGGGCAAGTAGGACCTGTAAATCTACACAATATATAGTTTAAAGTTTGAGTCTATCATATTAGGTTTTGGATTTATAGCTGTTTTTGTGTCTATTGCTTCAAAAGCATTTTCACATAATTTGTGTTTTCTGAAGAAACTGCAAGAGATATCTAACCCATACTTTCTGTGCAAGAGGGGCTTGTACATCTGCACAACATGTCTTTTAAAGTTTGAACCTATCTTATTGCATTTTTGAGTTATAGCAGTTTTTACTGTTTTATTGCTCCAAAAGCCTTTTCAGCCCATGAACAGTCTGTGAGTTTTGAAAAAAAGTTCCAGAGCTATTCAAACCCTTTTTGCTGGGCAAGTAGGACCTGTAAATTTACACAATATATAGTTTAAAGTTTGAGTCTATCATATTAGGTTTTGGATTTATAGCTGTTTTTGTGTCTATTGCTTCAAAAGCATTTTCACATAATTTGTGTTTTCTGAAGAAACTGCAAGAGATATCTAACCCATACTTTCTGTGCAAGAGGGGCTTGTACATCTGCACAACATGTCTTTTAAAGTTTGAACCTATCTTATTGCATTTTTGAGTTATAGCAGTTTTTACTGTTTTATTGCTCCAAAAGCCTTTTCAGCCCATGAACAGTTGTTTGTGAGTTTTGAAAAAAAGTGCAAGAGCTATTCAAACCCTTTTTGCTGGGCAAGTAGGACCTGTAAATCTACACAATATATAGTTTAAAGTTTGAGTCTATCATATTAGGTTTTGGATTCATAGCTGTTTTTGTGTCTATTGCTTCAAAAGCATTTTCACATAATTTGTGTTTTCTGAAGAAACTGCAAGAGATATCTAACCCATACTTTCTGTGCAAGAGTGCTTGTACATCTGCACAACATGTCTTTTAAAGTTTGAACCTATCTTATTGCATTTTTGAGTTATAGCAGTTTTTACTGTTGTATTGCTCCAAAAGCCTTTTCAGCCCATGAACAGTTGTTTGTGAGTTTTGAAAAAAAGTTCCAGAGCTATTCAAACCATTTTTGCTGGGCAAGTAGGACCTGTAAATCTACACAATATATAGTTTAAAGTTTGAGTCTATCATATTAGGTTTTGGATTCATAGTTGTTTTTGTGTCTATTGCTTCAAAAAGCATTTTCACATAATTTGTGTTTTCTGAAGAAACTGCAAGAGATATCTAACCCATACTTTCTGTGCAAGAGGGGCTTGTACATCTGCACAACATGTCTTTTAAAGTTTGAACCTATCTTATTGCATTTTTGAGTTATAGCAGTTTTTACTGTTGTATTGCTCCAAAAGCCTTTTCAGCCCATGAACAGTTGTTTGTGAGTTTTGAAAAAAAGTGCAAGAGCTATTCAAACCCTTTTTGCTGGGCAAGTAGGACCTGTAAATCTACACAATATATAGTTTAAAGTTTGAGTCTATCATATTAGGTTTTGGATTTATAGCTGTTTTTGTGTCTATTGCTTCAAAAGCATTTTCACATAATTTGTGTTTTCTGAAGAAACTGCAAGAGATATCTAACCCATACTTTCTGTGCAAGAGGGGCTTGTACATCTGCACAACATGTCTTTTAAAGTTTGAACCTATCTTATTGCATTTTTGAGTTATAGCAGTTTTTACTGTTTTATTGCTCCAAAAGCCTTTTCAGCCCATGAACAGTCTGTGAGTTTTGAAAAAAAGTTCCAGAGCTATTCAAACCCTTTTTGCTGGGCAAGTAGGACCTGTAAATCTACACAATATATAGTTTAAAGTTTGAGTCTATCATATTAGGTTTTGGATTTATAGCTGTTTTTGTGTCCATTGCTTCAAAAGCATTTTCACATAATTTGTGTTTTCTGAAGAAACTGCAAGAGATATCTAACCCATACTTTCTGTGCAAGAGGGGCTTGTACATCTGCACAACATGTCTTTTAAAGTTTGAACCTATCTTATTGCATTTTTGAGTTATAGCAGTTTTTACTGTTTTATTGCTCCAAAAGCCTTTTCAGCCCATGAACAGTTGTTTGTGAGTTTTGAAAAAAAGTTCCAGAGCTGTTCAAACCCTTTTTGCTGGGCAAGTAGGACCTGTCAATCTACACAATATATAGTTTAAAGTTTGAGTCTATCATATTAGGTTTTGGATTTATAGCTGTTTTTGTGTCTATTGCTTCAAAAGCATTTTCACATAATTTGTGTTTTCTGAAGAAACTGCAAGAGATATCTAACCCATACTTTCTGTGCAAGAGGGGCTTGTACATCTGCACAACATGTCTTTTAAAGTTTGAACCTATCTTATTGCATTTTTGAGTTATAGCAGTTTTTACTGTTTTATTGCTCCAAAAGCCTTTTCAGCCCATGAACAGTTGTTTGTGAGTTTTGAAAAAAAGTGCCAGAGCTATTCAAACCCTTTTTGCTGGGCAAGTAGGACCTGTAAATCTACACAATATATAGTTTAAAGTTTGAGTCTATCATATTAGGTTTTGGATTTATAGCTTTTTTTGTGTCTATTGCTTCAAAAGCATTTTCACATAATTTGTGTTTTCTGAAGAAACTGCAAGAGATATCTAACCCATACTTTCTGTGCAAGAGGGGCTTGTACATCTGCACAACATGTCTTTTAAAGTTTGAACCTATCTTATTGCATTTTTGAGTTATATCCGTTTTTACTGTTTTATTGCTCCAAAAGCCTTTTCAGCCCATGAACAGTTGTTTGTGAGTTTTGAAAAAAGTGCCAGAGCTATTCAAACCCTTTTTGCTGGGCAAGTAGGACCTGTAAATCTACACAATATATAGTTTAAAGTTTGAGTCTATCATATTAGGTTTTGGATTTATAGCTGTTTTTGTGTCTATTGCTTCAAAAGCATTTTCACATAATTTGTGTTTTCTGAAGAAACTGCAAGAGATATCTAACCCATACTTTCTGTGCAAGAGGGGCTTGTACATCTGCACAACATGTCTTTTAAAGTTTGAACCTATCTTATTGCATTTTTGAGTTATAGCAGTTTTTACTGTTTTATTGCTCCAAAAGCCTTTTCAGCCCATGAACAGTCTGTGAGTTTTGAAAAAAAGTTCCAGAGCTATTCAAACCCTTTTTGCTGGGCAAGTAGGACCTGTAAATTTACACAATATATAGTTTAAAGTTTGAGTCTATCATATTAGGTTTTGGATTTATAGCTGTTTTTGTGTCTATTGCTTCAAAAGCATTTTCACATAATTTGTGTTTTCTGAAGAAACTGCAAGAGATATCTAACCCATACTTTCTGTGCAAGAGGGGCTTGTACATCTGCACAACATGTCTTTTAAAGTTTGAACCTATCTTATTGCATTTTTGAGTTATAGCAGTTTTTACTGTTTTATTGCTCCAAAAGCCTTTTCAGCCCATGAACAGTTGTTTGTGAGTTTTGAAAAAAAGTGCAAGAGCTATTCAAACCCTTTTTGCTGGGCAAGTAGGACCTGTAAATCTACACAATATATAGTTTAAAGTTTGAGTCTATCATATTAGGTTTTGGATTCATAGCTGTTTTTGTGTCTATTGCTTCAAAAGCATTTTCACATAATTTGTGTTTTCTGAAGAAACTGCAAGAGATATCTAACCCATACTTTCTGTGCAAGAGTGCTTGTACATCTGCACAACATGTCTTTTAAAGTTTGAACCTATCTTATTGCATTTTTGAGTTATAGCAGTTTTTACTGTTGTATTGCTCCAAAAGCCTTTTCAGCCCATGAACAGTTGTTTGTGAGTTTTGAAAAAAAGTTCCAGAGCTATTCAAACCATTTTTGCTGGGCAAGTAGGACCTGTAAATCTACACAATATATAGTTTAAAGTTTGAGTCTATCATATTAGGTTTTGGATTCATAGTTGTTTTTGTGTCTATTGCTTCAAAAAGCATTTTCACATAATTTGTGTTTTCTGAAGAAACTGCAAGAGATATCTAACCCATACTTTCTGTGCAAGAGGGGCTTCTACATCTGCACAACATGTCTTTTAAAGTTTGAACCTATCTTATTGCATTTTTGAGTTATAGCAGTTTTTACTGTTTTATTGCTCCAAAAGCCTTTTCAGCCCATGAACAGTTTGTGAGTTTAGAAAAAAAGTGCAAGAGCTATTCAAACCCTTTTTGCTGGGCAAGTAGGACCTATAAATCTACACAATATATAGTTTAAAGTTTGAGTCTATCATATTAGGTTTTGGATTTATAGCTATTTTTGTGTCCATTGCTTCAAAAGCATTTTCACATAATTTGTGTTTTCTGAAGAAACTGCAAGAGATATCTAACCCATACTTTCTGTGCAAGAGGGGCTTGTACATCTGCACAACATGTCTTTTAAAGTTTGAACCTATCTTATTGCATTTTTGAGTTATAGCAGTTTTTACTTTTTTATTGCTCCAAAAGCCTTTTCAGCCAATGAACAGTCTGTGAGTTTTGAAAAAAGGTGCAAGAGCTATTCAAACCCTTTTTGCTGGGCAAGTAGGACCTGTAAATCTACACAATATATAGTTTAAAGTTTGAGTCTATCATATTAGGTTTTGGATTTATAGCTGTTTTTGTGTCTATTGCTTCAAAAGCATTTTCACATAATTTGTGTTTTCTGAAGAAACTGCAAGAGATATCTAACCCATACTTTCTGTGCAAAAGGGGCTTGTACATCTGCACAACATGTCTTTTAAAGTTTGAACCTATCTTATTGCATTTTTGAGTTATAGCAGTTTTTACTGTTTCATTGCTCCAAAAGCCTTTTCAGCCCATGAACAGTTGTTTGTGAGTTTTGAAAAAAAGTGCCAGAGCTATTCAAACCCTTTTTGCTGGGCAAGTAGGACCAGTAAATCTACACAATATATAGTTTAAAGTTTGAGTCTATCATATTAGGTTTTGGATTCATAGCTGTTTTTGTGTCTATTGCTTCAAAAAGCTTTTTCACATAATTTGTGTTTTCTGAAGAAACTGCAAGAGATATCTAACCCATACTTTCTGTGCAAGAGGGTCTTGTACATCTGCACATGTCTTTTAAAGTTTGAACCTATCTTATTGCATTTTTGAGTTATATCAGTTTTTACTGTTTTATTGCTCCAAAAGCCTTTTCAGCCCATGAACAGTTGTTTGTGAGTTTTGAAAAAAGTGCCAGAGCTATTCAAACCCTTTTTGCTGGGCAAGTAGGACCTGTAAATCTACACAATATATAGTTTAAAGTTTGAGTCTATCATATTAGGTTTTGGATTTATAGCTGTTTTTGTGTCTATTGCTTCAAAAGCATTTTCACATAATTTGTGTTTTCTGAAGAAACTGCAAGAGATATCTAACCCATACTTTCTGTGCAAGAGGGGCTTGTACATCTGCACAACATGTCTTTTAAAGTTTGAACCTATCTTATTGCATTTTTGAGTTATAGCAGTTTTTACTGTTTTATTGCTCCAAAAGCCTTTTCAGCCCATGAACAGTTGTTTGT
The DNA here is from genome assembly GCF_026437365.1 of Eucyclogobius newberryi. Lineage (NCBI taxonomy): Eukaryota > Metazoa > Chordata > Actinopteri > Gobiiformes > Gobiidae > Eucyclogobius > Eucyclogobius newberryi. The sequence goes on along the minus strand of NW_027316345.1, from coordinate 410,044 downwards.
GAGTTTTGAAAAAAAGTGCCAGAGCTATTCAAACCCTTTTTGCTGGGCAAGTAGAACCAGTAAATCTACACAATATATAGTTTAAAGTTTGAGTCTATCATATTAGGTTTTGGATTCATAGCTGTTTTTGTGTCTATTGCTTCAAAAAGCATTTTCACATAATTTGTGTTTTCTGAAGAAACTGCAAGAGATATATAACCCATACTTTCTGTGCAAGAGGGGCTTCTACATCTGCACAACATGTCTTTTAAAGTTTGAACCTATCTTATTGCATTTTTGAGTTATAGCAGTTTTTACTGTTTTGTTGCTCCAAAAGCCTTTTCAGCCCATGAACAGTTGTTTGTGAGTTTTGAAAAAAAGTGCAAGAGCTATTCAAACCCTTTTTGCTGGGCAAGTAGGACCTGTCAATCTACACAATATATAGTTTAAAGTTTGAGTCTATCATATTAGGTTTTGGATTTATAGCTGTTTTTGTGTCTATTGCTTCAAAAGCATTTTCACATAATTTGTGTTTTCTGAAGAAACTGCAAGAGATATCTAACCCATACTTTCTGTGCAAGAGGGGCTTGTACATCTGCACAACATGTCTTTTAAAGTTTGAACCTATCTTATTGCATTTTTGAGTTATAGCAGTTTTTACTGTTTTATTGCTCCAAAAGCCTTTTCAGCCCATGAACAGTTGTTTGTGAGTTTTGAAAAAAAGTGCAAGAGCTATTCAAACCCTTTTTGCTGGGCAAGTAGGACCTGTAAATCTACACAATATATAGTTTAAAGTTTGAGTCTATCATATTAGGTTTTGGATTTATAGCTGTTTTTGTGTCTATTGCTTCAAAAGCATTTTCACATAATTTGTGTTTTCTGAAGAAACTGCAAGAGATATCTAACCCATACTTTCTTTGCAAGAGGGGCTTGTACATCTGCACAACATGTCTTTTAAAGTTTGAACCTATCTTATTGCATTTTTGAGTTATAGCAGTTTTTACTTGTTTTATTGCTCCAAAAGCCTTTTCAGCCCATGAACAGTTGTTTGTGAGTTTTTAAAAAAAGTGCAAGAGCTATTCAAACTCTTTTTGCTGGGCAAGTAGGACCTGTAAATCTACACAATATATAGTTTAAAGTTTGAGTCTATCATATTAGGTTTTGGATTTATAGCTGTTTTTGTGTCTATTGCTTCAAAAGCATTTTCACATAATTTGTGTTTTCTGAAGAAACTGCAAGAGATATCTAACCCATACTTTCTGTGCAAGAGGGGCTTGTACATCTGCACAACATGTCTTTTAAAGTTTGAACATATCTTATTGCATTTTTGAGTTATATCAGTTTTTACTGTTTTATTGCTCCAAAAGCCTTTTCAGCCCATGAGCAGTTGTTTGTGAGTTTTGAAAAAAGTGCCAGAGCTATTCAAACCCTTTTTGCTGGGCAAGTAGGACCTGTAAATCTACACAATATATAGTTTAAAGTTTGAGTCTATCATATTAGGTTTTGGATTTATAGCTGTTTTTGTGTCTATTGCTTCAAAAGCATTTTCACATAATTTGTGTTTTCTGAAGAAACTGCAAGAGATATCTAACCCATACTTTCTGTGCAAGAGGGGCTTGTACATCTGCATAACATGTCTTTTAAAGTTTGAACCTATCTTATTGCAATTTTGAGTTATAGCAGTTTTTACTGTTTTATTGCTCCAAAAGCCTTTTCAGCCCATGAACAGTCTGTGAGTTTTGAAAAAAAGTTCCAGAGCTATTCAAACCCTTTTTGCTGGGCAAGTAGGACCTGTAAATTTACACAATATATAGTTTAAAGTTTGAGTCTATCATATTAGGTTTTGGATTTATAGCTGTTTTTGTGTCTATTGCTTCAAAAGCATTTTCACATAATTTGTGTTTTCTGAAGAAACTGCAAGAGATATCTAACCCATACTTTCTGTGCAAGAGGGGCTTGTACATCTGCACAACATGTCTTTTAAAGTTTGAACCTATCTTATTGCATTTTTGAGTTATAGCAGTTTTTACTGTTTTATTGCTCCAAAAGCCTTTTCAGCCCATGAACAGTTGTTTGTGAGTTTTGAAAAAAAGTGCCAGAGCTATTCAAACCCTTTTTGCTGGGCAAGTAGGACCTGTAAATCTACACAATATATAGTTTAAAGTTTGAGTCTATCATATTAGGTTTTGGATTCATAGCTGTTTTTGTGTCTATTGCTTCAAAAAGCATTTTCACATAATTTGTGTTTTCTGAAGAAACTGCAAGAGATATCTAACCCATACTTTCTGTGCAAGAGGGGCTTGTACATCTGCACAACATGTCTTTTAAAGTTTGAACCTATCTTATTGCATTTTTGAGTTATAGCAGTTTTTACTGTTTTATTGCTCCAAAAGCCTTTTCAGCCCATGAACAGTTGTTTGTGAGTTTAGAAAAAAAGTGCAAGAGCTATTCAAACCCTTTTTGCTGGGCAAGTAGGACCTGTAAATCTACACAATATATAGTTTAAAGTTTGAGTCTATCATATTAGGTTTTGGATTTATAGCTGTTTTTGTGTCTATTGCTTCAAAAGCATTTTCACATAATTTGTGTTTTCTGAAGAAACTGCAAGAGATATCTAACCCATACTTTCTGTGCAAAAGGGGCTTGTACATCTGCACAACATGTCTTTTAAAGTTTGAACCTATCTTATTGCATTTTTGAGTTATAGCAGTTTTTACTGTTTTATTGCTCCAAAAGCCTTTTCAGCCCATGAACAGTTGTTTGTGAGTTTTGAAAAAAAGTGCCAGAGCTATTCAAACCCTTTTTGCTGGGCAAGTAGGACCAGTAAATCTACACAATATATAGTTTAAAGTTTGAGTCTATCATATTAGGCTTTGGATTCATAGCTGTTTTTGTGTCTATTGCTTCAAAAAGCATTTTCACATAATTTGTGTTTTCTGAAGAAACTGCAAGAGATATCTAACCCATACTTTCTGTGCAAGAGGGGCTTGTACATCTGCACAACATGTCTTTTAAAGTTTGAACCTATCTTATTGCATTTTTGAGTTATAGCAGTTTTTACTGTTTTGTTGCTGCAAAAGCCTTTTCAGCCCATGAACAGTTGTTTGTGAGTTTTGAAAAAAAGTGCAAGAGCTATTCAAACCCTTTTTGCTGGGCAAGTAGGACCTGTAAATCTACACAATATATAGTTTAAAGTTTGAGTCTATCATATTAGGTTTTGGATTTATAGCTGTTTTTGTGTCTGTTGCTTCAAAAGCATTTTCACATAATTTGTGTTTTCTGAAGAAACTGCAAGAGATATCTAACCCATACTTTCTGTGCAAGAGGGGCTTGTACATCTGCACAACATGTCTTTTAAAGTTTGAACCTATCTTATTGCATTTTTGAGTTATAGCAGTTTTTACTTTTTTATTGCTCCAAAAGCCTTTTCAGCCCATGAACAGTCTGTGAGTTTTGAAAAAAGGTGCAAGAGCTATTCAAACCCTTTTTGCTGGGCAAGTAGGACCTGTAAATCTACACAATATATAGTTTAAAGTTTGAGTCTATCATATTAGGTTTTGGATTTATAGCTGTTTTTGTGTCTATTGCTTCAAAAGCATTTTCACATAATTTGTGTTTTCTGAAGAAACTGCAAGAGATATCTAACCCATACTTTCTGTGCAAAAGGGGCTTGTACATCTGCACAACATGTCTTTTAAAGTTTGAACCTATCTTATTGCATTTTTGAGTTATATCAGTTTTTACTGTTTTATTGCTCCAAAAGCCTTTTCAGCCCATGAACAGTTGTTTGTGAGTTTTGAAAAAAAGTGCCAGAGCTATTCAAACCCTTTTTGCTGGGCAAGTAGGACCAGTAAATCTACACAATATATAGTTTAAAGTTTGAGTCTATCATATTAGGTTTTGGATTCATAGCTGTTTTTGTGTCTATTGCTTCAAAAAGCATTTTCACATAATTTGTGTTTTCTGAAGAAACTGCAAGAGATATCTAACCCATACTTTCTGTGCAAGAGGGGCTTGTACATCTGCACAACATGTCTTTTAAAGTTTGAACCTATCTTATTGCATTTTTGAGTTATATCAGTTTTTACTGTTTTATTGCTCCAAAAGCCTTTTCAGCCCATGAGCAGTTGTTTGTGAGTTTTGAAAAAAGTGCCAGAGCTATTCAAACCCTTTTTGCTGGGCAAGTAGGACCTGTAAATCTACACAATATATAGTTTAAAGTTTGAGTCTATCATATTAGGTTTTGGATTTATAGCTGTTTTTGTGTCTATTGCTTCAAAAGCATTTTCACATAATTTGTGTTTTCTGAAGAAACTGCAAGAGATATCTAACCCATACTTTCTGTGCAAGAGGGGCTTGTACATCTGCACAACATGTCTTTTAAAGTTTGAACCTATCTTATTGCATTTTTGAGTTATAGCAGTTTTTACTGTTTTATTGCTCCAAAAGCCTTTTCAGCCCATGAACAGTCTGTGAGTTTTGAAAAAAAGTTCCAGAGCTATTCAAACCCTTTTTGCTGGGCAAGTAGGACCTGTAAATTTACACAATATATAGTTTAAAGTTTGAGTCTATCATATTAGGTTTTGGATTTATAGCTGTTTTTGTGTCTATTGCTTCAAAAGCATTTTCACATAATTTGTGTTTTCTGAAGAAACTGCAAGAGATATCTAACCCATACTTTCTGTGCAAGAGGGGCTTGTACATCTGCACAACATGTCTTTTAAAGTTTGAACCTATCTTATTGCATTTTTGAGTTATAGCAGTTTTTACTGTTTTATTGCTCCAAAAGCCTTTTCAGCCCATGAACAGTTGTTTGTGAGTTTTTAAAAAAAGTGCAAGAGCTATTCAAACCCTTTTTGCTGGGCAAGTAGGACCTGTAAATCTACACAATATATAGTTTAAAGTTTGAGTCTATCATATTAGGTTTTGGATTTATAGCTGTTTTTGTGTCTATTGCTTCAAAAGCATTTTCACATAATTTGTGTTTTCTGAAGAAACTGCAAGAGATATCTAACCCATACTTTCTGTGCAAGAGGGGCTTGTACATCTGCACAACATGTCTTTTAAAGTTTGAACATATCTTATTGCATTTTTGAGTTATATCAGTTTTTACTGTTTTATTGCTCCAAAAGCCTTTTCAGCCCATGAGCAGTTGTTTGTGAGTTTTGAAAAAAGTGCCAGAGCTATTCAAACCCTTTTTGCTGGGCAAGTAGGACCTGTAAATCTACACAATATATAGTTTAAAGTTTGAGTCTATCATATTAGGTTTTGGATTTATAGCTGTTTTTGTGTCTATTGCTTCAAAAGCATTTTCACATAATTTGTGTTTTCTGAAGAAACTGCAAGAGATATCTAACCCATACTTTCTGTGCAAGAGGGGCTTGTACATCTGCACAACATGTCTTTTAAAGTTTGAACCTATCTTATTGCATTTTTGAGTTATAGCAGTTTTTACTGTTTTATTGCTCCAAAAGCCTTTTCAGCCCATGAACAGTCTGTGAGTTTTGAAAAAAGGTGCAAGAGCTATTCAAACCCTTTTTGCTGGGCAAGTAGGACCTGTAAATCTACACAATATATAGTTTAAAGTTTGAGTCTATCATATTAGGTTTTGGATTTATAGCTGTTTTTGTGTCTATTGCTTCAAAAGCATTTTCACATAATTTGTGTTTTCTGAAGAAACTGCAAGAGATATCTAACCCATACTTTCTGTGCAAAAGGGGCTTGTACATCTGCACAACATGTCTTTTAAAGTTTGAACCTATCTTATTGCATTTTTGAGTTATATCAGTTTTTACTGTTTTATTGCTCCAAAAGCCTTTTCAGCCCATGAACAGTTGTTTGTGAGTTTTGAAAAAAAGTGCCAGAGCTATTCAAACCCTTTTTGCTGGGCAAGTAGGACCAGTAAATCTACACAATATATAGTTTAAAGTTTGAGTCTATCATATTAGGTTTTGGATTCATAGCTGTTTTTGTGTCTATTGCTTCAAAAAGCATTTTCACATAATTTGTGTTTTCTGAAGAAACTGCAAGAGATATCTAACCCATACTTTCTGTGCAAGAGGGGCTTGTACATCTGCACAACATGTCTTTTAAAGTTTGAACCTATCTTATTGCATTTTTGAGTTATATCAGTTTTTACTGTTTTATTGCTCCAAAAGCCTTTTCAGCCCATGAGCAGTTGTTTGTGAGTTTTGAAAAAAGTGCCAGAGCTATTCAAACCCTTTTTGCTGGGCAAGTAGGACCTGTAAATCTACACAATATATAGTTTAAAGTTTGAGTCTATCATATTAGGTTTTGGATTTATAGCTGTTTTTGTGTCTATTGCTTCAAAAGCATTTTCACATAATTTGTGTTTTCTGAAGAAACTGCAAGAGATATCTAACCCATACTTTCTGTGCAAGAGGGGCTTGTACATCTGCACAACATGTCTTTTAAAGTTTGAACCTATCTTATTGCATTTTTGAGTTATAGCAGTTTTTACTGTTTTATTGCTCCAAAAGCCTTTTCAGCCCATGAACAGTCTGTGAGTTTTGAAAAAAAGTTCCAGAGCTATTCAAACCCTTTTTGCTGGGCAAGTAGGACCTGTAAATTTACACAATATATAGTTTAAAGTTTGAGTCTATCATATTAGGTTTTGGATTTATAGCTGTTTTTGTGTCTATTGCTTCAAAAGCATTTTCACATAATTTGTGTTTTCTGAAGAAACTGCAAGAGATATCTAACCCATACTTTCTGTGCAAGAGGGGCTTGTACATCTGCACAACATGTCTTTTAAAGTTTGAACCTATCTTATTGCATTTTTGAGTTATAGCAGTTTTTACTGTTTTATTGCTCCAAAAGCCTTTTCAGCCCATGAACAGTTGTTTGTGAGTTTTTAAAAAAAGTGCAAGAGCTATTCAAACCCTTTTTGCTGGGCAAGTAGGACCTGTAAATCTACACAATATATAGTTTAAAGTTTGAGTCTATCATATTAGGTTTTGGATTTATAGCTGTTTTTGTGTCTATTGCTTCAAAAGCATTTTCACATAATTTGTGTTTTCTGAAGAAACTGCAAGAGATATCTAACCCATACTTTCTGTGCAAGAGGGGCTTGTACATCTGCACAACATGTCTTTTAAAGTTTGAACATATCTTATTGCATTTTTGAGTTATATCAGTTTTTACTGTTTTATTGCTCCAAAAGCCTTTTCAGCCCATGAGCAGTTGTTTGTGAGTTTTGAAAAAAGTGCCAGAGCTATTCAAACCCTTTTTGCTGGGCAAGTAGGACCTGTAAATCTACACAATATATAGTTTAAAGTTTGAGTCTATCATATTAGGTTTTGGATTTATAGCTGTTTTTGTGTCTATTGCTTCAAAAGCATTTTCACATAATTTGTGTTTTCTGAAGAAACTGCAAGAGATATCTAACCCATACTTTCTGTGCAAGAGGGGCTTGTACATCTGCACAACATGTCTTTTAAAGTTTGAACCTATCTTATTGCATTTTTGAGTTATAGCAGTTTTTACTGTTTTATTGCTCCAAAAGCCTTTTCAGCCCATGAACAGTCTGTGAGTTTTGAAAAAAAGTTCCAGAGCTATTCAAACCCTTTTTGCTGGGCAAGTAGGACCTGTAAATTTACACAATATATAGTTTAAAGTTTGAGTCTATCATATTAGGTTTTGGATTTATAGCTGTTTTTGTGTCTATTGCTTCAAAAGCATTTTCACATAATTTGTGTTTTCTGAAGAAACTGCAAGAGATATCTAACCCATACTTTCTGTGCAAGAGGGGCTTGTACATCTGCACAACATGTCTTTTAAAGTTTGAACCTATCTTATTGCATTTTTGAGTTATAGCAGTTTTTACTGTTTTATTGCTCCAAAAGCCTTTTCAGCCCATGAACAGTTGTTTGTGAGTTTTTAAAAAAAGTGCAAGAGCTATTCAAACCCTTTTTGCTGGGCAAGTAGGACCTGTAAATCTACACAATATATAGTTTAAAGTTTGAGTCTATCATATTAGGTTTTGGATTCATAGCTGTTTTTGTGTCTATTGCTTCAAAAAGCATTTTCACATAATTTGTGTTTTCTGAAGAAACTGCAAGAGATATCTAACCCATACTTTCTGTGCAAGAGGGGCTTGTACATCTGCACAACATGTCTTTTAAAGTTTGAACCTATCTTATTGCATTTTTGAGTTATAGCAGTTTTTACTGTTTTATTGCTCCAAAAGCCTTTTCAGCCCATGAACAGTTGTTTGTGAGTTTAGAAAAAAAGTGCAAGAGCTATTCAAACCCTTTTTGCTGGGCAAGTAGGACCTGTAAATCTACACAATATATAGTTTAAAGTTTGAGTCTATCATATTAGGTTTTGGATTTATAGCTGTTTTTGTGTCTATTGCTTCAAAAGCATTTTCACATAATTTGTGTTTTCTGAAGAAACTGCAAGAGATATTCTAACCCATACTTTCTGTGCAAGAGGGGCTTGTACATCTGCACAACATGTCTTTTAAAGTTTGAACCTATCTTATTGCATTTTTGAGTTATAGCAGTTTTTACTGTTTTATTGCTCCAAAAGCCTTTTCAGCCCATGAACAGTTTGTGAGTTTAGAAAAAAAGTGCAAGAGCTATTCAAACCCTTTTTGCTGGGCAAGTAGGACCTATAAATCTACACAATATATAGTTTAAAGTTTGAGTCTATCATATTAGGTTTTGGATTTATAGCTGTTTTTGTGTCCATTGCTTCAAAAGCATTTTCACATAATTTGTGTTTTCTGAAGAAACTGCAAGAGATATCTAACCCATACTTTCTGTGCAAGAGGGGCTTGTACATCTGCACAACATGTCTTTTAAAGTTTGAACCTATCTTATTGCATTTTTGAGTTATAGCAGTTTTTACTGTTTTATTGCTCCAAAAGCCTTTTCAGCCCATGAACAGTTGTTTGTGAGTTTTGAAAAAAAGTTCCAGAGCTATTCAAACCCTTTTTGCTGGGCAAGTAGGACCTGTAAATTTACACAATATATAGTTTAAAGTTTGAGTCTATCATATTAGGTTTTGGATTTATAGCTTTTTTTGTGTCTATTGCTTCAAAAGCATTTTCACATAATTTGTGTTTTCTGAAGAAACTGCAAGAGATATCTAACCCATACTTTCTGTGCAAGAGGGGCTTGTACATCTGCACAACATGTCTTTTAAAGTTTGAACCTATCTTATTGCATTTTTGAGTTATATCAGTTTTTACTGTTTTATTGCTCCAAAAGCCTTTTCAGCCCATGAACAGTTGTTTGTGAGTTTTGAAAAAAGTGCCAGAGCTATTCAAACCCTTTTTGCTGGGCAAGTAGGACCTGTAAATCTACACAATATATAGTTTAAAGTTTGAGTCTATCATATTAGGTTTTGGATTTATAGCTGTTTTTGTGTCTATTGCTTCAAAAGCATTTTCACATAATTTGTGTTTTCTGAAGAAACTGCAAGAGATATCTAACCCATACTTTCTGTGCAAGAGGGGCTTCTACATCTGCACAACATGTCTTTTAAAGTTTGAACCTATCTTATTGCATTTTTGAGTTATAGCAGTTTGTACTTTTTTATTGCTCCAAAAGCCTTTTCAGCCAATGAACAGTCTGTGAGTTTTGAAAAAAAGTGCAAGAGCTATTCAAACCCTTTTTGCTGGGCAAGTAGGACCTGTAAATTTACACAATATATAGTTTAAAGTTTGAGTCTATCATATTAGGTTTTGGATTTATAGCTGTTTTTGTGTCTATTGCTTCAAAAGCATTTTCACATAATTTGTGTTTTCTGAAGAAACTGCAAGAGATATCTAACCCATACTTTCTGTGCAAAAGGGGCTTGTACATCTGCACAACATGTCTTTTAAAGTTTGAACCTATCTTATTGCATTTTTGAGTTATAGCAGTTTTTACTGTTTTATTGCTCCAAAAGCCTTTTCAGCCCATGAACAGTTGTTTGTGAGTTTTGAAAAAAAGTGCCAGAGCTATTCAAACCCTTTTTGCTGGGCAAGTAGGACCAGTAAATCTACACAATATATAGTTTAAAGTTTGAGTCTATCATATTAGGTTTTGGATTCATAGCTGTTTTTGTGTCTATTGCTTCAAAAAGCTTTTTCACATAATTTGTGTTTTCTGAAGAAACTGCAAGAGATATATAACCCATACTTTCTGTGCAAGAGGGGCTTCTACATCTGCACAACATGTCTTTTAAAGTTTGAACATATCTTATTGCATTTTTGAGTTATATCAGTTTTTACTGTTTTATTGCTCCAAAAGCCTTTTCAGCCCATGAACAGTTGTTTGTGAGTTTTGAAAAAAGTGCCAGAGCTATTCAAACCCTTTTTGCTGGGCAAGTAGGACCTGCAAATCTACACAATATATAGTTTAAAGTTTGAGTCTATCATATTAGGTTTTGGATTTATAGCTGTTTTTGTGTCTATTGCTTCAAAAGCATTTTCACATAATTTGTGTTTTCTGAAGAAACTGCAAGAGATATCTAACCCATACTTTCTGTGCAAGAGGGGCTTGTACATCTGCACAACATGTCTTTTAAAGTTTGAACCTATCTTATTGCATTTTTGAGTTATAGCAGTTTTTACTGTTCTATTGCTCCAAAAGCCTTTTCAGCCCATGAACAGTCTGTGAGTTTTGAAAAAAAGTGCAAGAGCTATTCAAACCCTTTTTGCTGGGCAAGTAGGACCTGTAAATTTACACAATATATAGTTTAAAGTTTGAGTCTATCATATTAGGTTTTGGATTTATAGCTGTTTTTGTGTCTATTGCTTCAAAAGCATTTTCACATAATTTGTGTTTTCTGAAGAAACTGCAAGAGATATCTAACCCATACTTTCTGTGCAAAAGGGGCTTGTACATCTGCACAACATGTCTTTTAAAGTTTGAACCTATCTTATTGCATTTTTGAGTTATAGCAGTTTTTACTGTTTTATTGCTCCAAAAGCCTTTTCAGCCCATGAACAGTTGTTTGTGAGTTTTGAAAAAAAGTGCCAGAGCTATTCAAACCCTTTTTGCTGGGCAAGTAGGACCAGTAAATCTACACAATATATAGTTTAAAGTTTGAGTCTATCATATTAGGTTTTGGATTCATAGCTGTTTTTGTGTCTATTGCTTCAAAAAGCATTTTCACATAATTTGTGTTTTCTGAAGAAACTGCAAGAGATATCTAACCCATACTTTCTGTGCAAGAGGGGCTTGTACATCTGCACAACATGTCTTTTAAAGTTTGAACCTATCTTATTGCATTTTTGAGTTATAGCAGTTTTTACTGTTTTGTTGCTGCAAAAGCCTTTTCAGCCCATGAACAGTTGTTTGTGAGTTTTGAAAAAAAGTGCAAGAGCTATTCAAACCCTTTTTGCTGGGCAAGTAGGACCTGTAAATCTACACAATATATAGTTTAAAGTTTGAGTCTATCATATTAGGTTTTGGATTTATAGCTGTTTTTGTGTCTATTGCTTCAAAAGCATTTTCACATAATTTGTGTTTTCTGAAGAAACTGCAAGAGATATCTAACCCATACTTTCTGTGCAAGAGGGGCTTGTACATCTGCACAACATGTCTTTTAAAGTTTGAACCTATCTTATTGCATTTTTGAGTTATAGCAGTTTTTACTTTTTTATTACTCCAAAAGCCTTTTCAGCCCATGAACAGTCTGTGAGTTTTGAAAAAAAGTGCAAGAGCTATTCAAACCCTTTTTGCTGGGCAAGTAGGACCTGTAAATCTACACAATATATAGTTTAAAGTTTGAGTCTATCATATTAGGTTTTGGATTTATAGCTGTTTTTGTGTCTATTGCTTCAAAAGCATTTTCACATAATTTGTGTTTTCTGAAGAAACTGCAAGAGATATCTAACCCATACTTTCTGTGCAAAAGGGGCTTGTACATCTGCACAACATGTCTTTTAAAGTTTGAACCTATCTTATTGCATTTTTGAGTTATAGCAGTTTTTACTGTTTTATTGCTCCAAAAGCCTTTTCAGCCCATGAACAGTTGTTTGTGAGTTTTGAAAAAAAGTGCCAGAGCTATTCAAACCCTTTTTGCTGGGCAAGTAGGACCAGTAAATCTACACAATATATAGTTTAAAGTTTGAGTCTATCATATTAGGTTTTGGATTCATAGCTGTTTTTGTGTCTATTGCTTCAAAAAGCATTTTCACATAATTTGTGTTTTCTGAAGAAACTGCAAGAGATATCTAACCCATACTTTCTGTGCAAGAGGGGCTTGTACATCTGCACAACATGTCTTTTAAAGTTTGAACCTATCTTATTGCATTTTTGAGTTATAGCAGTTTTTACTGTTTTGTTGCTCCAAAAGCCTTTTCAGCCCATGAACAGTTGTTTGTGAGTTTTGAAAAAAAGTGCAAGAGCTATTCAAACCCTTTTTGCTGGGCAAGTAGGACCTGTAAATCTACACAATATATAGTTTAAAGTTTGAGTCTATCATATTAGGTTTTGGATTTATAGCTGTTTTTGTGTCCATTGCTTCAAAAGCATTTTCACATAATTTGTGTTTTCTGAAGAAACTGCAAGAGATATCTAACCCATACTTTCTGTGCAAGAGGGGCTTGTACATCTGCACAACATGTCTTTTAAAGTTTGAACCTATCTTATTGCATTTTTGAGTTATAGCAGTTTTTACTGTTTTATTGCTCCAAAAGCCTTTTCAGCCCATGAACAGTTGTTTGTGAGTTTAGAAAAAAAGTGCAAGAGCTATTCAAACCCTTTTTGCTGGGCAAGTAGGACCTGTAAATTTACACAATATATAGTTTAAAGTTTGAGTCTATCATATTAGGTTTTGGATTTATAGCTTTTTTTGTGTCTATTGCTTCAAAAGCATTTTCACATAATTTGTGTTTTCTGAAGAAACTGCAAGAGATATCTAACCCATACTTTCTGTGCAGGAGGGGCTTGTACATCTGCACAACATGTCTTTTAAAGTTTGAACCTATCTTATTGCATTTTTGAGTTATAGCAGTTTTTACTGTTTTGTTGCTCCAAAAGCCTTTTCAGCCCATGAACAGTTGTTTGTGAGTTTTGAAAAAAAGTGCAAGAGCTATTCAAACCCTTTTTGCTGGGCAAGTAGGACCTGTAAATCTACACAATATATAGTTTAAAGTTTGAGTCTATCATATTAGGTTTTGGATTTATAGCTGTTTTTGTGTCCATTGCTTCAAAAGCATTTTCACATAATTTGTGTTTTCTGAAGAAACTGCAAGAGATATCTAACCCATACTTTCTGTGCAAGAGGGGCTTGTACATCTGCACAACATGTCTTTTAAAGTTTGAACCTATCTTATTGCATTTTTGAGATTATAGCAGTTTTTACTGTTTTATTGCTCCAAAAGCCTTTTCAGCCCATGAACAGTTGTTTGTGAGTTTAGAAAAAAAGTGCAAGAGCTATTCAAACCCTTTTTGCTGGGCAAGTAGGACCTGTAAATCTACACAATATATAGTTTAAAGTTTGAGTCTATCATATTAGGTTTTGGATTTATAGCTGTTTTTGTGTCTATTGCTTCAAAAGCATTTTCACATAATTTGTGTTTTCTGAAGAAACTGCAAGAGATATTCTAACCCATACTTTCTGTGCAAGAGGGGCTTGTACATCTGCACAACATGTCTTTTAAAGTTTGAACCTATCTTATTGCATTTTTGAGTTATAGCAGTTTTTACTGTTTTATTGCTCCAAAAGCCTTTTCAGCCCATGAACAGTTTGTGAGTTTTGAAAAAAAGTGCCAGAGCTATTCAAACCCTTTTTGCTGGGCAAGTAGGACCTGTAAATCTACACAATATATAGTTTAAAGTTTGAGTCTATCATATTAGGTTTTGGATTTATAGCTGTTTTTGTGTCTATTGCTTCAAAAGCATTTTCACATAATTTGTGTTTTCTGAAGAAACTGCAAGAGATATCTAACCCATACTTTCTGTGCAAGAGGGGCTTGTACATCTGCACAACATGTCTTTTAAAGTTTGAACCTATCTTATTGCATTTTTGAGTTATATCAGTTTTTACTGTTTTATTGCTCCAAAAGCCTTTTCAGCCCATGAACAGTTTGTGAGTTTAGAAAAAAAGTGCAAGAGCTATTCAAACCCTTTTTGCTGGGCAAGTAGGACCTATAAATCTACACAATATATAGTTTAAAGTTTGAGTCTATCATATTAGGTTTTGGATTTATAGCTATTTTTGTGTCCATTGCTTCAAAAGCATTTTCACATAATTTGTGTTTTCTGAAGAAACTGCAAGAGATATCTAACCCATACTTTCTGTGCAAGAGGGGCTTGGACATCTGCACAACATGTCTTTTAAAGTTTGAACCTATCTTATTGCATTTTTGAGTTATATCAGTTTTTACTGTTTTATTGCTCCAAAAGCCTTTTCAGCCCATGAACAGTTGTTTGTGAGTTTTGAAAAAAGTGCCAGAGCTATTCAAACCCTTTTTGCTGGGCAAGTAGGACCTGTAAATCTACACAATATATAGTTTAAAGTTTGAGTCTATCATATTAGGTTTTGGATTTATAGCTGTTTTTGTGTCTATTGCTTCAAAAGCATTTTCACATAATTTGTGTTTTCTGAAGAAACTGCAAGAGATATCTAACCCATACTTTCTGTGCAAGAGGGGCTTGTACATCTGCACAACATGTCTTTTAAAGTTTGAACCTATCTTATTGCATTTTTGAGTTATAGCAGTTTTTACTGTTTTGTTGCTCCAAAAGCCTTTTCAGCCCATGAACAGTTGTTTGTGAGTTTTGAAAAAAAGTGCAAGAGCTATTCAAACCCTTTTTGCTGGGCAAGTAGGACCTGTAAATCTACACAATATATAGTTTAAAGTTTGAGTCTATCATATTAGGTTTTGGATTTATAGCTGTTTTTGTGTCCATTGCTTCAAAAGCATTTTCACATAATTTGTGTTTTCTGAAGAAACTGCAAGAGATATCTAACCCATACTTTCTGTGCAAGAGGGGCTTGTACATCTGCACAACATGTCTTTTAAAGTTTGAACCTATCTTATTGCATTTTTGAGATTATAGCAGTTTTTACTGTTTTATTGCTCCAAAAGCCTTTTCAGCCCATGAACAGTTGTTTGTGAGTTTTAGAAAAAAAGTGCAAGAGCTATTCAAACCCTTTTTGCTGGGCAAGTAGGACCTGTAAATCTACACAATATATAGTTTAAAGTTTGAGTCTATCATATTAGGTTTTGGATTTATAGCTGTATTTGTGTCTATTGCTTCAAAAGCATTTTCACATAATTTGTGTTTTCTGAAGAAACTGCAAGAGATATTCTAACCCATACTTTCTGTGCAAGAGGGGCTTGTACATCTGCACAACATGTCTTTTAAAGTTTGAACCTATCTTATTGCATTTTTGAGTTATAGCAGTTTTTACTGTTTTATTGCTCCAAAAGCCTTTTCAGCCCATGAACAGTTTGTGAGTTTTGAAAAAAAGTGCCAGAGCTATTCAAACCCTTTTTGCTGGGCAAGTAGGACCTGTAAATCTACACAATATATAGTTTAAAGTTTGAGTCTATCATATTAGGTTTTGGATTTATAGCTGTTTTTGTGTCTATTGCTTCAAAAGCATTTTCACATAATTTGTGTTTTCTGAAGAAACTGCAAGAGATATCTAACCCATACTTTCTGTGCAAGAGGGGCTTGTACATCTGCACAACATGTCTTTTAAAGTTTGAACCTATCTTATTGCATTTTTGAGTTATATCAGTTTTTACTGTTTTATTGCTCCAAAAGCCTTTTCAGCCCATGAACAGTTTGTGAGTTTAGAAAAAAAGTGCAAGAGCTATTCAAACCCTTTTTGCTGGGCAAGTAGGACCTATAAATCTACACAATATATAGTTTAAAGTTTGAGTCTATCATATTAGGTTTTGGATTTATAGCTATTTTTGTGTCCATTGCTTCAAAAGCATTTTCACATAATTTGTGTTTTCTGAAGAAACTGCAAGAGATATCTAACCCATACTTTCTGTGCAAGAGGGGCTTGTACATCTGCACAACATGTCTTTTAAAGTTTGAACCTATCTTATTGCATTTTTGAGTTATATCAGTTTTTACTGTTTTATTGCTCCAAAAGCCTTTTCAGCCCATGAACAGTTGTTTGTGAGTTTTGAAAAAAAGTGCAAGAGCTATTCAAACCCTTTTTGCTGGGCAAGTAGGACCTGTAAATCTACACAATATATAGTTTAAAGTTTGAGTCTATCATATTAGGTTTTGGATTTATAGCTGTTTTTGTGTCCATTGCTTCAAAAGCATTTTCACATAATTTGTGTTTTCTGAAGAAACTGCAAGAGATATCTAACCCATACTTTCTGTGCAAGAGGGGCTTGTACATCTGCACAACATGTCTTTTAAAGTTTGAACCTATCTTATTGCATTTTTGAGATTATAGCAGTTTTTACTGTTTTATTGCTCCAAAAGCCTTTTCAGCCCATGAACAGTTGTTTGTGAGTTTAGAAAAAAAGTGCAAGAGCTATTCAAACCCTTTTTGCTGGGCAAGTAGGACCTGTAAATCTACACAATATATAGTTTAAAGTTTGAGTCTATCATATTAGGTTTTGGATTTATAGCTGTTTTTGTGTCTATTGCTTCAAAAGCATTTTCACATAATTTGTGTTTTCTGAAGAAACTGCAAGAGATATTCTAACCCATACTTTCTGTGCAAGAGGGGCTTGTACATCTGCACAACATGTCTTTTAAAGTTTGAACCTATCTTATTGCATTTTTAGTTATAGCAGTTTTTACTGTTTTATTGCTCCAAAAGCCTTTTCAGCCCATGAACAGTTTGTGAGTTTAGAAAAAAAGTGCAAGAGCTATTCAAACCCTTTTTGCTGGGCAAGTAGGACCTATAAATCTACACAATATATAGTTTAAAGTTTGAGTCTATCATATTAGGTTTTGGATTTATAGCTATTTTTGTGTCCATTGCTTCAAAAGCATTTTCACATAATTTGTGTTTTCTGAAGAAACTGCAAGAGATATCTAACCCATACTTTCTGTGCAAGAGGGGCTTGTACATCTGCACAACATGTCTTTTAAAGTTTGAACCTATCTTATTGCATTTTTGAGTTATAGCAGTTTTTACTGTTTTATTGCTCCAAAAGCCTTTTCAGCCCATGAACAGTTGTTTGTGAGTTTTGAAAAAAAGTGCAAGAGCTATTCAAACCCTTTTTGCTGGGCAAGTAGGACCTGTAAATCTACACAATATATAGTTTAAAGTTTGAGTCTATCATATTAGGTTTTGGATTTATAGCTGTTTTTGTGTCTATTGCTTCAAAAGCATTTTCACATAATTTGTGTTTTCTGAAGAAACTGCAAGAGATATCTAACCCATACTTTCTGTGCAAAAGGGGCTTGTACATCTGCACAACATGTCTTTTAAAGTTTGAACCTATCTTATTGCATTTTTGAGTTATAGCAGTTTTTACTGTTTTATTGCTCCAAAAGCCTTTTCAGCCCATGAACAGTTGTTTGTGAGTTTTGAAAAAAAGTGCCAGAGCTATTCAAACCCTTTTTGCTGGGCAAGTAGGACCTGTAAATCTACACAATATATAGTTTAAAGTTTGAGTCTATCATATTAGGTTTTGGATTCATAGCTGTTTTTGTGTCTATTGCTTCAAAAAGCATTTTCACATAATTTGTGTTTTCTGAAGAAACTGCAAGAGATATCTAACCCATAATTTCTGTGCAAGAGGGGCTTGTACATCTGCACAACATGTCTTTTAAAGTTTGAACCTATCTTATTGCATTTTTGAGTTATGGCAGTTTTTACTGTTTTATTGCTCCAAAAGCCTTTTCAGCCCATGAACAGTTGTTTGTGAGTTTTGAAAAAAAGTGCAAGAGCTATTCAAACCCTTTTTGCTGGGCAAGTAGGACCTGTAAATCTACACAATATATAGTTTAAAGTTTGAGTCTATCATTTTAGGTTTTGGATTTATAGCTGTTTTTGTGTCTATTGCTTCAAAAGCATTTTCACATAATTTGTGTTTTCTGAAGAAACTGCAAGAGATATTCTAACCCATACTTTCTGTGCAAGAGGGGCTTGTACATCTGCACAACATGTCTTTTAAAGTTTGAACCTATCTTATTGCATTTTTGAGTTATAGCAGTTTTTACTGTTTTATTGCTCCAAAAGCCTTTTCAGCCCATGAACAGTTTGTGAGTTTTGAAAAAAAGTGCCAGAGCTATTCAAACCCTTTTTGCTGGGCAAGTAGGACCTGTAAATCTACACAATATATAGTTTAAAGTTTGAGTCTATCATATTAGGTTTTGGATTTATAGCTGTTTTTGTGTCTATTGCTTCAAAAGCATTTTCACATAATTTGTGTTTTCTGAAGAAACTGCAAGAGATATCTAACCCATACTTTCTGTGCAAGAGGGGCTTGTACATCTGCACAACATGTCTTTTAAAGTTTGAACCTATCTTATTGCATTTTTGAGTTATATCAGTTTTTACTGTTTTATTGCTCCAAAAGCCTTTTCAGCCCATGAACAGTTTGTGAGTTTAGAAAAAAAGTGCAAGAGCTATTCAAACCCTTTTTGCTGGGCAAGTAGGACCTATAAATCTACACAATAGTTTAAAGTTTGAGTCTATCATATTAGGTTTTGGATTTATAGCTATTTTTGTGTCCATTGCTTCAAAAGCATTTTCACATAATTTGTGTTTTCTGAAGAAACTGCAAGAGATATCTAACCCATACTTTCTGTGCAAGAGGGGCTTGTACATCTGCACAACATGTCTTTTAAAGTTTGAACCTATCTTATTGCATTTTTGAGTTATATCAGTTTTTACTGTTTTATTGCTCCAAAAGCCTTTTCAGCCCATGAACAGTTGTTTGTGAGTTTTGAAAAAAGTGCCAGAGCTATTCAAACCCTTTTTGCTGGGCAAGTAGGACCTGTAAATCTACACAATATATAGTTTAAAGTTTGAGTCTATCATATTAGGTTTTGGATTTATAGCTGTTTTTGTGTCTATTGCTTCAAAAGCATTTTCACATAATTTGTGTTTTCTGAAGAAACTGCAAGAGATATCTAACCCATACTTTCTGTGCAAGAGGGGCTTGTACATCTGCACAACATGTCTTTTAAAGTTTGAACCTATCTTATTGCATTTTTGAGTTATAGCAGTTTTTACTGTTTTGTTGCTCCAAAAGCCTTTTCAGCCCATGAACAGTTGTTTGTGAGTTTTGAAAAAAAGTGCAAGAGCTATTCAAACCCTTTTTGCTGGGCAAGTAGGACCTGTAAATCTACACAATATATAGTTTAAAGTTTGAGTCTATCATATTAGGTTTTGGATTTATAGCTGTTTTTGTGTCCATTGCTTCAAAAGCATTTTCACATAATTTGTGTTTTCTGAAGAAACTGCAAGAGATATCTAACCCATACTTTCTGTGCAAGAGGGGCTTGTACATCTGCACAACATGTCTTTTAAAGTTTGAACCTATCTTATTGCATTTTTGAGATTATAGCAGTTTTTACTGTTTTATTGCTCCAAAAGCCTTTTCAGCCCATGAACAGTTGTTTGTGAGTTTAGAAAAAAAGTGCAAGAGCTATTCAAACCCTTTTTGCTGGGCAAGTAGGACCTGTAAATCTACACAATATATAGTTTAAAGTTTGAGTCTATCATATTAGGTTTTGGATTTATAGCTGTTTTTGTGTCTATTGCTTCAAAAGCATTTTCACATAATTTGTGTTTTCTGAAGAAACTGCAAGAGATATTCTAACCCATACTTTCTGTGCAAGAGGGGCTTGTACATCTGCACAACATGTCTTTTAAAGTTTGAACCTATCTTATTGCATTTTTGAGTTATAGCAGTTTTTACTGTTTTATTGCTCCAAAAGCCTTTTCAGCCCATGAACAGTTTGTGAGTTTTGAAAAAAAGTGCCAGAGCTATTCAAACCCTTTTTGCTGGGCAAGTAGGACCTGTAAATCTACACAATATATAGTTTAAAGTTTGAGTCTATCATATTAGGTTTTGGATTTATAGCTGTTTTTGTGTCTATTGCTTCAAAAGCATTTTCACATAATTTGTGTTTTCTGAAGAAACTGCAAGAGATATCTAACCCATACTTTCTGTGCAAGAGGGGCTTGTACATCTGCACAACATGTCTTTTAAAGTTTGAACCTATCTTATTGCATTTTTGAGTTATATCAGTTTTTACTGTTTTATTGCTCCAAAAGCCTTTTCAGCCCATGAACAGTTTGTGAGTTTAGAAAAAAAGTGCAAGAGCTATTCAAACCCTTTTTGCTGGGCAAGTAGGACCTATAAATCTACACAATATATAGTTTAAAGTTTGAGTCTATCATATTAGGTTTTGGATTTATAGCTATTTTTGTGTCCATTGCTTCAAAAGCATTTTCACATAATTTGTGTTTTCTGAAGAAACTGCAAGAGATATCTAACCCATACTTTCTGTGCAAGAGGGGCTTGGACATCTGCACAACATGTCTTTTAAAGTTTGAACCTATCTTATTGCATTTTTGAGTTATATCAGTTTTTACTGTTTTATTGCTCCAAAAGCCTTTTCAGCCCATGAACAGTTGTTTGTGAGTTTTGAAAAAAGTGCCAGAGCTATTCAAACCCTTTTTGCTGGGCAAGTAGGACCTGTAAATCTACACAATATATAGTTTAAAGTTTGAGTCTATCATATTAGGTTTTGGATTTATAGCTGTTTTTGTGTCTATTGCTTCAAAAGCATTTTCACATAATTTGTGTTTTCTGAAGAAACTGCAAGAGATATCTAACCCATACTTTCTGTGCAAGAGGGGCTTGTACATCTGCACAACATGTCTTTTAAAGTTTGAACCTATCTTATTGCATTTTTGAGTTATAGCAGTTTTTACTGTTTTGTTGCTCCAAAAGCCTTTTCAGCCCATGAACAGTTGTTTGTGAGTTTTGAAAAAAAGTGCAAGAGCTATTCAAACCCTTTTTGCTGGGCAAGTAGGACCTGTAAATCTACACAATATATAGTTTAAAGTTTGAGTCTATCATATTAGGTTTTGGATTTATAGCTGTTTTTGTGTCCATTGCTTCAAAAGCATTTTCACATAATTTGTGTTTTCTGAAGAAACTGCAAGAGATATCTAACCCATACTTTCTGTGCAAGAGGGGCTTGTACATCTGCACAACATGTCTTTTAAAGTTTGAACCTATCTTATTGCATTTTTGAGATTATAGCAGTTTTTACTGTTTTATTGCTCCAAAAGCCTTTTCAGCCCATGAACAGTTGTTTGTGAGTTTAGAAAAAAAGTGCAAGAGCTATTCAAACCCTTTTTGCTGGGCAAGTAGGACCTGTAAATCTACACAATATATAGTTTAAAGTTTGAGTCTATCATATTAGGTTTTGGATTTATAGCTGTATTTGTGTCTATTGCTTCAAAAGCATTTTCACATAATTTGTGTTTTCTGAAGAAACTGCAAGAGATATTCTAACCCATACTTTCTGTGCAAGAGGGGCTTGTACATCTGCACAACATGTCTTTTAAAGTTTGAACCTATCTTATTGCATTTTTGAGTTATAGCAGTTTTTACTGTTTTATTGCTCCAAAAGCCTTTTCAGCCCATGAACAGTTTGTGAGTTTTGAAAAAAAGTGCCAGAGCTATTCAAACCCTTTTTGCTGGGCAAGTAGGACCTGTAAATCTACACAATATATAGTTTAAAGTTTGAGTCTATCATATTAGGTTTTGGATTTATAGCTGTTTTTGTGTCTATTGCTTCAAAAGCATTTTCACATAATTTGTGTTTTCTGAAGAAACTGCAAGAGATATCTAACCCATACTTTCTGTGCAAGAGGGGCTTGTACATCTGCACAACATGTCTTTTAAAGTTTGAACCTATCTTATTGCATTTTTGAGTTATATCAGTTTTTACTGTTTTATTGCTCCAAAAGCCTTTTCAGCCCATGAACAGTTTGTGAGTTTAGAAAAAAAGTGCAAGAGCTATTCAAACCCTTTTTGCTGGGCAAGTAGGACCTATAAATCTACACAATATATAGTTTAAAGTTTGAGTCTATCATATTAGGTTTTGGATTTATAGCTATTTTTGTGTCCATTGCTTCAAAAGCATTTTCACATAATTTGTGTTTTCTGAAGAAACTGCAAGAGATATCTAACCCATACTTTCTGTGCAAGAGGGGCTTGTACATCTGCACAACATGTCTTTTAAAGTTTGAACCTATCTTATTGCATTTTTGAGTTATATCAGTTTTTACTGTTTTATTGCTCCAAAAGCCTTTTCAGCCCATGAACAGTTGTTTGTGAGTTTTGAAAAAAAGTGCAAGAGCTATTCAAACCCTTTTTGCTGGGCAAGTAGGACCTGTAAATCTACACAATATATAGTTTAAAGTTTGAGTCTATCATATTAGGTTTTGGATTTATAGCTGTTTTTGTGTCCATTGCTTCAAAAGCATTTTCACATAATTTGTGTTTTCTGAAGAAACTGCAAGAGATATCTAACCCATACTTTCTGTGCAAGAGGGGCTTGTACATCTGCACAACATGTCTTTTAAAGTTTGAACCTATCTTATTGCATTTTTGAGATTATAGCAGTTTTTACTGTTTTATTGCTCCAAAAGCCTTTTCAGCCCATGAACAGTTGTTTGTGAGTTTAGAAAAAAAGTGCAAGAGCTATTCAAACCCTTTTTGCTGGGCAAGTAGGACCTGTAAATCTACACAATATATAGTTTAAAGTTTGAGTCTATCATATTAGGTTTTGGATTTATAGCTGTTTTTGTGTCTATTGCTTCAAAAGCATTTTCACATAATTTGTGTTTTCTGAAGAAACTGCAAGAGATATTCTAACCCATACTTTCTGTGCAAGAGGGGCTTGTACATCTGCACAACATGTCTTTTAAAGTTTGAACCTATCTTATTGCATTTTTAGTTATAGCAGTTTTTACTGTTTTATTGCTCCAAAAGCCTTTTCAGCCCATGAACAGTTTGTGAGTTTAGAAAAAAAGTGCAAGAGCTATTCAAACCCTTTTTGCTGGGCAAGTAGGACCTATAAATCTACACAATATATAGTTTAAAGTTTGAGTCTATCATATTAGGTTTTGGATTTATAGCTATTTTTGTGTCCATTGCTTCAAAAGCATTTTCACATAATTTGTGTTTTCTGAAGAAACTGCAAGAGATATCTAACCCATACTTTCTGTGCAAGAGGGGCTTGTACATCTGCACAACATGTCTTTTAAAGTTTGAACCTATCTTATTGCATTTTTGAGTTATAGCAGTTTTTACTGTTTTATTGCTCCAAAAGCCTTTTCAGCCCATGAACAGTTGTTTGTGAGTTTTGAAAAAAAGTGCAAGAGCTATTCAAACCCTTTTTGCTGGGCAAGTAGGACCTGTAAATCTACACAATATATAGTTTAAAGTTTGAGTCTATCATATTAGGTTTTGGATTTATAGCTGTTTTTGTGTCTATTGCTTCAAAAGCATTTTCACATAATTTGTGTTTTCTGAAGAAACTGCAAGAGATATCTAACCCATACTTTCTGTGCAAAAGGGGCTTGTACATCTGCACAACATGTCTTTTAAAGTTTGAACCTATCTTATTGCATTTTTGAGTTATAGCAGTTTTTACTGTTTTATTGCTCCAAAAGCCTTTTCAGCCCATGAACAGTTGTTTGTGAGTTTTGAAAAAAAGTGCCAGAGCTATTCAAACCCTTTTTGCTGGGCAAGTAGGACCTGTAAATCTACACAATATATAGTTTAAAGTTTGAGTCTATCATATTAGGTTTTGGATTCATAGCTGTTTTTGTGTCTATTGCTTCAAAAAGCATTTTCACATAATTTGTGTTTTCTGAAGAAACTGCAAGAGATATCTAACCCATAATTTCTGTGCAAGAGGGGCTTGTACATCTGCACAACATGTCTTTTAAAGTTTGAACCTATCTTATTGCATTTTTGAGTTATGGCAGTTTTTACTGTTTTATTGCTCCAAAAGCCTTTTCAGCCCATGAACAGTTGTTTGTGAGTTTTGAAAAAAAGTGCAAGAGCTATTCAAACCCTTTTTGCTGGGCAAGTAGGACCTGTAAATCTACACAATATATAGTTTAAAGTTTGAGTCTATCATTTTAGGTTTTGGATTTATAGCTGTTTTTGTGTCTATTGCTTCAAAAGCATTTTCACATAATTTGTGTTTTCTGAAGAAACTGCAAGAGATATTCTAACCCATACTTTCTGTGCAAGAGGGGCTTGTACATCTGCACAACATGTCTTTTAAAGTTTGAACCTATCTTATTGCATTTTTGAGTTATAGCAGTTTTTACTGTTTTATTGCTCCAAAAGCCTTTTCAGCCCATGAACAGTTTGTGAGTTTTGAAAAAAAGTGCCAGAGCTATTCAAACCCTTTTTGCTGGGCAAGTAGGACCTGTAAATCTACACAATATATAGTTTAAAGTTTGAGTCTATCATATTAGGTTTTGGATTTATAGCTGTTTTTGTGTCTATTGCTTCAAAAGCATTTTCACATAATTTGTGTTTTCTGAAGAAACTGCAAGAGATATCTAACCCATACTTTCTGTGCAAGAGGGGCTTGTACATCTGCACAACATGTCTTTTAAAGTTTGAACCTATCTTATTGCATTTTTGAGTTATATCAGTTTTTACTGTTTTATTGCTCCAAAAGCCTTTTCAGCCCATGAACAGTTTGTGAGTTTAGAAAAAAAGTGCAAGAGCTATTCAAACCCTTTTTGCTGGGCAAGTAGGACCTATAAATCTACACAATAGTTTAAAGTTTGAGTCTATCATATTAGGTTTTGGATTTATAGCTATTTTTGTGTCCATTGCTTCAAAAGCATTTTCACATAATTTGTGTTTTCTGAAGAAACTGCAAGAGATATCTAACCCATACTTTCTGTGCAAGAGGGGCTTGTACATCTGCACAACATGTCTTTTAAAGTTTGAACCTATCTTATTGCATTTTTGAGTTATATCAGTTTTTACTGTTTTATTGCTCCAAAAGCCTTTTCAGCCCATGAACAGTTGTTTGTGAGTTTTGAAAAAAGTGCCAGAGCTATTCAAACCCTTTTTGCTGGGCAAGTAGGACCTGTAAATCTACACAATATATAGTTTAAAGTTTGAGTCTATCATATTAGGTTTTGGATTTATAGCTGTTTTTGTGTCTATTGCTTCAAAAGCATTTTCACATAATTTGTGTTTTCTGAAGAAACTGCAAGAGATATCTAACCCATACTTTCTGTGCAAGAGGGGCTTGTACATCTGCACAACATGTCTTTTAAAGTTTGAACCTATCTTATTGCATTTTTGAGTTATAGCAGTTTTTACTGTTTTGTTGCTCCAAAAGCCTTTTCAGCCCATGAACAGTTGTTTGTGAGTTTTGAAAAAAAGTGCAAGAGCTATTCAAACCCTTTTTGCTGGGCAAGTAGGACCTGTAAATCTACACAATATATAGTTTAAAGTTTGAGTCTATCATATTAGGTTTTGGATTTATAGCTGTTTTTGTGTCCATTGCTTCAAAAGCATTTTCACATAATTTGTGTTTTCTGAAGAAACTGCAAGAGATATCTAACCCATACTTTCTGTGCAAGAGGGGCTTGTACATCTGCACAACATGTCTTTTAAAGTTTGAACCTATCTTATTGCATTTTTGAGATTATAGCAGTTTTTACTGTTTTATTGCTCCAAAAGCCTTTTCAGCCCATGAACAGTTGTTTGTGAGTTTAGAAAAAAAGTGCAAGAGCTATTCAAACCCTTTTTGCTGGGCAAGTAGGACCTGTAAATCTACACAATATATAGTTTAAAGTTTGAGTCTATCATATTAGGTTTTGGATTTATAGCTGTTTTTGTGTCTATTGCTTCAAAAGCATTTTCACATAATTTGTGTTTTCTGAAGAAACTGCAAGAGATATTCTAACCCATACTTTCTGTGCAAGAGGGGCTTGTACATCTGCACAACATGTCTTTTAAAGTTTGAACCTATCTTATTGCATTTTTGAGTTATAGCAGTTTTTACTGTTTTATTGCTCCAAAAGCCTTTTCAGCCCATGAACAGTTTGTGAGTTTTGAAAAAAAGTGCCAGAGCTATTCAAACCCTTTTTGCTGGGCAAGTAGGACCTGTAAATCTACACAATATATAGTTTAAAGTTTGAGTCTATCATATTAGGTTTTGGATTTATAGCTGTTTTTGTGTCTATTGCTTCAAAAGCATTTTCACATAATTTGTGTTTTCTGAAGAAACTGCAAGAGATATCTAACCCATACTTTCTGTGCAAGAGGGGCTTGTACATCTGCACAACATGTCTTTTAAAGTTTGAACCTATCTTATTGCATTTTTGAGTTATATCAGTTTTTACTGTTTTATTGCTCCAAAAGCCTTTTCAGCCCATGAACAGTTTGTGAGTTTAGAAAAAAAGTGCAAGAGCTATTCAAACCCTTTTTGCTGGGCAAGTAGGACCTATAAATCTACACAATATATAGTTTAAAGTTTGAGTCTATCATATTAGGTTTTGGATTTATAGCTATTTTTGTGTCCATTGCTTCAAAAGCATTTTCACATAATTTGTGTTTTCTGAAGAAACTGCAAGAGATATCTAACCCATACTTTCTGTGCAAGAGGGGCTTGTACATCTGCACAACATGTCTTTTAAAGTTTGAACCTATCTTATTGCATTTTTGAGTTATATCAGTTTTTACTGTTTTATTCCTCCAAAAGCCTTTTCAGCCCATGAACAGTTGTTTGTGAGTTTTGAAAAAAAGTGCAAGAGCTATTCAAACCCTTTTTGCTGGGCAAGTAGGACCTGTAAATCTACACAATATATAGTTTAAAGTTTGAGTCTATCATATTAGGTTTTGGATTTATAGCTGTTTTTGTGTCCATTGCTTCAAAAGCATTTTCACATAATTTGTGTTTTCTGAAGAAACTGCAAGAGATATCTAACCCATACTTTCTGTGCAAGAGGGGCTTGTACATCTGCACAACATGTCTTTTAAAGTTTGAACCTATCTTATTGCATTTTTGAGATTATAGCAGTTTTTACTGTTTTATTGCTCCAAAAGCCTTTTCAGCCCATGAACAGTTGTTTGTGAGTTTAGAAAAAAAGTGCAAGAGCTATTCAAACCCTTTTTGCTGGGCAAGTAGGACCTGTAAATCTACACAATATATAGTTTAAAGTTTGAGTCTATCATATTAGGTTTTGGATTTATAGCTGTTTTTGTGTCTATTGCTTCAAAAGCATTTTCACATAATTTGTGTTTTCTGAAGAAACTGCAAGAGATATTCTAACCCATACTTTCTGTGCAAGAGGGGCTTGTACATCTGCACAACATGTCTTTTAAAGTTTGAACCTATCTTATTGCATTTTTAGTTATAGCAGTTTTTACTGTTTTATTGCTCCAAAAGCCTTTTCAGCCCATGAACAGTTTGTGAGTTTAGAAAAAAAGTGCAAGAGCTATTCAAACCCTTTTTGCTGGGCAAGTAGGACCTATAAATCTACACAATATATAGTTTAAAGTTTGAGTCTATCATATTAGGTTTTGGATTTATAGCTATTTTTGTGTCCATTGCTTCAAAAGCATTTTCACATAATTTGTGTTTTCTGAAGAAACTGCAAGAGATATCTAACCCATACTTTCTGTGCAAGAGGGGCTTGTACATCTGCACAACATGTCTTTTAAAGTTTGAACCTATCTTATTGCATTTTTGAGTTATAGCAGTTTTTACTGTTTTATTGCTCCAAAAGCCTTTTCAGCCCATGAACAGTTGTTTGTGAGTTTTGAAAAAAAGTGCAAGAGCTATTCAAACCCTTTTTGCTGGGCAAGTAGGACCTGTAAATCTACACAATATATAGTTTAAAGTTTGAGTCTATCATATTAGGTTTTGGATTTATAGCTGTTTTTGTGTCTATTGCTTCAAAAGCATTTTCACATAATTTGTGTTTTCTGAAGAAACTGCAAGAGATATCTAACCCATACTTTCTGTGCAAAAGGGGCTTGTACATCTGCACAACATGTCTTTTAAAGTTTGAACCTATCTTATTGCATTTTTGAGTTATAGCAGTTTTTACTGTTTTATTGCTCCAAAAGCCTTTTCAGCCCATGAACAGTTGTTTGTGAGTTTTGAAAAAAAGTGCCAGAGCTATTCAAACCCTTTTTGCTGGGCAAGTAGGACCTGTAAATCTACACAATATATAGTTTAAAGTTTGAGTCTATCATATTAGGTTTTGGATTCATAGCTGTTTTTGTGTCTATTGCTTCAAAAAGCATTTTCACATAATTTGTGTTTTCTGAAGAAACTGCAAGAGATATCTAACCCATAATTTCTGTGCAAGAGGGGCTTGTACATCTGCACAACATGTCTTTTAAAGTTTGAACCTATCTTATTGCATTTTTGAGTTATGGCAGTTTTTACTGTTTTATTGCTCCAAAAGCCTTTTCAGCCCATGAACAGTTGTTTGTGAGTTTTGAAAAAAAGTGCAAGAGCTATTCAAACCCTTTTTGCTGGGCAAGTAGGACCTGTAAATCTACACAATATATAGTTTAAAGTTTGAGTCTATCATTTTAGGTTTTGGATTCATAGCTGTTTTTGTGTCTATTGCTTCAAAAAGCATTTTCACATAATTTGTGTTTTCTGAAGAAACTGCAAGAGATATCTAACCCATACTTTCTGTGCAAGAGGGGCTTCTACATCTGCACAACATGTCTTTTAAAGTTTGAACTTATCTTATTGCATTTTTGAGTTATAGCAGTTTTTACTGTTTTATTGCTCCAAAAGCCTTTTCAGCCCATGAACAGTTGTTTGTGAGTTTAGAAAAAAAGTGCAAGAGCTATTCAAACCCTTTTTGCTGGGCAAGTAGGACCTGTAAATCTACACAATATATAGTTTAAAGTTTGAGTCTATCATATTAGGTTTTGGATTTATAGCTGTTTTTGTGTCTATTGCTTCAAAAGCATTTTCACATAATTTGTGTTTTCTGAAGAAACTGCAAGAGATATTCTAACCCATACTTTCTGTGCAAGAGGGGCTTGTACATCTGCACAACATGTCTTTTAAAGTTTGAACTTATCTTATTGCATTTTTGAGTTATAGCAGTTTTTACTGTTTTATTGCTCCAAAAGCCTTTTCAGCCCATGAACAGTTGTTTGTGAGTTTAGAAAAAAAGTGCAAGAGCTATTCAAACCCTTTTTGCTGGGCAAGTAGGACCTGTAAATCTACACAATATATAGTTTAAAGTTTGAGTCTATCATATTAGGTTTTGGATTTATAGCTATTTTTGTGTCCATTGCTTCAAAAGCATTTTCACATAATTTGTGTTTTCTGAAGAAACTGCAAGAGATATCTAACCCATACTTTCTGTGCAAAAGGGGCTTGTACATCTGCACAACATGTCTTTTAAAGTTTGAACCTATCTTATTGCATTTTTGAGTTATAGCAGTTTTTACTGTTTTATTGCTCCAAAAGCCTTTTCAGCCCATGAACAGTTGTTTGTGAGTTTTGAAAAAAAGTGCAAGAGCTATTCAAACCCTTTTTGCTGGGCAAGTAGGACCTGTAAATCTACACAATATATAGTTTAAAGTTTGAGTCTATCATATTAGGTTTTGGATTTATAGCTGTTTTTGTGTCTATTGCTTCAAAAGCATTTTCACATAATTTGTGTTTTCTGAAGAAACTGCAAGAGATATCTAACCCATACTTTCTGTGCAAGAGGGGCTTGTACATCTGCACAACATGTCTTTTAAAGTTTGAACATATCTTATTGCATTTTTGAGTTATATCAGTTTTTACTGTTTTATTGCTCCAAAAGCCTTTTCAGCCCATGAGCAGTTGTTTGTGAGTTTTGAAAAAAGTGCCAGAGCTATTCAAACCCTTTTTGCTGGGCAAGTAGGACCTGTAAATCTACACAATATATAGTTTAAAGTTTGAGTCTATCATATTAGGTTTTGGATTTATAGCTGTTTTTGTGTCTATTGCTTCAAAAGCATTTTCACATAATTTGTGTTTTCTGAAGAAACTGCAAGAGATATCTAACCCATACTTTCTGTGCAAGAGGGGCTTGTACATCTGCACAACATGTCTTTTAAAGTTTGAACCTATCTTATTGCATTTTTGAGTTATAGCAGTTTTTACTGTTTTATTGCTCCAAAAGCCTTTTCAGCCCATGAACAGTCTGTGAGTTTTGAAAAAAAGTTCCAGAGCTATTCAAACCCTTTTTGCTGGGCAAGTAGGACCTGTAAATTTACACAATATATAATTTAAAGTTTGAGTCTATCATATTAGGTTTTGGATTTATAGCTGTTTTTGTGTCTATTGCTTCAAAAGCATTTTCACATAATTTGTGTTTTCTGAAGAAACTGCAAGAGATATCTAACCCATACTTTCTGTGCAAGAGGGGCTTGTACATCTGCACAACATGTCTTTTAAAGTTTGAACCTATCTTATTGCATTTTTGAGTTATGGCAGTTTTTACTGTTTTATTGCTCCAAAAGCCTTTTCAGCCCATGAACAGTTGTTTGTGAGTTTTGAAAAAAAGTGCAAGAGCTATTCAAACCCTTTTTGCTGGGCAAGTAGGACCTGTAAATCTACACAATATATAGTTTAAAGTTTGAGTCTATCATTTTAGGTTTTGGATTCATAGCTGTTTTTGTGTCTATTGCTTCAAAAAGCATTTTCACATAATTTGTGTTTTCTGAAGAAACTGCAAGAGATATCTAACCCATACTTTCTGTGCAAGAGGGGCTTCTACATCTGCACAACATGTCTTTTAAAGTTTGAACTTATCTTATTGCATTTTTGAGTTATAGCAGTTTTTACTGTTTTATTGCTCCAAAAGCCTTTTCAGCCCATGAACAGTTGTTTGTGAGTTTAGAAAAAAAGTGCAAGAGCTATTCAAACCCTTTTTGCTGGGCAAGTAGGACCTGTAAATCTACACAATATATAGTTTAAAGTTTGAGTCTATCATATTAGGTTTTGGATTTATAGCTGTTTTTGTGTCTATTGCTTCAAAAGCATTTTCACATAATTTGTGTTTTCTGAAGAAACTGCAAGAGATATTCTAACCCATACTTTCTGTGCAAGAGGGGCTTGTACATCTGCACAACATGTCTTTTAAAGTTTGAACTTATCTTATTGCATTTTTGAGTTATAGCAGTTTTTACTGTTTTATTGCTCCAAAAGCCTTTTCAGCCCATGAACAGTTGTTTGTGAGTTTAGAAAAAAAGTGCAAGAGCTATTCAAACCCTTTTTGCTGGGCAAGTAGGACCTGTAAATCTACACAATATATAGTTTAAAGTTTGAGTCTATCATATTAGGTTTTGGATTTATAGCTATTTTTGTGTCCATTGCTTCAAAAGCATTTTCACATAATTTGTGTTTTCTGAAGAAACTGCAAGAGATATCTAACCCATACTTTCTGTGCAAAAGGGGCTTGTACATCTGCACAACATGTCTTTTAAAGTTTGAACCTATCTTATTGCATTTTTGAGTTATAGCAGTTTTTACTGTTTTATTGCTCCAAAAGCCTTTTCAGCCCATGAACAGTTGTTTGTGAGTTTTGAAAAAAAGTGCAAGAGCTATTCAAACCCTTTTTGCTGGGCAAGTAGGACCTGTAAATCTACACAATATATAGTTTAAAGTTTGAGTCTATCATATTAGGTTTTGGATTTATAGCTGTTTTTGTGTCTATTGCTTCAAAAGCATTTTCACATAATTTGTGTTTTCTGAAGAAACTGCAAGAGATATCTAACCCATACTTTCTGTGCAAGAGGGGCTTGTACATCTGCACAACATGTCTTTTAAAGTTTGAACATATCTTATTGCATTTTTGAGTTATATCAGTTTTTACTGTTTTATTGCTCCAAAAGCCTTTTCAGCCCATGAGCAGTTGTTTGTGAGTTTTGAAAAAAGTGCCAGAGCTATTCAAACCCTTTTTGCTGGGCAAGTAGGACCTGTAAATCTACACAATATATAGTTTAAAGTTTGAGTCTATCATATTAGGTTTTGGATTTATAGCTGTTTTTGTGTCTATTGCTTCAAAAGCATTTTCACATAATTTGTGTTTTCTGAAGAAACTGCAAGAGATATCTAACCCATACTTTCTGTGCAAGAGGGGCTTGTACATCTGCACAACATGTCTTTTAAAGTTTGAACCTATCTTATTGCATTTTTGAGTTATAGCAGTTTTTACTGTTTTATTGCTCCAAAAGCCTTTTCAGCCCATGAACAGTCTGTGAGTTTTGAAAAAAAGTTCCAGAGCTATTCAAACCCTTTTTGCTGGGCAAGTAGGACCTGTAAATTTACACAATATATAATTTAAAGTTTGAGTCTATCATATTAGGTTTTGGATTTATAGCTGTTTTTGTGTCTATTGCTTCAAAAGCATTTTCACATAATTTGTGTTTTCTGAAGAAACTGCAAGAGATATCTAACCCATACTTTCTGTGCAAGAGGGGCTTGTACATCTGCACAACATGTCTTTTAAAGTTTGAACCTATCTTATTGCATTTTTGAGTTATAGCAGTTTTTACTGTTTTATTGCTCCAAAAGCCTTTTCAGCCCATGAACAGTTGTTTGTGAGTTTTGAAAAAAAGTGCAAGAGCTATTCAAACCCTTTTTGCTGGGCAAGTAGGACCTGTAAATCTACACAATATATAGTTTAAAGTTTGAGTCTATCATTTTAGGTTTTGGATTCATAGCTGTTTTTGTGTCTATTGCTTCAAAAAGCATTTTCACATAATTTGTGTTTTCTGAAGAAACTGCAAGAGATATCTAACCCATACTTTCTGTGCAAGAGGGGCTTCTACATCTGCACAACATGTCTTTTAAAGTTTGAACTTATCTTATTGCATTTTTGAGTTATAGCAGTTTTTACTGTTTTATTGCTCCAAAAGCCTTTTCAGCCCATGAACAGTTGTTTGTGAGTTTAGAAAAAAAGTGCAAGAGCTATTCAAACCCTTTTTGCTGGGCAAGTAGGACCTGTAAATCTACACAATATATAGTTTAAAGTTTGAGTCTATCATATTAGGTTTTGGATTTATAGCTGTTTTTGTGTCTATTGCTTCAAAAGCATTTTCACATAATTTGTGTTTTCTGAAGAAACTGCAAGAGATATTCTAACCCATACTTTCTGTGCAAGAGGGGCTTGTACATCTGCACAACATGTCTTTTAAAGTTTGAACCTATCTTATTGCATTTTTGAGTTATAGCAGTTTTTACTGTTTTATTGCTCCAAAAGCCTTTTCAGCCCATGAACAGTTTGTGAGTTTAGAAAAAAAGTGCAAGAGCTATTCAAACCCTTTTTGCTGGGCAAGTAGGACCTATAAATCTACACAATATATAGTTTAAAGTTTGAGTCTATCATATTAGGTTTTGGATTTATAGCTATTTTTGTGTCCATTGCTTCAAAAGCATTTTCACATAATTTGTGTTTTCTGAAGAAACTGCAAGAGATATCTAACCCATACTTTCTGTGCAAGAGGGGCTTGTACATCTGCACAACATGTCTTTTAAAGTTTGAACCTATCTTATTGCATTTTTGAGTTATAGCAGTTTTTACTGTTTTGTTGCTCCAAAAGCCTTTTCAGCCCATGAACAGTTGTTTGTGAGTTTTGAAAAAAAGTGCCAGAGCTATTCAAACCCTTTTTGCTGGGCAAGTAGGACCTGTAAATCTACACAATATATAGTTTAAAGTTTGAGTCTATCATATTAGGTTTTGGATTTATAGCTGTTTTTGTGTCCATTGCTTCAAAAGCATTTTCACATAATTTGTGTTTTCTGAAGAAACTGCAAGAGATATCTAACCCATACTTTCTGTGCAAGAGGGGCTTGTACATCTGCACAACATGTCTTTTAAAGTTTGAACCTATCTTATTGCATTTTTGAGTTATAGCAGTTTTTACTGTTTTATTGCTCCAAAAGCCTTTTCAGCCCATGAACAGTTGTTTGTGAGTTTTGAAAAAAAGTGCAAGAGCTATTCAAACCCTTTTTGCTGGGCAAGTAGGACCTGTAAATTTACACAATATATAGTTTAAAGTTTGAGTCTATCATATTAGGTTTTGGATTTATAGCTTTTTTTGTGTCTATTGCTTCAAAAGCATTTTCACATAATTTGTGTTTTCTGAAGAAACTGCAAGAGATATCTAACCCATACTTTCTGTGCAAGAGGGGCTTGTACATCTGCACAACATGTCTTTTAAAGTTTGAACCTATCTTATTGCATTTTTGAGTTATATCAGTTTTTACTGTTTTATTGCTCCAAAGGCCTTTTCAGCCCATGAACAGTTGTTTGTGAGTTTTGAAAAAAGTGCCAGAGCTATTCAAACCCTTTTTGCTGGGCAAGTAGGACCTGTAAATCTACACAATATATAGTTTAAAGTTTGAGTCTATCATATTAGGTTTTGGATTTATAGCTGTTTTTGTGTCTATTGCTTCAAAAGCATTTTCACATAATTTGTGTTTTCTGAAGAAACTGCAAGAGATATCTAACCCATACTTTCTGTGCAAGAGGGGCTTCTACATCTGCACAACATGTCTTTTAAAGTTTGAACCTATCTTATTGCATTTTTGAGTTATAGCAGTTTTTACTTTTTTATTGCTCCAAAAGCCTTTTCAGCCAATGAACAGTCTGTGAGTTTTGAAAAAAAGTGCAAGAGCTATTCAAACCCTTTTTGCTGGGCAAGTAGTTTGAGTCTATCATATTAGGTTTTGGATTTATAGCTGTTTTTGTGTCTATTGCTTCAAAAGCATTTTCACATAATTTGTGTTTTCTGAAGAAACTGCAAGAGATATCTAACCCATACTTTCTGTGCAAAAGGGGCTTGTACATCTGCACAACATGTCTTTTAAAGTTTGAACCTATCTTATTGCATTTTTGAGTTATAGCAGTTTTTACTGTTTTATTGCTCCAAAAGCCTTTTCAGCCCATGAACAGTTGTTTGTGAGTTTTGAAAAAAAGTGCCAGAGCTATTCAAACCCTTTTTGCTGGGCAAGTAGGACCAGTAAATCTACACAATATATAGTTTAAAGTTTGAGTCTATCATATTAGGTTTTGGATTCATAGCTGTTTTTGTGTCCATTGCTTCAAAAGCATTTTCACATAATTTGTGTTTTCTGAAGAAACTGCAAGAGATATATAACCCATACTTTCTGTGCAAGAGGGGCTTCTACATCTGCACAACATGTCTTTTAAAGCTTGAACATATCTTATTGCATTTTTGAGTTATATCAGTTTTTACTGTTTTATTGCTCCAAAAGCCTTTTCAGCCCATGAACAGTTGTTTGTGAGTTTTGAAAAAAGTGCCAGAGCTATTCAAACCCTTTTTGCTGGGCAAGTAGGACCTGCAAATCTACACAATATATAGTTTAAAGTTTGAGTCTATCATATTAGGTTTTGGATTTATAGCTGTTTTTGTGTCTATTGCTTCAAAAGCATTTTCACATAATTTGTGTTTTCTGAAGAAACTGCAAGAGATATCTAACCCATACTTTCTGTGCAAGAGGGGCTTGTACATCTGCACAACATGTCTTTTAAAGTTTGAACCTATCTTATTGCATTTTTGAGTTATAGCAGTTTTTACTGTTTTATTGCTCCAAAAGCCTTTTCAGCCCATGAACAGTTGTTTGTGAGTTTTGAAAAAAAGTGCAAGAGCTATTCAAACCCTTTTTGCTGGGCAAGTAGGACCTGTAAATCTACACAATATATAGTTTAAAGTTTGAGTCTATCATTTTAGGTTTTGGATTCATAGCTGTTTTTGTGTCTATTGCTTCAAAAAGCATTTTCACATAATTTGTGTTTTCTGAAGAAACTGCAAGAGATATCTAACCCATACTTTCTGTGCAAGAGGGGCTTCTACATCTGCACAACATGTCTTTTAAAGTTTGAACTTATCTTATTGCATTTTTGAGTTATAGCAGTTTTTACTGTTTTATTGCTCCAAAAGCCTTTTCAGCCCATGAACAGTTGTTTGTGAGTTTAGAAAAAAAGTGCAAGAGCTATTCAAACCCTTTTTGCTGGGCAAGTAGGACCTGTAAATCTACACAATATATAGTTTAAAGTTTGAGTCTATCATATTAGGTTTTGGATTTATAGCTGTTTTTGTGTCTATTGCTTCAAAAGCATTTTCACATAATTTGTGTTTTCTGAAGAAACTGCAAGAGATATTCTAACCCATACTTTCTGTGCAAGAGGGGCTTGTACATCTGCACAACATGTCTTTTAAAGTTTGAACCTATCTTATTGCATTTTTGAGTTATAGCAGTTTTTACTGTTTTATTGCTCCAAAAGCCTTTTCAGC
Organism: Eucyclogobius newberryi; assembly: GCF_026437365.1. Taxonomy (NCBI): domain Eukaryota; kingdom Metazoa; phylum Chordata; class Actinopteri; order Gobiiformes; family Gobiidae; genus Eucyclogobius; species Eucyclogobius newberryi. Next base: position 373,815 of record NW_027316345.1, on the reverse strand, counting down.
CCATGAACAGTTTGTGAGTTTAGAAAAAAAGTGCAAGAGCTATTCAAACCCTTTTTGCTGGGCAAGTAGGACCTATAAATCTACACAATATATAGTTTAAAGTTTGAGTCTATCATATTAGGTTTTGGATTTATAGCTATTTTTGTGTCCATTGCTTCAAAAGCATTTTCACATAATTTGTGTTTTCTGAAGAAACTGCAAGAGATATCTAACCCATACTTTCTGTGCAAGAGGGGCTTGTACATCTGCACAACATGTCTTTTAAAGTTTGAACCTATCTTATTGCATTTTTGAGTTATAGCAGTTTTTACTGTTTTGTTGCTCCAAAAGCCTTTTCAGCCCATGAACAGTTGTTTGTGAGTTTTGAAAAAAAGTGCCAGAGCTATTCAAACCCTTTTTGCTGGGCAAGTAGGACCTGTAAATCTACACAATATATAGTTTAAAGTTTGAGTCTATCATATTAGGTTTTGGATTTATAGCTGTTTTTGTGTCCATTGCTTCAAAAGCATTTTCACATAATTTGTGTTTTCTGAAGAAACTGCAAGAGATATCTAACCCATACTTTCTGTGCAAGAGGGGCTTGTACATCTGCACAACATGTCTTTTAAAGTTTGAACCTATCTTATTGCATTTTTGAGTTATAGCAGTTTTTACTGTTTTATTGCTCCAAAAGCCTTTTCAGCCCATGAACAGTTGTTTGTGAGTTTTGAAAAAAAGTGCAAGAGCTATTCAAACCCTTTTTGCTGGGCAAGTAGGACCTGTAAATTTACACAATATATAGTTTAAAGTTTGAGTCTATCATATTAGGTTTTGGATTTATAGCTTTTTTTGTGTCTATTGCTTCAAAAGCATTTTCACATAATTTGTGTTTTCTGAAGAAACTGCAAGAGATATCTAACCCATACTTTCTGTGCAAGAGGGGCTTGTACATCTGCACAACATGTCTTTTAAAGTTTGAACCTATCTTATTGCATTTTTGAGTTATATCAGTTTTTACTGTTTTATTGCTCCAAAGGCCTTTTCAGCCCATGAACAGTTGTTTGTGAGTTTTGAAAAAAGTGCCAGAGCTATTCAAACCCTTTTTGCTGGGCAAGTAGGACCTGTAAATCTACACAATATATAGTTTAAAGTTTGAGTCTATCATATTAGGTTTTGGATTTATAGCTGTTTTTGTGTCTATTGCTTCAAAAGCATTTTCACATAATTTGTGTTTTCTGAAGAAACTGCAAGAGATATCTAACCCATACTTTCTGTGCAAGAGGGGCTTCTACATCTGCACAACATGTCTTTTAAAGTTTGAACCTATCTTATTGCATTTTTGAGTTATAGCAGTTTTTACTTTTTTATTGCTCCAAAAGCCTTTTCAGCCAATGAACAGTCTGTGAGTTTTGAAAAAAAGTGCAAGAGCTATTCAAACCCTTTTTGCTGGGCAAGTAGTTTGAGTCTATCATATTAGGTTTTGGATTTATAGCTGTTTTTGTGTCTATTGCTTCAAAAGCATTTTCACATAATTTGTGTTTTCTGAAGAAACTGCAAGAGATATCTAACCCATACTTTCTGTGCAAAAGGGGCTTGTACATCTGCACAACATGTCTTTTAAAGTTTGAACCTATCTTATTGCATTTTTGAGTTATAGCAGTTTTTACTGTTTTATTGCTCCAAAAGCCTTTTCAGCCCATGAACAGTTGTTTGTGAGTTTTGAAAAAAAGTGCCAGAGCTATTCAAACCCTTTTTGCTGGGCAAGTAGGACCAGTAAATCTACACAATATATAGTTTAAAGTTTGAGTCTATCATATTAGGTTTTGGATTCATAGCTGTTTTTGTGTCCATTGCTTCAAAAGCATTTTCACATAATTTGTGTTTTCTGAAGAAACTGCAAGAGATATATAACCCATACTTTCTGTGCAAGAGGGGCTTCTACATCTGCACAACATGTCTTTTAAAGCTTGAACATATCTTATTGCATTTTTGAGTTATATCAGTTTTTACTGTTTTATTGCTCCAAAAGCCTTTTCAGCCCATGAACAGTTGTTTGTGAGTTTTGAAAAAAGTGCCAGAGCTATTCAAACCCTTTTTGCTGGGCAAGTAGGACCTGCAAATCTACACAATATATAGTTTAAAGTTTGAGTCTATCATATTAGGTTTTGGATTTATAGCTGTTTTTGTGTCTATTGCTTCAAAAGCATTTTCACATAATTTGTGTTTTCTGAAGAAACTGCAAGAGATATCTAACCCATACTTTCTGTGCAAGAGGGGCTTGTACATCTGCACAACATGTCTTTTAAAGTTTGAACCTATCTTATTGCATTTTTGAGTTATAGCAGTTTTTACTGTTTTGTTGCTGCAAAAGCCTTTTCAGCCCATGAACAGTTGTTTGTGAGTTTTGAAAAAAAGTGCAAGAGCTATTCAAACCCTTTTTGCTGGGCAAGTAGGACCTGTAAATCTACACAATATATAGTTTAAAGTTTGAGTCTATCATATTAGGTTTTGGATTTATAGCTGTTTTTGTGTCTATTGCTTCAAAAGCATTTTCACATAATTTGTGTTTTCTGAAGAAACTGCAAGAGATATCTAACCCATACTTTCTGTGCAAGAGGGGCTTGTACATCTGCACAACATGTCTTTTAAAGTTTGAACCTATCTTATTGCATTTTTGAGTTATAGCAGTTTTTACTTTTTTATTGCTCCAAAAGCCTTTTCAGCCCATGAACAGTCTGTGAGTTTTGAAAAAAAGTGCAAGAGCTATTCAAACCCTTTTTGCTGGGCAAGTAGGACCTGTAAATCTACACAATATATAGTTTAAAGTTTGAGTCTATCATATTAGGTTTTGGATTTATAGCTGTTTTTGTGTCTATTGCTTCAAAAGCATTTTCACATAATTTGTGTTTTCTGAAGAAACTGCAAGAGATATCTAACCCATACTTTCTGTGCAAAAGGGGCTTGTACATCTGCACAACATGTCTTTTAAAGTTTGAACCTATCTTATTGCATTTTTGAGTTATAGCAGTTTTTACTGTTTTATTGCTCCAAAAGCCTTTTCAGCCCATGAACAGTTGTTTGTGAGTTTTGAAAAAAAGTGCCAGAGCTATTCAAACCCTTTTTGCTGGGCAAGTAGGACCAGTAAATCTACACAATATATAGTTTAAAGTTTGAGTCTATCATAATAGGTTTTGGATTCATAGCTGTTTTTGTGTCTATTGCTTCAAAAAGCATTTTCACATAATTTGTGTTTTCTGAAGAAACTGCAAGAGATATCTAACCCATACTTTCTGTGCAAGAGGGGCTTGTACATCTGCACAACATGTCTTTTAAAGTTTGAACCTATCTTATTGCATTTTTGAGTTATAGCAGTTTTTACTGTTTTGTTGCTCCAAAAGCCTTTTCAGCCCATGAACAGTTGTTTGTGAGTTTTGAAAAAAAGTGCAAGAGCTATTCAAACCCTTTTTGCTGGGCAAGTAGGACCTGTAAATCTACACAATATATAGTTTAAAGTTTGAGTCTATCATATTAGGTTTTGGATTTATAGCTGTTTTTGTGTCCATTGCTTCAAAAGCATTTTCACATAATTTGTGTTTTCTGAAGAAACTGCAAGAGATATCTAACCCATACTTTCTGTGCAAGAGGGGCTTGTACATCTGCACAACATGTCTTTTAAAGTTTGAACCTATCTTATTGCATTTTTGAGTTATAGCAGTTTTTACTGTTTTATTGCTCCAAAAGCCTTTTCAGCCCATGAACAGTTGTTTGTGAGTTTAGAAAAAAAAGTGCAAGAGCTATTCAAACCCTTTTTGCTGGGCAAGTAGGACCTGTAAATCTACACAATATATAGTTTAAAGTTTGAGTCTATCATATTAGGTTTTGGATTTATAGCTGTTTTTGTGTCTATTGCTTCAAAAGCATTTTCACATAATTTGTGTTTTCTGAAGAAACTGCAAGAGATATTCTAACCCATACTTTCTGTGCAAGAGGGGCTTGTACATCTGCACAACATGTCTTTTAAAGTTTGAACCTATCTTATTGCATTTTTGAGTTATAGCAGTTTTTACTGTTTTATTGCTCCAAAAGCCTTTTCAGCCCATGAACAGTTGTTTGTGAGTTTTGAAAAAAAGTGCCAGAGCTATTCAAACCCTTTTTGCTGGGCAAGTAGGACCAGTAAATCTACACAATACATAGTTTAAAGTTTGAGTCTATCATATTAGGTTTTGGATTCATAGCTGTTTTTGTGTCTATTGCTTCAAAAAGCATTTTCACATAATTTGTGTTTTCTGAAGAAACTGCAAGAGATATCTAACCCATACTTTCTGTGCAAGAGGGGCTTGTACATCTGCACAACATGTCTTTTAAAGTTTGAACCTATCTTATTGCATTTTTGAGTTATGGCAGTTTTTACTGTTTTATTGCTCCAAAAGCCTTTTCAGCCCATGAACAGTTGTTTGTGAGTTTTGAAAAAAAGTGCAAGAGCTATTCAAACCCTTTTTGCTGGGCAAGTAGGACCTGTAAATCTACACAATATATAGTTTAAAGTTTGAGTCTATCATATTAGGTTTTGGATTTATAGCTGTTTTTGTGTCTATTGCTTCAAAAGCATTTTCACATAATTTGTGTTTTCTGAAGAAACTGCAAGAGATATCTAACCCATACTTTCTGTGCAAGAGGGGCTTGTACATCTGCACAACATGTCTTTTAAAGTTTGAACCTATCTTATTGCATTTTTGAGTTATAGCAGTTTTTACTGTTTTGTTGCTCCAAAAGCCTTTTCAGCCCATGAACAGTTGTTTGTGAGTTTTGAAAAAAAGTGCAAGAGCTATTCAAACCCTTTTTGCTGGGCAAGTAGGACCTGTAAATCTACACAATATATAGTTTAAAGTTTGAGTCTATCATATTAGGTTTTGGATTTATAGCTGTTTTTGTGTCCATTGCTTCAAAAGCATTTTCACATAATTTGTGTTTTCTGAAGAAACTGCAAGAGATATCTAACCCATACTTTCTGTGCAAGAGGGGCTTGTACATCTGCACAACATGTCTTTTAAAGTTTGAACCTATCTTATTGCATTTTTGAGTTATAGCAGTTTTTACTGTTTTGTTGCTCCAAAAGCCTTTTCAGCCCATGAACAGTTGTTTGTGAGTTTTGAAAAAAAGTGCAAGAGCTATTCAAACCCTTTTTGCTGGGCAAGTAGGACCTGTAAATCTACACAATATATAGTTTAAAGTTTGAGTCTATCATATTAGGTTTTGGATTTATAGCTGTTTTTGTGTCCATTGCTTCAAAAGCATTTTCACATAATTTGTGTTTTCTGAAGAAACTGCAAGAGATATCTAACCCATACTTTCTGTGCAAGAGGGGCTTGTACATCTGCACAACATGTCTTTTAAAGTTTGAACCTATCTTATTGCATTTTTGAGATTATAGCAGTTTTTACTGTTTTATTGCTCCAAAAGCCTTTTCAGCCCATGAACAGTTGTTTGTGAGTTTAGAAAAAAAAGTGCAAGAGCTATTCAAACCCTTTTTGCTGGGCAAGTAGGACCTGTAAATCTACACAATATATAGTTTAAAGTTTGAGTCTATCATATTAGGTTTTGGATTTATAGCTGTTTTTGTGTCTATTGCTTCAAAAGCATTTTCACATAATTTGTGTTTTCTGAAGAAACTGCAAGAGATATTCTAACCCATACTTTCTGTGCAAGAGGGGCTTGTACATCTGCACAACATGTCTTTTAAAGTTTGAACCTATCTTATTGCATTTTTGAGTTATAGCAGTTTTTACTGTTTTATTGCTCCAAAAGCCTTTTCAGCCCATGAACAGTTTGTGAGTTTAGAAAAAAAGTGCAAGAGCTATTCAAACCCTTTTTGCTGGGCAAGTAGGACCTATAAATCTACACAATATATAGTTTAAAGTTTGAGTCTATCATATTAGGTTTTGGATTTATAGCTATTTTTGTGTCCATTGCTTCAAAAGCATTTTCACATAATTTGTGTTTTCTGAAGAAACTGCAAGAGATATCTAACCCATACTTTCTGTGCAAGAGGGGCTTGTACATCTGCACAACATGTCTTTTAAAGTTTGAACCTATCTTATTGCATTTTTGAGTTATAGCAGTTTTTACTGTTTTATTGCTCCAAAAGCCTTTTCAGCCCATGAACAGTTGTTTGTGAGTTTTGAAAAAAAGTGCAAGAGCTATTCAAACCCTTTTTGCTGGGCAAGTAGGACCTGTAAATCTACACAATATATAGTTTAAAGTTTGAGTCTATCATATTAGGTTTTGGATTTATAGCTGTTTTTGTGTCTATTGCTTCAAAAGCATTTTCACATAATTTGTGTTTTCTGAAGAAACTGCAAGAAATATCTAACCCATACTTTCTGTGCAAAAGGGGCTTGTACATCTGCACAACATGTCTTTTAAAGTTTGAACCTATCTTATTGCATTTTTGAGTTATAGCAGTTTTTACTGTTTTATTGCTCCAAAAGCCTTTTCAGCCCATGAACAGTTGTTTGTGAGTTTTGAAAAAAAGTGCAAGAGCTATTCAAACCCTTTTTGCTGGGCAAGTAGGACCTGTAAATCTACACAATATATAGTTTAAAGTTTGAGTCTATCATTTTAGGTTTATGATTCATAGCTGTTTTTGTGTCTATTGCTTCAAAAAGCATTTTCACATAATTTGTGTTTTCTGAAGAAACTGCAAGAGATATCTAACCCATACTTTCTGTGCAAGAGGGGCTTCTACATCTGCACAACATGTCTTTTAAAGTTTGAACTTATCTTATTGCATTTTTGAGTTATAGCAGTTTTTACTGTTTTATTGCTCCAAAAGCCTTTTCAGCCCATGAACAGTTGTTTGTGAGTTTAGAAAAAAAGTGCAAGAGCTATTCAAACCCTTTTTGCTGGGCAAGTAGGACCTGTAAATCTACACAATATATAGTTTAAAGTTTGAGTCTATCATATTAGGTTTTGGATTTATAGCTGTTTTTGTGTCTATTGCTTCAAAAGCATTTTCACATAATTTGTGTTTTCTGAAGAAACTGCAAGAGATATTCTAACCCATACTTTCTGTGCAAGAGGGGCTTGTACATCTGCACAACATGTCTTTTAAAGTTTGAACCTATCTTATTGCATTTTTGAGTTATAGCAGTTTTTACTGTTTTATTGCTCCAAAAGCCTTTTCAGCCCATGAACAGTTTGTGAGTTTAGAAAAAAAGTGCAAGAGCTATTCAAACCCTTTTTGCTGGGCAAGTAGGACCTATAAATCTACACAATATATAGTTTAAAGTTTGAGTCTATCATATTAGGTTTTGGATTTATAGCTATTTTTGTGTCCATTGCTTCAAAAGCATTTTCACATAATTTGTGTTTTCTGAAGAAACTGCAAGAGATATCTAACCCATACTTTCTGTGCAAGAGGGGCTTGTACATCTGCACAACATGTCTTTTAAAGTTTGAACCTATCTTATTGCATTTTTGAGTTATAGCAGTTTTTACTGTTTTGTTGCTCCAAAAGCCTTTTCAGCCCATGAACAGTTGTTTGTGAGTTTTGAAAAAAAGTGCCAGAGCTATTCAAACCCTTTTTGCTGGGCAAGTAGGACCTGTAAATCTACACAATATATAGTTTAAAGTTTGAGTCTATCATATTAGGTTTTGGATTTATAGCTGTTTTTGTGTCCATTGCTTCAAAAGCATTTTCACATAATTTGTGTTTTCTGAAGAAACTGCAAGAGATATCTAACCCATACTTTCTGTGCAAGAGGGGCTTGTACATCTGCACAACATGTCTTTTAAAGTTTGAACCTATCTTATTGCATTTTTGAGTTATAGCAGTTTTTACTGTTTTATTGCTCCAAAAGCCTTTTCAGCCCATGAACAGTTGTTTGTGAGTTTTGAAAAAAAGTGCAAGAGCTATTCAAACCCTTTTTGCTGGGCAAGTAGGACCTGTAAATTTACACAATATATAGTTTAAAGTTTGAGTCTATCATATTAGGTTTTGGATTTATAGCTTTTTTTGTGTCTATTGCTTCAAAAGCATTTTCACATAATTTGTGTTTTCTGAAGAAACTGCAAGAGATATCTAACCCATACTTTCTGTGCAAGAGGGGCTTGTACATCTGCACAACATGTCTTTTAAAGTTTGAACCTATCTTATTGCATTTTTGAGTTATATCAGTTTTTACTGTTTTATTGCTCCAAAAGCCTTTTCAGCCCATGAACAGTTGTTTGTGAGTTTTGAAAAAAGTGCCAGAGCTATTCAAACCCTTTTTGCTGGGCAAGTAGGACCTGTAAATCTACACAATATATAGTTTAAAGTTTGAGTCTATCATATTAGGTTTTGGATTTATAGCTGTTTTTGTGTCTATTGCTTCAAAAGCATTTTCACATAATTTGTGTTTTCTGAAGAAACTGCAAGAGATATCTAACCCATACTTTCTGTGCAAGAGGGGCTTCTACATCTGCACAACATGTCTTTTAAAGTTTGAACCTATCTTATTGCATTTTTGAGTTATAGCAGTTTTTACTTTTTTATTGCTCCAAAAGCCTTTTCAGCCAATGAACAGTCTGTGAGTTTTGAAAAAAAGTGCAAGAGCTATTCAAACCCTTTTTGCTGGGCAAGTAGGACCTGTAAATTTACACAATATATAGTTTAAAGTTTGAGTCTATCATATTAGGTTTTGGATTTATAGCTGTTTTTGTGTCCATTGCTTCAAAAGCATTTTCACATAATTTGTGTTTTCTGAAGAAACTGCAAGAGATATCTAACCCATACTTTCTGTGCAAAAGGGGCTTGTACATCTGCACAACATGTCTTTTAAAGTTTGAACCTATCTTATTGCATTTTTGAGTTATAGCAGTTTTTACTGTTTTATTGCTCCAAAAGCCTTTTCAGCCCATGAACAGTTGTTTGTGAGTTTTGAAAAAAAGTGCCAGAGCTATTCAAACCCTTTTTGCTGGGCAAGTAGGACCAGTAAATCTACACAATATATAGTTTAAAGTTTGAGTCTATCATATTAGGTTTTGGATTCATAGCTGTTTTTGTGTCTATTGCTTCAAAAAGCTTTTTCACATAATTTGTGTTTTCTGAAGAAACTGCAAGAGATATATAACCCATACTTTCTGTGCAAGAGGGGCTTCTACATCTGCACAACATGTCTTTTAAAGTTTGAACATATCTTATTGCATTTTTGAGTTATATCAGTTTTTACTGTTTTATTGCTCCAAAAGCCTTTTCAGCCCATGAACAGTTGTTTGTGAGTTTTGAAAAAAGTGCCAGAGCTATTCAAACCCTTTTTGCTGGGCAAGTAGGACCTGCAAATCTACACAATATATAGTTTAAAGTTTGAGTCTATCATATTAGGTTTTGGATTTATAGCTGTTTTTGTGTCTATTGCTTCAAAAGCATTTTCACATAATTTGTGTTTTCTGAAGAAACTGCAAGAGATATCTAACCCATACTTTCTGTGCAAGAGGGGCTTGTACATCTGCACAACATGTCTTTTAAAGTTTGAACCTATCTTATTGCATTTTTGAGTTATAGCAGTTTTTACTTTTTTATTGCTCCAAAAGCCTTTTCAGCCCATGAACAGTCTGTGAGTTTTGAAAAAAAGTGCAAGAGCTATTCAAACCCTTTTTGCTGGGCAAGTAGGACCTGTAAATTTACACAATATATAGTTTAAAGTTTGAGTCTATCATATTAGGTTTTGGATTTATAGCTGTTTTTGTGTCTATTGCTTCAAAAGCATTTTCACATAATTTGTGTTTTCTGAAGAAACTGCAAGAGATATCTAACCCATACTTTCTGTGCAAAAGGGGCTTGTACATCTGCACAACATGTCTTTTAAAGTTTGAACCTATCTTATTGCATTTTTGAGTTATAGCAGTTTTTACTGTTTTGTTGCTGCAAAAGCCTTTTCAGCCCATGAACAGTTGTTTGTGAGTTTTGAAAAAAAGTGCAAGAGCTATTCAAACCCTTTTTGCTGGGCAAGTAGGACCTGTAAATCTACACAATATATAGTTTAAAGTTTGAGTCTATCATATTAGGTTTTGGATTTATAGCTGTTTTTGTGTCTATTGCTTCAAAAGCATTTTCACATAATTTGTGTTTTCTGAAGAAACTGCAAGAGATATCTAACCCATACTTTCTGTGCAAGAGGGGCTTGTACATCTGCACAACATGTCTTTTAAAGTTTGAACCTATCTTATTGCATTTTTGAGTTATAGCAGTTTTTACTTTTTTATTGCTCCAAAAGCCTTTTCAGCCCATGAACAGTCTGTGAGTTTTGAAAAAAAGTGCAAGAGCTATTCAAACCCTTTTTGCTGGGCAAGTAGGACCTGTAAATTTACACAATATATAGTTTAAAGTTTGAGTCTATCATATTAGGTTTTGGATTTATAGCTGTTTTTGTGTCTATTGCTTCAAAAGCATTTTCACATAATTTGTGTTTTCTGAAGAAACTGCAAGAGATATCTAACCCATACTTTCTGTGCAAAAGGGGCTTGTACATCTGCACAACATGTCTTTTAAAGTTTGAACCTATCTTATTGCATTTTTGAGTTATAGCAGTTTTTACTGTTTTATTGCTCCAAAAGCCTTTTCAGCCCATGAACAGTTGTTTGTGAGTTTTGAAAAAAAGTGCCAGAGCTATTCAAACCCTTTTTGCTGGGCAAGTAGGACCAGTAAATCTACACAATATATAGTTTAAAGTTTGAGTCTATCATATTAGGTTTTGGATTCATAGCTGTTTTTGTGTCTATTGCTTCAAAAGCATTTTCACATAATTTGTGTTTTCTGAAGAAACTGCAAGAGATATCTAACCCATACTTTCTGTGCAAGAGGGGCTTGTACATCTGCACAACATGTCTTTTAAAGTTTGAACCTATCTTATTGCATTTTTGAGTTATAGCAGTTTTTACTGTTTTGTTGCTCCAAAAGCCTTTTCAGCCCATGAACAGTTGTTTGTGAGTTTTGAAAAAAATTGCAAGAGCTATTCAAACCCTTTTTGCTGGGCAAGTAGGACCTGTAAATCTACACAATATATAGTTTAAAGTTTGAGTCTATCATATTAGGTTTTGGATTTATAGCTGTTTTTGTGTCCATTGCTTCAAAAGCATTTTCACATAATTTGTGTTTTCTGAAGAAACTGCAAGAGATATCTAACCCATACTTTCTGTGCAAGAGGGGCTTGTACATCTGCACAACATGTCTTTTAAAGTTTGAACCTATCTTATTGCATTTTTGAGTTATAGCAGTTTTTACTGTTTTATTGCTCCAAAAGCCTTTTCAGCCCATGAACAGTTGTTTGTGAGTTTAGAAAAAAAGTGCAAGAGCTATTCAAACCCTTTTTGCTGGGCAAGTAGGACCTGTAAATTTACACAATATATAGTTTAAAGTTTGAGTCTATCATATTAGGTTTTGGATTTATAGCTTTTTTTGTGTCTATTGCTTCAAAAGCATTTTCACATAATTTGTGTTTTCTGAAGAAACTGCAAGAGATATCTAACCCATACTTTCTGTGCAAGAGGGGCTTGTACATCTGCACAACATGTCTTTTAAAGTTTGAACCTATCTTATTGCATTTTTGAGTTATAGCAGTTTTTACTGTTTTGTTGCTCCAAAAGCCTTTTCAGCCCATGAACAGTTGTTTGTGAGTTTTGAAAAAAAGTGCAAGCGCTATTCAAACCCTTTTTGCTGGGCAAGTAGGACCTGTAAATCTACACAATATATAGTTTAAAGTTTGAGTCTATCATATTAGGTTTTGGATTTATAGCTGTTTTTGTGTCCATTGCTTCAAAAGCATTTTCACATAATTTGTGTTTTCTGAAGAAACTGCAAGAGATATCTAACCCATACTTTCTGTGCAAGAGGGGCTTGTACATCTGCACAACATGTCTTTTAAAGTTTGAACCTATCTTATTGCATTTTTGAGTTATAGCAGTTTTTACTGTTTTGTTGCTCCAAAAGCCTTTTCAGCCCATGAACAGTTGTTTGTGAGTTTTGAAAAAAAGTGCAAGAGCTATTCAAACCCTTTTTGCTGGGCAAGTAGGACCTGTAAATCTACACAATATATAGTTTAAAGTTTGAGTCTATCATATTAGGTTTTGGATTTATAGCTGTTTTTGTGTCCATTGCTTCAAAAGCATTTTCACATAATTTGTGTTTTCTGAAGAAACTGCAAGAGATATCTAACCCATACTTTCTGTGCAAAAGGGGCTTGTACATCTGCACAACATGTCTTTTAAAGTTTGAACCTATCTTATTGCATTTTTGAGTTATAGCAGTTTTTACTGTTTTATTGCTCCAAAAGCCTTTTCAGCCCATGAACAGTTGTTTGTGAGTTTTGAAAAAAAGTGCCAGAGCTATTCAAACCCTTTTTGCTGGGCAAGTAGGACCAGTAAATCTACACAATATATAGTTTAAAGTTTGAGTCTATCATATTAGGTTTTGGATTCATAGCTGTTTTTGTGTCTATTGCTTCAAAAGCATTTTCACATAATTTGTGTTTTCTGAAGAAACTGCAAGAGATATCTAACCCATACTTTCTGTGCAAGAGGGGCTTGTACATCTGCACAACATGTCTTTTAAAGTTTGAACCTATCTTATTGCATTTTTGAGTTATAGCAGTTTTTACTGTTTTGTTGCTCCAAAAGCCTTTTCAGCCCATGAACAGTTGTTTGTGAGTTTTGAAAAAAATTGCAAGAGCTATTCAAACCCTTTTTGCTGGGCAAGTAGGACCTGTAAATCTACACAATATATAGTTTAAAGTTTGAGTCTATCATATTAGGTTTTGGATTTATAGCTGTTTTTGTGTCCATTGCTTCAAAAGCATTTTCACATAATTTGTGTTTTCTGAAGAAACTGCAAGAGATATCTAACCCATACTTTCTGTGCAAGAGGGGCTTGTACATCTGCACAACATGTCTTTTAAAGTTTGAACCTATCTTATTGCATTTTTGAGTTATAGCAGTTTTTACTGTTTTATTGCTCCAAAAGCCTTTTCAGCCCATGAACAGTTGTTTGTGAGTTTAGAAAAAAAGTGCAAGAGCTATTCAAACCCTTTTTGCTGGGCAAGTAGGACCTGTAAATTTACACAATATATAGTTTAAAGTTTGAGTCTATCATATTAGGTTTTGGATTTATAGCTTTTTTTGTGTCTATTGCTTCAAAAGCATTTTCACATAATTTGTGTTTTCTGAAGAAACTGCAAGAGATATCTAACCCATACTTTCTGTGCAAGAGGGGCTTGTACATCTGCACAACATGTCTTTTAAAGTTTGAACCTATCTTATTGCATTTTTGAGTTATAGCAGTTTTTACTGTTTTGTTGCTCCAAAAGCCTTTTCAGCCCATGAACAGTTGTTTGTGAGTTTTGAAAAAAAGTGCAAGCGCTATTCAAACCCTTTTTGCTGGGCAAGTAGGACCTGTAAATCTACACAATATATAGTTTAAAGTTTGAGTCTATCATATTAGGTTTTGGATTTATAGCTGTTTTTGTGTCCATTGCTTCAAAAGCATTTTCACATAATTTGTGTTTTCTGAAGAAACTGCAAGAGATATCTAACCCATACTTTCTGTGCAAGAGGGGCTTGTACATCTGCACAACATGTCTTTTAAAGTTTGAACCTATCTTATTGCATTTTTGAGTTATAGCAGTTTTTACTGTTTTATTGCTCCAAAAGCCTTTTCAGCCCATGAACAGTTGTTTGTGAGTTTAGAAAAAAAGTGCAAGAGCTATTCAAACCCTTTTTGCTGGGCAAGTAGGACCTGTAAATTTACACAATATATAGTTTAAAGTTTGAGTCTATCATATTAGGTTTTGGATTTATAGCTTTTTTGTGTCTATTGCTTCAAAAGCATTTTCACATAATTTGTGTTTTCTGAAGAAACTTCAAGAGATATCTAACCCATACTTTCTGTGCAAGAGGGGCTTGTACATCTGCACAACATGTCTTTTAAAGTTTGAACCTATCTTATTGCATTTTTGAGTTGTATCAGTTTTTACTGTTTTATTGCTCCAAAAGCCTTTTCAGCCCATGAACAGTTGTTTGTGAGTTTTGAAAAAAGTGCCAGAGCTATTCAAACCCTTTTTGCTGGGCAAGTAGGACCTGTAAATCTACGCAATATATAGTTTAAAGTTTGAGTCTATCATATTAGGTTTTGGATTTATAGCTGTTTTTGTGTCTATTGCTTCAAAAGCATTTTCACATAATTTGTGTTTTCTGAAGAAACTGCAAGAGATATCTAACCCATACTTTCTGTGCAAGAGGGGCTTGTACATCTGCACAACATGTCTTTTAAAGTTTGAACCTATCTTATTGCATTTTTGAGTTATAGCAGTTTTTACTGTTTTGTTGCTCCAAAAGCCTTTTCAGCCCATGAACAGTTGTTTGTGAGTTTTGAAAAAAAGTGCAAGAGCTATTCAAACCCTTTTTGCTGGGCAAGTAGGACCTGTAAATCTACACAATATATAGTTTAAAGTTTGAGTCTATCATATTAGGTTTTGGATTTATAGCTGTTTTTGTGTCCATTGCTTCAAAAGCATTTTCACATAATTTGTGTTTTCAGAAGAAACTGCAAGAGATATCTAACCCATACTTTCTGTGCAAGAGGGGCTTGTACATCTGCACAACATGTCTTTTAAAGTTTGAACCTATCTTATTGCATTTTTGAGTTATAGCAGTTTTTACTGTTTTATTGCTCCAAAAGCCTTTTCAGCCCATGAACAGTTGTTTGTGAGTTTAGAAAAAAAGTGCAAGAGCTATTCAAACCCTTTTTGCTGGGCAAGTAGGACCTGTAAATTTACACAATATATAGTTTAAAGTTTGAGTCTATCATATTAGGTTTTGGATTTATAGCTTTTTTTGTGTCTATTGCTTCAAAAGCATTTTCACATAATTTGTGTTTTCTGAAGAAACTGCAAGAGATATCTAACCCATACTTTCTGTGCAAGAGGGGCTTGTACATCTGCACAACATGTCTTTTAAAGTTTGAACCTATCTTATTGCATTTTTGAGTTATATCAGTTTTTACTGTTTTATTGCTCCAAAAGCCTTTTCAGCCCATGAACAGTTGTTTGTGAGTTTTGAAAAAAGTGCCAGAGCTATTCAAACCCTTTTTGCTGGGCAAGTATGACCTGTAAATCTACACAATATATAGTTTAAAGTTTGAGTCTATCATATTAGGTTTTGGATTTATAGCTGTTTTTGTCTATTGCTTCAAAAGCATTTTCACATAATTTGTGTTTTCTGAAGAAACTGCAAGAGATATCTAACCCATACTTTCTGTGCAAGAGGGGCTTGTACATCTGCACAACATGTCTTTTAAAGTTTGAACCTATCTTATTGCATTTTTGAGTTATAGCAGTTTTTACTGTTTTGTTGCTCCAAAAGCCTTTTCAGCCCATGAACAGTTGTTTGTGAGTTTTGAAAAAAAGTGCAAGAGCTATTCAAACCCTTTTTGCTGGGCAAGTAGGACCTGTAAATCTACACAATATATAGTTTAAAGTTTGAGTCTATCATATTAGGTTTTGGATTTATAGCTGTTTTTGTGTCCATTGCTTCAAAAGCATTTTCACATAATTTGTGTTTTCTGAAGAAACTGCAAGAGATATCTAACCCATACTTTCTGTGCAAGAGGGGCTTGTACATCTGCACAACATGTCTTTTAAAGTTTGAACCTATCTTATTGCATTTTTGAGTTATAGCAGTTTTTACTGTTTTGTTGCTCCAAAAGCCTTTTCAGCCCATGAACAGTTGTTTGTGAGTTTTGAAAAAAAGTGCAAGAGCTATTCAAACCCTTTTTGCTGGGCAAGTAGGACCTGTAAATCTACACAATATATAGTTTAAAGTTTGAGTCTATCATATTAGGTTTTGGATTTATAGCTGTTTTTGTGTCCATTGCTTCAAAAGCATTTTCACATAATTTGTGTTTTCTGAAGAAACTGCAAGAGATATCTAACCCATACTTTCTGTGCAAGAGGGGCTTGTACATCTGCACAACATGTCTTTTAAAGTTTGAACCTATCTTATTGCATTTTTGAGTTATAGCAGTTTTTACTGTTTTATTGCTCCAAAAGCCTTTTCAGCCCATGAACAGTTGTTTGTGAGTTTAGAAAAAAAGTGCAAGAGCTATTCAAACCCTTTTTGCTGGGCAAGTAGGACCTGTAAATTTACACAATATATAGTTTAAAGTTTGAGTCTATCATATTAGGTTTTGGATTTATAGCTTTTTTGTGTCTATTGCTTCAAAAGCATTTTCACATAATTTGTGTTTTCTGAAGAAACTTCAAGAGATATCTAACCCATACTTTCTGTGCAAGAGGGGCTTGTACATCTGCACAACATGTCTTTTAAAGTTTGAACCTATCTTATTGCATTTTTGAGTTGTATCAGTTTTTACTGTTTTTTTGCTCCAAAAGCCTTTTCAGCCCATGAACAGTTGTTTGTGAGTTTTGAAAAAAGTGCCAGAGCTATTCAAACCCTTTTTGCTGGGCAAGTAGGACCTGTAAATCTACACAATATATAGTTTAAAGTTTGAGTCTATCATATTAGGTTTTGGATTTATAGCTGTTTTTGTGTCTATTGCTTCAAAAGCATTTTCACATAATTTGTGTTTTCTGAAGAAACTGCAAGAGATATCTAACCCATACTTTCTGTGCAAGAGGGGCTTGTACATCTGCACAACATGTCTTTTAAAGTTTGAACCTATCTTATTGCATTTTTGAGTTATAGCAGTTTTTACTGTTTTATTGCTCCAAAAGCCTTTTCAGCCCATGAACAGTTGTTTGTGAGTTTAGAAAAAAAGTGCAAGAGCTATTCAAACCCTTTTTGCTGGGCAAGTAGGACCTGTAAATTTACACAATATATAGTTTAAAGTTTGAGTCTATCATATTAGGTTTTGGATTTATAGCTTTTTTTGTGTCTATTGCTTCAAAAGCATTTTCACATAATTTGTGTTTTCTGAAGAAACTGCAAGAGATATCTAACCCATACTTTCTGTGCAAGAGGGGCTTGTACATCTGCACAACATGTCTTTTAAAGTTTGAACCTATCTTATTGCATTTTTGAGTTATATCAGTTTTTACTGTTTTATTGCTCCAAAAGCCTTTTCAGCCCATGAACAGTTGTTTGTGAGTTTTGAAAAAAGTGCCAGAGCTATTCAAACCCTTTTTGCTGGGCAAGTATGACCTGTAAATCTACACAATATATAGTTTAAAGTTTGAGTCTATCATATTAGGTTTTGGATTTATAGCTGTTTTTGTCTATTGCTTCAAAAGCATTTTCACATAATTTGTGTTTTCTGAAGAAACTGCAAGAGATATCTAACCCATACTTTCTGTGCAAGAGGGGCTTGTACATCTGCACAACATGTCTTTTAAAGTTTGAACCTATCTTATTGCATTTTTGAGTTATAGCAGTTTTTACTGTTTTATTGCTCCAAAAGCCTTTTCAGCCCATGAACAGTTGTTTGTGAGTTTAGAAAAAAAGTGCAAGAGCTATTCAAACCCTTTTTGCTGGGCAAGTAGGACCTGTAAATTTACACAATATATAGTTTAAAGTTTGAGTCTATCATATTAGGTTTTGGATTTATAGCTTTTTTGTGTCTATTGCTTCAAAAGCATTTTCACATAATTTGTGTTTTCTGAAGAAACTTCAAGAGATATCTAACCCATACTTTCTGTGCAAGAGGGGCTTGTACATCTGCACAACATGTCTTTTAAAGTTTGAACCTATCTTATTGCATTTTTGAGTTGTATCAGTTTTTACTGTTTTTTTGCTCCAAAAGCCTTTTCAGCCCATGAACAGTTGTTTGTGAGTTTTGAAAAAAGTGCCAGAGCTATTCAAACCCTTTTTGCTGGGCAAGTAGGACCTGTAAATCTACACAATATATAGTTTAAAGTTTGAGTCTATCATATTAGGTTTTGGATTTATAGCTGTTTTTGTGTCTATTGCTTCAAAAGCATTTTCACATAATTTGTGTTTTCTGAAGAAACTGCAAGAGATATCTAACCCATACTTTCTGTGCAAGAGGGGCTTGTACATCTGCACAACATGTCTTTTAAAGTTTGAACCTATCTTATTGCATTTTTGAGTTATAGCAGTTTTTACTTTTTTATTGCTCCAAAAGCCTTTTCAGCCCATGAACAGTCTGTGAGTTTTGAAAAAAAGTGCAAGAGCTATTCAAACCCTTTTTGCTGGGCAAGTAGGACCTGTAAATTTACACAATATATAGTTTAAAGTTTGAGTCTATCATATTAGGTTTTGGATTTATAGCTGTTTTTGTGTCTATTGCTTCAAAAGCATTTTCACATAATTTGTGTTTTCTGAAGAAACTGCAAGAGATATCTAACCCATACTTTCTGTGCAAAAGGGGCTTGTACATCTGCACAACATGTCTTTTAAAGTTTGAACCTATCTTATTGCATTTTTGAGTTATAGCAGTTTTTACTGTTTTATTGCTCCAAAAGCCTTTTCAGCCCATGAACAGTTGTTTGTGAGTTTTGAAAAAAAGTGCCAGAGCTATTCAAACCCTTTTTGCTGGGCAAGTAGGACCAGTAAATCTACACAATATATAGTTTAAAGTTTGAGTCTATCATATTAGGTTTTGGATTCATAGCTGTTTTTGTGTCTATTGCTTCAAAAGCATTTTCACATAATTTGTGTTTTCTGAAGAAACTGCAAGAGATATCTAACCCATACTTTCTGTGCAAGAGGGGCTTGTACATCTGCACAACATGTCTTTTAAAGTTTGAACCTATCTTATTGCATTTTTGAGTTATAGCAGTTTTTACTGTTTTGTTGCTCCAAAAGCCTTTTCAGCCCATGAACAGTTGTTTGTGAGTTTTGAAAAAAATTGCAAGAGCTATTCAAACCCTTTTTGCTGGGCAAGTAGGACCTGTAAATCTACACAATATATAGTTTAAAGTTTGAGTCTATCATATTAGGTTTTGGATTTATAGCTGTTTTTGTGTCCATTGCTTCAAAAGCATTTTCACATAATTTGTGTTTTCTGAAGAAACTGCAAGAGATATCTAACCCATACTTTCTGTGCAAGAGGGGCTTGTACATCTGCACAACATGTCTTTTAAAGTTTGAACCTATCTTATTGCATTTTTGAGTTATAGCAGTTTTTACTGTTTTATTGCTCCAAAAGCCTTTTCAGCCCATGAACAGTTGTTTGTGAGTTTAGAAAAAAAGTGCAAGAGCTATTCAAACCCTTTTTGCTGGGCAAGTAGGACCTGTAAATTTACACAATATATAGTTTAAAGTTTGAGTCTATCATATTAGGTTTTGGATTTATAGCTTTTTTTGTGTCTATTGCTTCAAAAGCATTTTCACATAATTTGTGTTTTCTGAAGAAACTGCAAGAGATATCTAACCCATACTTTCTGTGCAAGAGGGGCTTGTACATCTGCACAACATGTCTTTTAAAGTTTGAACCTATCTTATTGCATTTTTGAGTTATAGCAGTTTTTACTGTTTTGTTGCTCCAAAAGCCTTTTCAGCCCATGAACAGTTGTTTGTGAGTTTTGAAAAAAAGTGCAAGCGCTATTCAAACCCTTTTTGCTGGGCAAGTAGGACCTGTAAATCTACACAATATATAGTTTAAAGTTTGAGTCTATCATATTAGGTTTTGGATTTATAGCTGTTTTTGTGTCCATTGCTTCAAAAGCATTTTCACATAATTTGTGTTTTCTGAAGAAACTGCAAGAGATATCTAACCCATACTTTCTGTGCAAGAGGGGCTTGTACATCTGCACAACATGTCTTTTAAAGTTTGAACCTATCTTATTGCATTTTTGAGTTATAGCAGTTTTTACTGTTTTGTTGCTCCAAAAGCCTTTTCAGCCCATGAACAGTTGTTTGTGAGTTTTGAAAAAAAGTGCAAGAGCTATTCAAACCCTTTTTGCTGGGCAAGTAGGACCTGTAAATCTACACAATATATAGTTTAAAGTTTGAGTCTATCATATTAGGTTTTGGATTTATAGCTGTTTTTGTGTCCATTGCTTCAAAAGCATTTTCACATAATTTGTGTTTTCTGAAGAAACTGCAAGAGATATCTAACCCATACTTTCTGTGCAAAAGGGGCTTGTACATCTGCACAACATGTCTTTTAAAGTTTGAACCTATCTTATTGCATTTTTGAGTTATAGCAGTTTTTACTGTTTTATTGCTCCAAAAGCCTTTTCAGCCCATGAACAGTTGTTTGTGAGTTTTGAAAAAAAGTGCCAGAGCTATTCAAACCCTTTTTGCTGGGCAAGTAGGACCAGTAAATCTACACAATATATAGTTTAAAGTTTGAGTCTATCATATTAGGTTTTGGATTCATAGCTGTTTTTGTGTCTATTGCTTCAAAAGCATTTTCACATAATTTGTGTTTTCTGAAGAAACTGCAAGAGATATCTAACCCATACTTTCTGTGCAAGAGGGGCTTGTACATCTGCACAACATGTCTTTTAAAGTTTGAACCTATCTTATTGCATTTTTGAGTTATAGCAGTTTTTACTGTTTTGTTGCTCCAAAAGCCTTTTCAGCCCATGAACAGTTGTTTGTGAGTTTTGAAAAAAATTGCAAGAGCTATTCAAACCCTTTTTGCTGGGCAAGTAGGACCTGTAAATCTACACAATATATAGTTTAAAGTTTGAGTCTATCATATTAGGTTTTGGATTTATAGCTGTTTTTGTGTCCATTGCTTCAAAAGCATTTTCACATAATTTGTGTTTTCTGAAGAAACTGCAAGAGATATCTAACCCATACTTTCTGTGCAAGAGGGGCTTGTACATCTGCACAACATGTCTTTTAAAGTTTGAACCTATCTTATTGCATTTTTGAGTTATAGCAGTTTTTACTGTTTTATTGCTCCAAAAGCCTTTTCAGCCCATGAACAGTTGTTTGTGAGTTTAGAAAAAAAGTGCAAGAGCTATTCAAACCCTTTTTGCTGGGCAAGTAGGACCTGTAAATTTACACAATATATAGTTTAAAGTTTGAGTCTATCATATTAGGTTTTGGATTTATAGCTTTTTTTGTGTCTATTGCTTCAAAAGCATTTTCACATAATTTGTGTTTTCTGAAGAAACTGCAAGAGATATCTAACCCATACTTTCTGTGCAAGAGGGGCTTGTACATCTGCACAACATGTCTTTTAAAGTTTGAACCTATCTTATTGCATTTTTGAGTTATAGCAGTTTTTACTGTTTTGTTGCTCCAAAAGCCTTTTCAGCCCATGAACAGTTGTTTGTGAGTTTTGAAAAAAAGTGCAAGCGCTATTCAAACCCTTTTTGCTGGGCAAGTAGGACCTGTAAATCTACACAATATATAGTTTAAAGTTTGAGTCTATCATATTAGGTTTTGGATTTATAGCTGTTTTTGTGTCCATTGCTTCAAAAGCATTTTCACATAATTTGTGTTTTCTGAAGAAACTGCAAGAGATATCTAACCCATACTTTCTGTGCAAGAGGGGCTTGTACATCTGCACAACATGTCTTTTAAAGTTTGAACCTATCTTATTGCATTTTTGAGTTATAGCAGTTTTTACTGTTTTATTGCTCCAAAAGCCTTTTCAGCCCATGAACAGTTGTTTGTGAGTTTAGAAAAAAAGTGCAAGAGCTATTCAAACCCTTTTTGCTGGGCAAGTAGGACCTGTAAATTTACACAATATATAGTTTAAAGTTTGAGTCTATCATATTAGGTTTTGGATTTATAGCTTTTTTGTGTCTATTGCTTCAAAAGCATTTTCACATAATTTGTGTTTTCTGAAGAAACTTCAAGAGATATCTAACCCATACTTTCTGTGCAAGAGGGGCTTGTACATCTGCACAACATGTCTTTTAAAGTTTGAACCTATCTTATTGCATTTTTGAGTTGTATCAGTTTTTACTGTTTTATTGCTCCAAAAGCCTTTTCAGCCCATGAACAGTTGTTTGTGAGTTTTGAAAAAAGTGCCAGAGCTATTCAAACCCTTTTTGCTGGGCAAGTAGGACCTGTAAATCTACGCAATATATAGTTTAAAGTTTGAGTCTATCATATTAGGTTTTGGATTTATAGCTGTTTTTGTGTCTATTGCTTCAAAAGCATTTTCACATAATTTGTGTTTTCTGAAGAAACTGCAAGAGATATCTAACCCATACTTTCTGTGCAAGAGGGGCTTGTACATCTGCACAACATGTCTTTTAAAGTTTGAACCTATCTTATTGCATTTTTGAGTTATAGCAGTTTTTACTGTTTTGTTGCTCCAAAAGCCTTTTCAGCCCATGAACAGTTGTTTGTGAGTTTTGAAAAAAAGTGCAAGAGCTATTCAAACCCTTTTTGCTGGGCAAGTAGGACCTGTAAATCTACACAATATATAGTTTAAAGTTTGAGTCTATCATATTAGGTTTTGGATTTATAGCTGTTTTTGTGTCCATTGCTTCAAAAGCATTTTCACATAATTTGTGTTTTCAGAAGAAACTGCAAGAGATATCTAACCCATACTTTCTGTGCAAGAGGGGCTTGTACATCTGCACAACATGTCTTTTAAAGTTTGAACCTATCTTATTGCATTTTTGAGTTATAGCAGTTTTTACTGTTTTATTGCTCCAAAAGCCTTTTCAGCCCATGAACAGTTGTTTGTGAGTTTAGAAAAAAAGTGCAAGAGCTATTCAAACCCTTTTTGCTGGGCAAGTAGGACCTGTAAATTTACACAATATATAGTTTAAAGTTTGAGTCTATCATATTAGGTTTTGGATTTATAGCTTTTTTTGTGTCTATTGCTTCAAAAGCATTTTCACATAATTTGTGTTTTCTGAAGAAACTGCAAGAGATATCTAACCCATACTTTCTGTGCAAGAGGGGCTTGTACATCTGCACAACATGTCTTTTAAAGTTTGAACCTATCTTATTGCATTTTTGAGTTATATCAGTTTTTACTGTTTTATTGCTCCAAAAGCCTTTTCAGCCCATGAACAGTTGTTTGTGAGTTTTGAAAAAAGTGCCAGAGCTATTCAAACCCTTTTTGCTGGGCAAGTATGACCTGTAAATCTACACAATATATAGTTTAAAGTTTGAGTCTATCATATTAGGTTTTGGATTTATAGCTGTTTTTGTCTATTGCTTCAAAAGCATTTTCACATAATTTGTGTTTTCTGAAGAAACTGCAAGAGATATCTAACCCATACTTTCTGTGCAAGAGGGGCTTGTACATCTGCACAACATGTCTTTTAAAGTTTGAACCTATCTTATTGCATTTTTGAGTTATAGCAGTTTTTACTGTTTTGTTGCTCCAAAAGCCTTTTCAGCCCATGAACAGTTGTTTGTGAGTTTTGAAAAAAAGTGCAAGAGCTATTCAAACCCTTTTTGCTGGGCAAGTAGGACCTGTAAATCTACACAATATATAGTTTAAAGTTTGAGTCTATCATATTAGGTTTTGGATTTATAGCTGTTTTTGTGTCCATTGCTTCAAAAGCATTTTCACATAATTTGTGTTTTCTGAAGAAACTGCAAGAGATATCTAACCCATACTTTCTGTGCAAGAGGGGCTTGTACATCTGCACAACATGTCTTTTAAAGTTTGAACCTATCTTATTGCATTTTTGAGTTATAGCAGTTTTTACTGTTTTGTTGCTCCAAAAGCCTTTTCAGCCCATGAACAGTTGTTTGTGAGTTTTGAAAAAAAGTGCAAGAGCTATTCAAACCCTTTTTGCTGGGCAAGTAGGACCTGTAAATCTACACAATATATAGTTTAAAGTTTGAGTCTATCATATTAGGTTTTGGATTTATAGCTGTTTTTGTGTCCATTGCTTCAAAAGCATTTTCACATAATTTGTGTTTTCTGAAGAAACTGCAAGAGATATCTAACCCATACTTTCTGTGCAAGAGGGGCTTGTACATCTGCACAACATGTCTTTTAAAGTTTGAACCTATCTTATTGCATTTTTGAGTTATAGCAGTTTTTACTGTTTTATTGCTCCAAAAGCCTTTTCAGCCCATGAACAGTTGTTTGTGAGTTTAGAAAAAAAGTGCAAGAGCTATTCAAACCCTTTTTGCTGGGCAAGTAGGACCTGTAAATTTACACAATATATAGTTTAAAGTTTGAGTCTATCATATTAGGTTTTGGATTTATAGCTTTTTTGTGTCTATTGCTTCAAAAGCATTTTCACATAATTTGTGTTTTCTGAAGAAACTTCAAGAGATATCTAACCCATACTTTCTGTGCAAGAGGGGCTTGTACATCTGCACAACATGTCTTTTAAAGTTTGAACCTATCTTATTGCATTTTTGAGTTGTATCAGTTTTTACTGTTTTTTTGCTCCAAAAGCCTTTTCAGCCCATGAACAGTTGTTTGTGAGTTTTGAAAAAAGTGCCAGAGCTATTCAAACCCTTTTTGCTGGGCAAGTAGGACCTGTAAATCTACACAATATATAGTTTAAAGTTTGAGTCTATCATATTAGGTTTTGGATTTATAGCTGTTTTTGTGTCTATTGCTTCAAAAGCATTTTCACATAATTTGTGTTTTCTGAAGAAACTGCAAGAGATATCTAACCCATACTTTCTGTGCAAGAGGGGCTTGTACATCTGCACAACATGTCTTTTAAAGTTTGAACCTATCTTATTGCATTTTTGAGTTATAGCAGTTTTTACTGTTTTATTGCTCCAAAAGCCTTTTCAGCCCATGAACAGTTGTTTGTGAGTTTAGAAAAAAAGTGCAAGAGCTATTCAAACCCTTTTTGCTGGGCAAGTAGGACCTGTAAATTTACACAATATATAGTTTAAAGTTTGAGTCTATCATATTAGGTTTTGGATTTATAGCTTTTTTTGTGTCTATTGCTTCAAAAGCATTTTCACATAATTTGTGTTTTCTGAAGAAACTGCAAGAGATATCTAACCCATACTTTCTGTGCAAGAGGGGCTTGTACATCTGCACAACATGTCTTTTAAAGTTTGAACCTATCTTATTGCATTTTTGAGTTATATCAGTTTTTACTGTTTTATTGCTCCAAAAGCCTTTTCAGCCCATGAACAGTTGTTTGTGAGTTTTGAAAAAAGTGCCAGAGCTATTCAAACCCTTTTTGCTGGGCAAGTATGACCTGTAAATCTACACAATATATAGTTTAAAGTTTGAGTCTATCATATTAGGTTTTGGATTTATAGCTGTTTTTGTCTATTGCTTCAAAAGCATTTTCACATAATTTGTGTTTTCTGAAGAAACTGCAAGAGATATCTAACCCATACTTTCTGTGCAAGAGGGGCTTGTACATCTGCACAACATGTCTTTTAAAGTTTGAACCTATCTTATTGCATTTTTGAGTTATAGCAGTTTTTACTGTTTTGTTGCTCCAAAAGCCTTTTCAGCCCATGAACAGTTGTTTGTGAGTTTTGAAAAAAAGTGCAAGAGCTATTCAAACCCTTTTTGCTGGGCAAGTAGGACCTGTAAATCTACACAATATATAGTTTAAAGTTTGAGTCTATCATATTAGGTTTTGGATTTATAGCTGTTTTTGTGTCCATTGCTTCAAAAGCATTTTCACATAATTTGTGTTTTCTGAAGAAACTGCAAGAGATATCTAACCCATACTTTCTGTGCAAGAGGGGCTTGTACATCTGCACAACATGTCTTTTAAAGTTTGAACCTATCTTATTGCATTTTTGAGTTATAGCAGTTTTTACTGTTTTGTTGCTCCAAAAGCCTTTTCAGCCCATGAACAGTTGTTTGTGAGTTTTGAAAAAAAGTGCAAGAGCTATTCAAACCCTTTTTGCTGGGCAAGTAGGACCTGTAAATCTACACAATATATAGTTTAAAGTTTGAGTCTATCATATTAGGTTTTGGATTTATAGCTGTTTTTGTGTCCATTGCTTCAAAAGCATTTTCACATAATTTGTGTTTTCTGAAGAAACTGCAAGAGATATCTAACCCATACTTTCTGTGCAAGAGGGGCTTGTACATCTGCACAACATGTCTTTTAAAGTTTGAACCTATCTTATTGCATTTTTGAGTTATAGCAGTTTTTACTGTTTTATTGCTCCAAAAGCCTTTTCAGCCCATGAACAGTTGTTTGTGAGTTTAGAAAAAAAGTGCAAGAGCTATTCAAACCCTTTTTGCTGGGCAAGTAGGACCTGTAAATTTACACAATATATAGTTTAAAGTTTGAGTCTATCATATTAGGTTTTGGATTTATAGCTTTTTTGTGTCTATTGCTTCAAAAGCATTTTCACATAATTTGTGTTTTCTGAAGAAACTTCAAGAGATATCTAACCCATACTTTCTGTGCAAGAGGGGCTTGTACATCTGCACAACATGTCTTTTAAAGTTTGAACCTATCTTATTGCATTTTTGAGTTGTATCAGTTTTTACTGTTTTATTGCTCCAAAAGCCTTTTCAGCCCATGAACAGTTGTTTGTGAGTTTTGAAAAAAGTGCCAGAGCTATTCAAACCCTTTTTGCTGGGCAAGTAGGACCTGTAAATCTACACAATATATAGTTTAAAGTTTGAGTCTATCATATTAGGTTTTGGATTTATAGCTGTTTTTGTGTCTATTGCTTCAAAAGCATTTTCACATAATTTGTGTTTTCTGAAGAAACTGCAAGAGATATCTAACCCATACTTTCTGTGCAAGAGGGGCTTGTACATCTGCACAACATGTCTTTTAAAGTTTGAACCTATCTTATTGCATTTTTGAGTTATAGCAGTTTTTACTTTTTTATTGCTCCAAAAGCCTTTTCAGCCCATGAACAGTCTGTGAGTTTTGAAAAAAAGTGCAAGAGCTATTCAAACCCTTTTTGCTGGGCAAGTAGGACCTGTAAATTTACACAATATATAGTTTAAAGTTTGAGTCTATCATATTAGGTTTTGGATTTATAGCTGTTTTTGTGTCCATTGCTTCAAAAGCATTTTCACATAATTTGTGTTTTCTGAAGAAACTGCAAGAGATATCTAACCCATACTTTCTGTGCAAGAGGGGCTTGTACATCTGCACAACATGTCTTTTAAAGTTTGAACCTATCTTATTGCATTTTTGAGTTATAGCAGTTTTTACTGTTTTATTGCTCCAAAAGCCTTTTCAGCCCATGAACAGTTGTTTGTGAGTTTAGAAAAAAAGTGCAAGAGCTATTCAAACCCTTTTTGCTGGGCAAGTAGGACCTGTAAATTTACACAATATATAGTTTAAAGTTTGAGTCTATCATATTAGGTTTTGGATTTATAGCTTTTTTGTGTCTATTGCTTCAAAAGCATTTTCACATAATTTGTGTTTTCTGAAGAAACTTCAAGAGATATCTAACCCATACTTTCTGTGCAAGAGGGGCTTGTACATCTGCACAACATGTCTTTTAAAGTTTGAACCTATCTTATTGCATTTTTGAGTTGTATCAGTTTTTACTGTTTTATTGCTCCAAAAGCCTTTTCAGCCCATGAACAGTTGTTTGTGAGTTTTGAAAAAAGTGCCAGAGCTATTCAAACCCTTTTTGCTGGGCAAGTAGGACCTGTAAATCTACACAATATATAGTTTAAAGTTTGAGTCTATCATATTAGGTTTTGGATAAATAGCTGTTTTTGTGTCTATTGCTTCAAAAGCATTTTCACATAATTTGTGTTTTCTGAATAAACTGCAAGAGATATCTAACCCATACTTTCTGTGCAAGAGGGGCTTGTACATCTGCACAACATGTCTTTTAAAGTTTGAACCTATCTTATTGCATTTTTGAGTTATAGCAGTTTTTACTTTTTTATTGCTCCAAAAGCCTTTTCAGCCCATGAACAGTCTGTGAGTTTTGAAAAAAAGTGCAAGAGCTATTCAAACCCTTTTTGCTGGGCAAGTAGGACCTGTAAATTTACACAATATATAGTTTAAAGTTTGAGTCTAGCATATTAGGTTTTGGATTTATAGCTGTTTTTGTGTCTATTGCTTCAAAAGCATTTTCACATAATTTGTGTTTTCTGAAGAAACTGCAAGAGATATCTAACCCATACTTTCTGTGCAAAAGGGGCTTGTACATCTGCACAACATGTCTTTTAAAGTTTGAACCTATCTTATTGCATTTTTGAGTTATAGCAGTTTTTACTGTTTTATTGCTCCAAAAGCCTTTTCAGCCCATGAACAGTTGTTTGTGAGTTTAGAAAAAAAGTGCAAGAGCTATTCAAACCCTTTTTGCTGGGCAAGTAGGACCTGTAAATTTACACAATATATAGTTTAAAGTTTGAGTCTATCATATTAGGTTTTGGATTTATAGATTTTTTTGTGTCTATTGCTTCAAAAGCATTTTCACATAATTTGTGTTTTCTGAAGAAACTGCAAGAGATATCTAACCCATACTTTCTGGGCAAGAGGGGCTTGTACATCTGCACAACATGTCTTTTAAAGTTTGAACCTATCTTATTGCATTTTTGAGTTATATCATTTTTTACTGTTTTATTGCTCCAAAAGCCTTTTCATCCCATGAACAGTTGTTTGTGAGTTTTCAAAAAAGTGCCAGAGCTATTCAAACCCTTTTTGCTGGGCAAGTAGGACCTGTAAATCTACACAATATATAGTTTAAAGTTTGAGTCTATCATATTAGGTTTTGGATTTATAGCTGTTTTTGTGTCTATTGCTTCAAAAGCATTTTCACATAATTTGTGTTTTCTGAAGAAACTGCAAGAGATATCTAACCCATACTTTCTGTGCAAGAGGGGCTTGTACATCTGCACAACATGTCTTTTAAAGTTTGAACCTATCTTATTGCATTTTTGAGTTATAGCAGTTTTTACTTTTTTATTGCTCCAAAAGCCTTTTCAGCCCATGAACAGTCTGTGAGTTTTGAAAAAAAGTGCAAGAGCTATTCAAACCCTTTTTGCTGGGCAAGTAGGACCTGTAAATTTACACAATATATAGTTTAAAGTTTGAGTCTATCATATTAGGTTTTGGATTCATAGCTGTTTTTGTGTCTATTGCTTCAAAAAGCATTTTCACATAATTTGTGTTTTCTGAAGAAACTGCAAGAGATATATAACCCATACTTTCTGTGCAAGAGGGGCTTGTACATCTGCACAACATGTCTTTTAAAGTTTGAACCTATCTTATTGCATTTTTGAGTTATATCAGTTTTTACTGTTTTATTGCTCCAAAAGCCTTTTCAGCCCATGAACAGTTGTTTGTGAGTTTTGAAAAAAAGTGCAAGAGCTATTCAAACCCTTTTTGCTGGGCAAGTAGGACCTGTAAATCTACACAATATATAGTTTAAAGTTTGAGTCTATCATATTAGGTTTTGGATTTATAGCTGTTTTTGTTTCCATTGCTTCAAAAGCATTTTCACATAATTTGTGTTTTCTGAAGAAACTGCAAGAGATATCTAACCCATACTTTCTGTGCAAGAGGGGCTTGTACATCTGCACAACATGTCTTTTAAAGTTTGAACCTATCTTATTGCATTTTTGAGTTATAGCAGTTTTTACTGTTTTATTGCTCCAAAAGCCTTTTCAGCCCATGAACAGTTGTTTGTGAGTTTTGAAAAAAAGTGCAAGAGCTATTCAAACCCTTTTTGCTGGGCAAGCAGGACCTGTAAATCTACACAATATATAGTTTAAAGTTTGAGTCTATCATATTAGGTTTTGGGTTTATAGCTGTTTTTGTGTCTATTGCTTCAAAAGCATTTTCACATAATTTGTGTTTTCTGAAGAAACTGCAAGAGATATCTAACCCATACTTTCTGTGCAAGAGGGGCTTGTACATCTGCACAACATGTCTTTTAAAGTTTGAACCTATCTTATTGCATTTTTGAGTTATAGCAGTTTTTACTGTTTTATTGCTCCAAAAGCCTTTTCAGCCCATGAACAGTTGTTTGTGAGTTTTGAAAAAAAGTTCCAGAGCTATTCAAACCCTTTTTGCTGGGCAAGTAGGACCTGTCAATCTACACAATATATAGTTTAAAGTTTGAGTCTATCATATTAGGTTTTGGATTTATAGCTGTTTTTGTGTCTATTGCTTCAAAAGCATTTTCACATAATTTGTGTTTTCTGAAGAAACTGCAAGAGATATCTAACCCATACTTTCTGTGCAAGAGGGGCTTGTACATCTGCACAACATGTCTTTTAAAGTTTGAACCTATCTTATTGCATTTTTGAGTTATAGCAGTTTTTACTGTTTTTTTGCTCCAAAAGCCTTTTCAGCCCATGAACAGTTGTTTGTGAGTTTAGAAAAAAAGTGCAAGAGCTATTCAAACCCTTTTTGCTGGGCAAGTAGGACCTGTCAATCTACACAATATATAGTGTAAAGTTTGAGTCTATCATATTAGGTTTTGGATTTATAGCTGTTTTTGTGTCTATTGCTTCAAAAGCATTTTCACATAATTTGTGTTTTCTGAAGAAACTGCAAGAGATATCTAACCCATACTTTCTGTGCAAGAGGGGCTTGTACATCTGCACAACATGTCTTTTAAAGTTTGAACCTATCTTATTGCATTTTTGAGTTATAGCAGTTTTTACTGTTTTATTGCTCCAAAAGCCTTTTCAGCCCATGAACAGTTTGTGAGTTTAGAAAAAAAGTGCAAGAGCTATTCAAACCCTTTTTGCTGGGCAAGTAGGACCTGTAAATCTACACAATATATAGTTTAAAGTTTGAGTCTATCATATTAGGTTTTGGATTTATAGCTGTTTTTGTGTCCATTGCTTCAAACGCATTTTCACATAATTTGTGTTTTTTGAAGAAACTGCAAGAGATATCTAACCCATACTTTCTGTGCAAGAGGGGCTTGTACATCTGCACAACATGTCTTTTAAAGTTTGAACCTATCTTATTGCATTTTTGAGTTATAGCAGTTTTTACTGTTTTATTGCTCCAAAAGCCTTTTCAGCCCATGAACAGTTGTTTGTGAGTTTTGAAAAAAAGTGCAAGAGCTATTCAAACCCTTTTTGCTGGGCAAGTAGGACCTGTAAATCTACACAATATATAGTTTAAAGTTTGAGTCTATCATATTAGGTTTTGGGTTTATAGCTGTTTTTGTGTCTATTGCTTCAAAAGCATTTTCACATAATTTGTGTTTTCTGAAGAAACTGCAAGAGATATCTAACCCATACTTTCTGTGCAAGAGGGGCTTGTACATCTGCACAACATGTCTTTTAAAGTTTGAACCTATCTTATTGCATTTTTGAGTTATAGCAGTTTTTACTGTTTTATTGCTCCAAAAGCCTTTTCAGCCCATGAACAGTTGTTTGTGAGTTTTGAAAAAAAGTTCCAGAGCTATTCAAACCCTTTTTGCTGGGCAAGTAGGACCTGTCAATCTACACAATATATAGTTTAAAGTTTGAGTCTATCATATTAGGTTTTGGATTTATAGCTGTTTTTGTGTCTATTGCTTCAAAAGCATTTTCACATAATTTGTGTTTTCTGAAGAAACTGCAAGAGATATCTAACCCATACTTTCTGTGCAAGAGGGGCTTGTACATCTGCACAACATGTCTTTTAAAGTTTGAACCTATCTTATTGCATTTTTGAGTTATAGCAGTTTTTACTGTTTTTTTGCTCCAAAAGCCTTTTCAGCCCATGAACAGTTGTTTGTGAGTTTAGAAAAAAAGTGCAAGAGCTATTCAAACCCTTTTTGCTGGGCAAGTAGGACCTGTCAATCTACACAATATATAGTGTAAAGTTTGAGTCTATCATATTAGGTTTTGGATTTATAGCTGTTTTTGTGTCTATTGCTTCAAAAGCATTTTCACATAATTTGTGTTTTCTGAAGAAACTGCAAGAGATATCTAACCCATACTTTCTGTGCAAGAGGGGCTTGTACATCTGCACAACATGTCTTTTAAAGTTTGAACCTATCTTATTGCATTTTTGAGTTATAGCAGTTTTTACTGTTTTATTGCTCCAAAAGCCTTTTCAGCCCATGAACAGTTTGTGAGTTTAGAAAAAAAGTGCAAGAGCTATTCAAACCCTTTTTGCTGGGCAAGTAGGACCTGTAAATCTACACAATATATAGTTTAAAGTTTGAGTCTATCATATTAGGTTTTGGATTTATAGCTGTTTTTGTGTCCATTGCTTCAAAAGCATTTTCACATAATTTGTGTTTTCTGAAGAAACTGCAAGAGATATCTAACCCATACTTTCTGTGCAAGAGGGGCTTGTACATCTGCACAACATGTCTTTTAAAGTTTGAACCTATCTTATTGCATTTTTGAGTTATAGCAGTTTTTACTGTTTTATTGCTCCAAAAGCCTTTTCAGCCCATGAACAGTTGTTTGTGAGTTTTGAAAAAAAGTGCAAGAGCTATTCAAACCCTTTTTGCTGGGCAAGTAGGACCTGTAAATCTACACAATATATAGTTTAAAGTTTGAGTCTATCATATTAGGTTTTGGATTTATAGCTGTTTTTGTGTCCATTGCTTCAAACGCATTTTCACATAATTTGTGTTTTTTGAAGAAACTGCAAGAGATATCTAACCCATACTTTCTGTGCAAGAGGGGCTTGTACATCTGCACAACATGTCTTTTAAAGTTTGAACCTATCTTATTGCATTTTTGAGTTATAGCAGTTTTTACTGTTTTATTGCTCCAAAAGCCTTTTCAGCCCATGAACAGTTGTTTGTGAGTTTTGAAAAAAAGTGCAAGAGCTATTCAAACCCTTTTTGCTGGGCAAGTAGGACCTGTAAATCTACACAATATATAGTTTAAAGTTTGAGTCTATCATATTAGGTTTTGGATTTATAGCTGTTTTTGTGTCTATTGCTTCAAAAGCATTTTCACATAATTTGTGTTTTCTGAAGAAACTGCAAGAGATATCTAACCCATACTTTCTGTGCAAGAGGGGCTTGTACATCTGCACAACATGTCTTTTAAAGTTTGAACCTATCTTATTGCATTTTTGAGTTATAGCAGTTTTTACTGTTTATTGCTCAAAAAGCCTTTTCAGCCCATGAACAGTTGTTTGTGAGTTTTGAAAAAAAGTGCAATAGCTATTCAAACCCTTTTTGCTGGGCAAGTAGGACCTGTAAATCTACACAATATATAGTTTAAAGTTTGAGTCTATCATATTAGGTTTTGGATTTATAGCTGTTTTTGTGTCTATTGCTTCAAAAGCATTTTCACATAATTTGTGTTTTCTGAAGAAACTGCAAGAGATATTTAACCCATACTTTCTGTGCAAGAGGGGCTTGTACATCTGCACAACATGTCTTTTAAAGTTTGAACCTATCTTATTGCATTTTTGAGTTATAGCAGTTTTTACTGTTTTGTTGCTCCAAAAGCCTTTTCAGCCCATGAACAGTTGTTTGTGAGTTTTGAAAAAAAGTGCAAGAGCTATTAAACCCTTTTTGCTGGGCAAGTAGGACCTGTAAATCTACACAATATATAGTTTAAAGTTTGAGTCTATCATATTAGGTTTTGGATTTATAGCTGTTTTTGTGTCCATTGCTTCAAAAGCATTTTCACATAATTTGTGTTTTCTGAAGAAACTGCAAGAGATATCTAACCCATACTTTCTGTGCAAGAGGGGCTTGTACATCTGCACAACATGTCTTTTAAAGTTTGAACCTATCTTATTGCATTTTTGAGTTATAGCAGTTTTTACTGTTTTATTGCTCCAAAAGCCTTTTCAGCCCATGAACAGTTGTTTGTGAGTTTTGAAAAAAGTGCCAGAGCTATTCAAACCCTTTTTGCTGGGCAAGTAGGACCTGTAAATCTACACAATATATAGTTTAAAGTTTGAGTCTATCATATTAGGTTTTGGATTTATAGCTGTTTTTGTGTCTATTGCTTCAAAAGCATTTTCACATAATTTGTGTTTTCTGAAGAAACTGCAAGAGATATCTAACCCATACTTTCTGTGCAAGAGGGGCTTGTACATCTGCACAACATGTCTTTTAAAGTTTGAACCTATCTTATTGCATTTTTGAGTTATAGCAGTTTTTACTTTTTTATTGCTCCAAAAGCCTTTTCAGCCCATGAACAGTCTGTGAGTTTTGAAAAAAAGTTCCAGAGCTATTCAAACCCTTTTTGCTGGGCAAGTAGGACCTGTAAATTTACACAATATATAGTTTAAAGTTTGAGTCTAGCATATTAGGTTTTGGATTTATAGCTGTTTTTGTGTCTATTGCTTCAAAAGCATTTTCACATAATTTGTGTTTTCTGAAGAAACTGCAAGAGATATCTAACCCATACTTTCTGTGCAAAAGGGGCTTGTACATCTGCACAACATGTATTTTAAAGTTTGAACCTATCTTATTGCATTTTTGAGTTATAGCAGTTTTTACTGTTTTATTGCTCCAAAAGCCTTTTCAGCCCATGAACAGTTGTTTGTTAGTTTAGAAAAAAAGTGCAAGAGCTATTCAAACCCTTTTTGCTGGGCAAGTAGGACCTGTAAATTTACACAATATATAGTTTAAAGTTTGAGTCTATCATATTAGGTTTTGGATTTATAGATTTTTTTGTGTCTATTGCTTCAAAAGCATTTTCACATAATTTGTGTTTTCTGAAGAAACTGCAAGAGATATCTAACCCATACTTTCTGTGCAAGAGGGGCTTGTACATCTGCACAACATGTCTTTTAAAGTTTGAACCTATCTTATTGCATTTTTGAGTTATAGCAGTTTTTACTTTTTTATTGCTCCAAAAGCCTTTTCAGCCCATGAACAGTCTGTGAGTTTTGAAAAAAAGTGCAAGAGCTATTCAAACCCTTTTTGCTGGGCAAGTAGGACCTGTAAATTTACACAATATATAGTTTAAAGTTTGAGTCTATCATATTAGGTTTTGGATTTATAGCTGTTTTTGTGTCTATTGCTTCAAAAGCATTTTCACATAATTTGTGTTTTCTGAAGAAACTGCAAGAGATATCTAACCCATACTTTCTGTGCAAAAGGGGCTTGTACATCTGCACAACTTGTCTTTTAAAGTTTGAACCTATCTTATTGCATTTTTGAGTTATAGCAGTTTTTACTGTTTTATTGCTCCAAAAGCCTTTTCAGCCCATGAACAGTTGTTTGTGAGTTTTGAAAAAAAGTGCCAGAGCTATTCAAACCCTTTTTGCTGGGCAAGTAGGACCAGTAAATCTACACAATATATAGTTTAAAGTTTGAGTCTATCATATTAGGTTTTGGATTCATAGCTGTTTTTGTGTCTATTGCTTCAAAAAGCATTTTCACATAATTTGTGTTTTCTGAAGAAACTGCAAGAGATATATAACCCATACTTTCTGTGCAAGAGGGGCTTCTACATCTGCACAACATGTCTTTTAAAGTTTGAACCTATCTTATTGCATTTTTGAGTTATAGCAGTTTTTACTGTTTTATTGCTCCAAAAGCCTTTTCAGCCCATGAACAGTTGTTTGTGAGTTTTGAAAAAAAGTGCAAGAGCTATTCAAACCCTTTTTGCTGGGCAAGTAGGACCTGTAAATCTACACAATATATAGTTTAAAGTTTGAGTCTATCATATTAGGTTTTGGATTTATAGCTGTTTTTGTTTCCATTGCTTCAAAAGCATTTTCACATAATTTGTGTTTTCTGAAGAAACTGCAAGAGATATCTAACCCATACTTTCTGTGCAAGAGGGGCTTGTACATCTGCACAACATGTCTTTTAAAGTTTGAACCTATCTTATTGCATTTTTGAGTTATAGCAGTTTTTACTGTTTTATTGCTCCAAAAGCCTTTTCAGCCCATGAACAGTTGTTTGTGAGTTTTGAAAAAAAGTGCAAGAGCTATTCAAACCCTTTTTGCTGGGCAAGTAGGACCTGTAAATCTACACAATATATAGTTTAAAGTTTGAGTCTATCATATTAGGTTTTGGATTTATAGCTGTTTTTGTGTCCATTGCTTCAAACGCATTTTCACATAATTTGTGTTTTCTGAAGAAACTGCAAGAGATATCTAACCCATACTTTCTGTGCAAGAGGGGCTTGTACATCTGCACAACATGTCTTTTAAAGTTTGAACCTATCTTATTGCATTTTTGAGTTATAGCAGTTTTTACTGTTTTATTGCTCCAAAAGCCTTTTCAGCCCATGAACAGTTGTTTGTGAGTTTTGAAAAAAAGTGCAAGAGCTATTCAAACCCTTTTTGCTGGGCAAGTAGGACCTGTAAATCTACACAATATATAGTTTAAAGTTTGAGTCTATCATATTAGGTTTTGGGTTTATAGCTGTTTTTGTGTCTATTGCTTCAAAAGCATTTTCACATAATTTGTGTTTTCTGAAGAAACTGCAAGAGATATCTAACCCATACTTTCTGTGCAAGAGGGGCTTGTACATCTGCACAACATGTCTTTTAAAGTTTGAACCTAACTTATTGCATTTTTGAGTTATAGCAGTTTTTACTGTTTTATTGCTCCAAAAGCCTTTTCAGCCCATGAACAGTTGTTTGTGAGTTTTGAAAAAAAGTGCAAGAGCTATTCAAACCCTTTTTGCTGGGCAAGTAGGACCTGTAAATCTACACAATATATAGTTTAAAGTTTGAGTCTATCATATTAGGTTTTGGATTTATAGCTGTTTTTGTGTCCATTGCTTCAAACGCATTTTCACATAATTTGTGTTTTTTGAAGAAACTGCAAGAGATATCTAACCCATACTTTCTGTGCAAGAGGGGCTTGTACATCTGCACAACATGTCTTTTAAAGTTTGAACCTATCTTATTGCATTTTTGAGTTATAGCAGTTTTTACTGTTTTATTGCTCCAAAAGCCTTTTCAGCCCATGAACAGTTGTTTGTGAGTTTTGAAAAAAAGTGCAAGAGCTATTCAAACCCTTTTTGCTGGGCAAGTAGGACCTGTAAATCTACACAATATATAGTTTAAAGTTTGAGTCTATCATATTAGGTTTTGGATTTATAGCTGTTTTTGTGTCTATTGCTTCAAAAGCATTTTCACATAATTTGTGTTTTCTGAAGAAACTGCAAGAGATATCTAACCCATACTTTCTGTGCAAGAGGGGCTTGTACATCTGCACAACATGTCTTTTAAAGTTTGAACCTATCTTATTGCATTTTTGAGTTATAGCAGTTTTTACTGTTTATTGCTCAAAAAGCCTTTTCAGCCCATGAACAGTTGTTTGTGAGTTTTGAAAAAAAGTGCAATAGCTATTCAAACCCTTTTTGCTGGGCAAGTAGGACCTGTAAATCTACACAATATATAGTTTAAAGTTTGAGTCTATCATATTAGGTTTTGGATTTATAGCTGTTTTTGTGTCTATTGCTTCAAAAGCATTTTCACATAATTTGTGTTTTCTGAAGAAACTGCAAGAGATATTTAACCCATACTTTCTGTGCAAGAGGGGCTTGTACATCTGCACAACATGTCTTTTAAAGTTTGAACCTATCTTATTGCATTTTTGAGTTATAGCAGTTTTTACTGTTTTGTTGCTCCAAAAGCCTTTTCAGCCCATGAACAGTTGTTTGTGAGTTTTGAAAAAAAGTGCAAGAGCTATTCAAACCCTTTTTGCTGGGCAAGTAGGACCTGTAAATCTACACAATATATAGTTTAAAGTTTGAGTCTATCATATTAGGTTTTGGATTTATAGCTGTTTTTGTGTCCATTGCTTCAAAAGCATTTTCACATAATTTGTGTTTTCTGAAGAAACTGCAAGAGATATCTAACCCATACTTTCTGTGCAAGAGGGGCTTGTACATCTGCACAACATGTCTTTTAAAGTTTGAACCTATCTTATTGCATTTTTGAGTTATAGCAGTTTTTACTGTTTTATTGCTCCAAAAGCCTTTTCAGCCCATGAACAGTTGTTTGTGAGTTTTGAAAAAAGTGCCAGAGCTATTCAAACCCTTTTTGCTGGGCAAGTAGGACCTGTAAATCTACACAATATATAGTTTAAAGTTTGAGTCTATCATATTAGGTTTTGGATTTATAGCTGTTTTTGTGTCTATTGCTTCAAAAGCATTTTCACATAATTTGTGTTTTCTGAAGAAACTGCAAGAGATATCTAACCCATACTTTCTGTGCAAGAGGGGCTTGTACATCTGCACAACATGTCTTTTAAAGTTTGAACCTATCTTATTGCATTTTTGAGTTATAGCAGTTTTTACTTTTTTATTGCTCCAAAAGCCTTTTCAGCCCATGAACAGTCTTTGAGTTTTGAAAAAAAGTTCCAGAGCTATTCAAACCCTTTTTGCTGGGCAAGTAGGACCTGTAAATTTACACAATATATAGTTTAAAGTTTGAGTCTAGCATATTAGGTTTTGGATTTATAGCTGTTTTTGTGTCTATTGCTTCAAAAGCATTTTCACATAATTTGTGTTTTCTGAAGAAACTGCAAGAGATATCTAACCCATACTTTCTGTGCAAAAGGGGCTTGTACATCTGCACAACATGTATTTTAAAGTTTGAACCTATCTTATTGCATTTTTGAGTTATAGCAGTTTTTACTGTTTTATTGCTCCAAAAGCCTTTTCAGCCCATGAACAGTTGTTTGTTAGTTTAGAAAAAAAGTGCAAGAGCTATTCAAACCCTTTTTGCTGGGCAAGTAGGACCTGTAAATTTACACAATATATAGTTTAAAGTTTGAGTCTATCATATTAGGTTTTGGATTTATAGATTTTTTTGTGTCTATTGCTTCAAAAGCATTTTCACATAATTTGTGTTTTCTGAAGAAACTGCAAGAGATATCTAACCCATACTTTCTGTGCAAGAGGGGCTTGTACATCTGCACAACATGTCTTTTAAAGTTTGAACCTATCTTATTGCATTTTTGAGTTATAGCAGTTTTTACTTTTTTATTGCTCCAAAAGCCTTTTCAGCCCATGAACAGTCTGTGAGTTTTGAAAAAAAGTGCAAGAGCTATTCAAACCCTTTTTGCTGGGCAAGTAGGACCTGTAAATTTACACAATATATAGTTTAAAGTTTGAGTCTATCATATTAGGTTTTGGATTTATAGCTGTTTTTGTGTCTATTGCTTCAAAAGCATTTTCACATAATTTGTGTTTTCTGAAGAAACTGCAAGAGATATCTAACC
Organism: Eucyclogobius newberryi; assembly: GCF_026437365.1. Classification (NCBI taxonomy): domain Eukaryota; kingdom Metazoa; phylum Chordata; class Actinopteri; order Gobiiformes; family Gobiidae; genus Eucyclogobius; species Eucyclogobius newberryi. Next base: position 334,950 of record NW_027316345.1, on the reverse strand, counting down.
CATACTTTCTGTGCAAAAGGGGCTTGTACATCTGCACAACTTGTCTTTTAAAGTTTGAACCTATCTTATTGCATTTTTGAGTTATAGCAGTTTTTACTGTTTTATTGCTCCAAAAGCCTTTTCAGCCCATGAACAGTTGTTTGTGAGTTTTGAAAAAAAGTGCCAGAGCTATTCAAACCCTTTTTGCTGGGCAAGTAGGACCAGTAAATCTACACAATATATAGTTTAAAGTTTGAGTCTATCATATTAGGTTTTGGATTCATAGCTGTTTTTGTGTCTATTGCTTCAAAAAGCATTTTCACATAATTTGTGTTTTCTGAAGAAACTGCAAGAGATATATAACCCATACTTTCTGTGCAAGAGGGGCTTCTACATCTGCACAACATGTCTTTTAAAGTTTGAACCTATCTTATTGCATTTTTGAGTTATAGCAGTTTTTACTGTTTTATTGCTCCAAAAGCCTTTTCAGCCCATGAACAGTTGTTTGTGAGTTTTGAAAAAAAGTGCAAGAGCTATTCAAACCCTTTTTGCTGGGCAAGTAGGACCTGTAAATCTACACAATATATAGTTTAAAGTTTGAGTCTATCATATTAGGTTTTGGATTTATAGCTGTTTTTGTTTCCATTGCTTCAAAAGCATTTTCACATAATTTGTGTTTTCTGAAGAAACTGCAAGAGATATCTAACCCATACTTTCTGTGCAAGAGGGGCTTGTACATCTGCACAACATGTCTTTTAAAGTTTGAACCTATCTTATTGCATTTTTGAGTTATAGCAGTTTTTACTGTTTTATTGCTCCAAAAGCCTTTTCAGCCCATGAACAGTTGTTTGTGAGTTTTGAAAAAAAGTGCAAGAGCTATTCAAACCCTTTTTGCTGGGCAAGTAGGACCTGTAAATCTACACAATATATAGTTTAAAGTTTGAGTCTATCATATTAGGTTTTGGATTTATAGCTGTTTTTGTGTCCATTGCTTCAAACGCATTTTCACATAATTTGTGTTTTCTGAAGAAACTGCAAGAGATATCTAACCCATACTTTCTGTGCAAGAGGGGCTTGTACATCTGCACAACATGTCTTTTAAAGTTTGAACCTATCTTATTGCATTTTTGAGTTATAGCAGTTTTTACTGTTTTATTGCTCCAAAAGCCTTTTCAGCCCATGAACAGTTGTTTGTGAGTTTTGAAAAAAAGTGCAAGAGCTATTCAAACCCTTTTTGCTGGGCAAGTAGGACCTGTAAATCTACACAATATATAGTTTAAAGTTTGAGTCTATCATATTAGGTTTTGGGTTTATAGCTGTTTTTGTGTCTATTGCTTCAAAAGCATTTTCACATAATTTGTGTTTTCTGAAGAAACTGCAAGAGATATCTAACCCATACTTTCTGTGCAAGAGGGGCTTGTACATCTGCACAACATGTCTTTTAAAGTTTGAACCTAACTTATTGCATTTTTGAGTTATAGCAGTTTTTACTGTTTTATTGCTCCAAAAGCCTTTTCAGCCCATGAACAGTTGTTTGTGAGTTTTGAAAAAAAGTTCCAGAGCTATTCAAACCCTTTTTGCTGGGCAAGTAAGACCTGTCAATCTACACAATATATAGTTTAAAGTTTGAGTCTATCATATTAGGTTTTGGATTTATAGCTGTTTTTGTGTCTATTGCTTCAAAAGCATTTTCACATAATTTGTGTTTTCTGAAGAAACTGCAAGAGATATCTAACCCATACTTTCTGTGCAAGAGGGGCTTGTACATCTGCACAACATGTCTTTTAAAGTTTGAACCTATCTTATTGCATTTTTGAGTTATAGCAGTTTTTACTGTTTTATTGCTCCAAAAGCCTTTTCAGCCCATGAACAGTTGTTTGTGAGTTTTGAAAAAAAGTTCCAGAGCTATTCAAACCCTTTTTGCTGGGCAAGTAGGACCTGTCAATCTACACAATATATAGTTTAAAGTTTGAGTCTATCATATTAGGTTTTGGATTTATAGCTGTTTTTGTGTCTATTGCTTCAAAAGCATTTTCACATAATTTGTGTTTTCTGAAGAAACTGCAAGAGATATTCTAACCCATACTTTCTGTGCAAGAGGGGCTTGTACATCTGCACAACATGTCTTTTAAAGTTTGAACCTATCTTATTGCATTTTTGAGTTATAGCAGTTTTTACTGTTTTATTGCTCCAAAAGCCTTTTCAGCCCATGAACAGTTTGTGAGTTTAGAAAAAAAGTGCAAGAGCTATTCAAACCCTTTTTGCTGGGCAAGTAGGACCTGTAAATCTACACAATATATAGTTTAAAGTTTGAGTCTATCATATTAGGTTTTGGATTTATAGCTGTTTTTGTGTCCATTGCTTCAAAAGCATTTTCACATAATTTGTGTTTTCTGAAGAAACTGCAAGAGATATCTAACCCATACTTTCTGTGCAAGAGGGGCTTGTACATCTGCACAACATGTCTTTTAAAGTTTGAACCTATCTTATTGCATTTTTGAGTTATAGCAGTTTTTACTGTTTTATTGCTCCAAAAGCCTTTTCAGCCCATGAACAGTTGTTTGTGAGTTTTGAAAAAAAGTGCAAGAGCTATTCAAACCCTTTTTGCTGGGCAAGTAGGACCTGTAAATCTACACAATATATAGTTTAAAGTTTGAGTCTATCATATTAGGTTTTGGATTTATAGCTGTTTTTGTGTCCATTGCTTCAAACGCATTTTCACATAATTTGTGTTTTTTGAAGAAACTGCAAGAGATATCTAACCCATACTTTCTGTGCAAGAGGGGCTTGTACATCTGCACAACATGTCTTTTAAAGTTTGAACCTATCTTATTGCATTTTTGAGTTATAGCAGTTTTTACTGTTTTATTGCTCCAAAAGCCTTTTCAGCCCATGAACAGTTGTTTGTGAGTTTTGAAAAAAAGTGCAAGAGCTATTCAAACCCTTTTTGCTGGGCAAGTAGGACCTGTAAATCTACACAATATATAGTTTAAAGTTTGAGTCTATCATATTAGGTTTTGGATTTATAGCTGTTTTTGTGTCTATTGCTTCAAAAGCATTTTCACATAATTTGTCTTTTCTGAAGAAACTGCAAGAGATATCTAACCCATACTTTCTGTGCAAGAGGGGCTTGTACATCTGCACAACATGTCTTTTAAAGTTTGAACCTATCTTATTGCATTTTTGAGTTATAGCAGTTTTTACTGTTTTATTGCTCCAAAAGCCTTTTCAGCCCATGAACAGTTGTTTGTGAGTTTTGAAAAAAAGTGCAAGAGCTATTCAAACCCTTTTTGCTGGGCAAGTAGGACCTGTAAATCTACACAATATATAGTTTAAAGTTTGAGTCTATCATATTAGGTTTTGGATTTATAGCTGTTTTTGTGTCCATTGCTTCAAACGCATTTTCACATAATTTGTGTTTTTTGAAGAAACTGCAAGAGATATCTAACCCATACTTTCTGTGCAAGAGGGGCTTGTACATCTGCACAACATGTCTTTTAAAGTTTGAACCTATCTTATTGCATTTTTGAGTTATAGCAGTTTTTACTGTTTTATTGCTCCAAAAGCCTTTTCAGCCCATGAACAGTTGTTTGTGAGTTTTGAAAAAAAGTGCAAGAGCTATTCAAACCCTTTTTGCTGGGCAAGTAGGACCTGTAAATCTACACAATATATAGTTTAAAGTTTGAGTCTATCATATTAGGTTTTGGATTTATAGCTGTTTTTGTGTCTATTGCTTCAAAAGCATTTTCACATAATTTGTGTTTTCTGAAGAAACTGCAAGAGATATCTAACCCATACTTTCTGTGCAAGAGGGGCTTGTACATCTGCACAACATGTCTTTTAAAGTTTGAACCTATCTTATTGCATTTTTGAGTTATAGCAGTTTTTACTGTTTTATTGCTCCAAAAGCCTTTTCAGCCCATGAACAGTTGTTTGTGAGTTTTGAAAAAAAGTTCCAGAGCTATTCAAACCCTTTTTGCTGGGCAAGTAGGGCCTGTAAATCTACACAATATATAGTTTAAAGTTTGAGTCTATCATATTAGGTTTTGGATTTATAGCTGTTTTTGTGTCCATTGCTTCAAAAGCATTTTCACATAATTTGTGTTTTCTGAAGAAACTGCAAGAGATATCTAACCCATACTTTCTGTGCAAGAGGGGCTTGTACATCTGCACAACATGTCTTTTAAAGTTTGAACCTATCTTATTGCATTTTTGAGTTATAGCAGTTTTTACTGTTTTATTGCTCCAAAAGCCTTTTCAGCCCATGAACAGTTGTTTGTGAGTTTTGAAAAAAAGTGCAAGAGCTATTCAAACCCTTTTTGCTGGGCAAGTAGGACCTGTAAATCTACACAATATATAGTTTAAAGTTTGAGTCTATCATATTAGGTTTTGGATTTATAGCTGTTTTTGTGTCTATTGCTTCAAAAGCATTTTCACATAATTTGTGTTTTCTGAAGAAACTGCAAGAGATATCTAACCCATACTTTCTGTGCAAGAGGGGCTTGTACATCTGCACAACATGTCTTTTAAAGTTTGAACCTATCTTATTGCATTTTTGAGTTATAGCAGTTTTTACTGTTTTATTGCTCCAAAAGCCTTTTCAGCCCATGAACAGTTGTTTGTGAGTTTTGAAAAAAAGTTCCAGAGCTATTCAAACCCTTTTTGCTGGGCAAGTAGGACCTGTCAATCTACACAATATATAGTTTAAAGTTTGAGTCTATCATATTAGGTTTTGGATTTATAGCTGTTTTTGTGTCTATTGCTTCAAAAGCATTTTCACATAATTTATGTTTTCTGAAGAAACTGCAAGAGATATCTAACCCATACTTTCTGTGCAAGAGGGGCTTGTACATCTGCACAACATGTCTTTTAAAGTTTAAACCTATCTTATTGCATTTTTGAGTTATAGCAGTTTTTACTGTTTTGTTGCTCCAAAATTCTTTTCAGCCCATGAACAGTTGTTTGTGAGTTTTGAAAAAAAGTGCAAGAGCTATTCAAACCCTTTTTGCTGGGCAAGTAGGACCTGTAAATCTACACAATATATAGTTTAAAGTTTGAGTCTATCATATTAGGTTTTGGATTTATAGCTGTTTTTGTGTCCATTGCTTCAAAAGCATTTTCACATAATTTGTGTTTTCTGAAGAAACTGCAAGAGATATCTAACCCATACTTTCTGTGCAAGAGGGGCTTGTACATCTGCACAACATGTCTTTTAAAGTTTGAACCTATCTTATTGCATTTTTGAGTTATATCAGTTTTTACTGTTTTATTGCTCCAAAAGCCTTTTCAGCCCATGAACAGTTGTTTGTGAGTTTTGAAAAAAGTGCCAGAGCTATTCAAACCCTTTTTGCTGGGCAAGTAGGACCTGTAAATCTACACAATATATAGTTTAAAGTTTGAGTCTATCATATTAGGTTTTGGATTTATAGCTGTTTTTGTGTCTATTGCTTCAAAAGCATTTTCACATAATTTGTGTTTTCTGAAGAAACTGCAAGAGATATCTAACCCATACTTTCTGTGCAAGAGGGGCTTGTACATCTGCACAACATGTCTTTTAAAGTTTGAACCTATCTTATTGCATTTTTGAGTTATAGCAGTTTTTACTGTTTTATTGCTCCAAAAGCCTTTTCAGCCCATGAACAGTTGTTTGTGAGTTTAGAAAAAAAGTGCAAGAGCTATTCAAACCCTTTTTGCTGGGCAAGTAGGACCTGTAAATTTACACAATATATAGTTTAAAGTTTGAGTCTATCATATTAGGTTTTGGATTTATAGCTTTTTTTGTGTCTATTGCTTCAAAAGCATTTTCACATAATTTGTGTTTTCTGAAGAAACTGCAAGAGATATCTAACCCATACTTTCTGTGCAAGAGGGGCTTGTACATCTGCACAACATGTCTTTTAAAGTTTGAACCTATCTTATTGCATTTTTGAGTTGTATCAGTTTTTACTGTTTTATTGCTCCAAAAGCCTTTTCAGCCCATGAACAGTTGTTTGTGAGTTTTGAAAAAAGTGCCAGAGCTATTCAAACCCTTTTTGCTGGGCAAGTAGGACCTGTAAATCTACACAATATATAGTTTAAAGTTTGAGTCTATCATATTAGGTTTTGGATTTATAGCTGTTTTTGTGTCTATTGCTTCAAAAACATTTTCACATAATTTGTGTTTTCTGAAGAAACTGCAAGAGATATCTAACCCATACTTTCTGTGCAAGAGGGGCTTGTACATCTGCACAACATGTCTTTTAAAGTTTGAACCTATCTTATTGCATTTTTTAGTTATAGCAGTTTTTACTTTTTTATTGCTCCAAAAGCCTTTTCAGCCCATGAACAGTCTGTGAGTTTTGAAAAAAAGTGCAAGAGCTATTCAAACCCTTTTTGCTGGGCAAGTAGGACCTGTAAATTTACACAATATATAGTTTAAAGTTTGAGTCTATCATATTAGGTTTTGGATTTATAGCTGTTTTTGTGTCTATTGCTTCAAAAGCATTTTCACATAATTTGTCTTTTCTGAAGAAACTGCAAGAGATATCTAACCCATACTTTCTGTGCAAAAGGGGCTTGTACATCTGCACAACATGTCTTTTAAAGTTTGAACCTATCTTATTGCATTTTTGAGTTATAGCAGTTTTTACTGTTTTATTGCTCCAAAAGCCTTTTCAGCCCATGAACAGTTGTTTGTGAGTTTAGAAAAAAAGTGCAAGAGCTATTCAAACCCTTTTTGCTGGGCAAGTAGGACCTGTAAATTTACACAATATATAGTTTAAAGTTTGAGTCTATCATATTAGGTTTTGGATTTATAGCTTTTTTTGTGTCTATTGCTTCAAAAGCATTTTCACATAATTTGTGTTTTCTGAAGAAACTGCAAGAGATATCTAACCCATACTTTCTGTGCAAGAGGGGCTTGTACATCTGCACAACATGTCTTTTAAAGTTTGAACCTATCTTATTGCATTTTTGAGTTATATCAGTTTTTACTGTTTTATTGCTCCAAAAGCCTTTTCAGCCCATGAACAGTTGTTTGTGAGTTTTGAAAAAAGTGCCAGAGCTATTCAAACCCTTTTTGCTGGGCAAGTAGGACCTGTAAATCTACACAATATATAGTTTAAAGTTTGAGTCTATCATATTAGGTTTTGGATTTATAGCTGTTTTTGTGTCTATTGCTTCAAAAGCATTTTCACATAATTTGTGTTTTCTGAAGAAACTGCAAGAGATATCTAACCCATACTTTATGTGCAAGAGGGGCTTGTACATCTGCACAACATGTCTTTTAAAGTTTGAACCTATCTTATTGCATTTTTGAGTTATAGCAGTTTTTACTGTTTTGTTGCTCCAAAAGCCTTTTCAGCCCATGAACAGTTGTTTGTGAGTTTTGAAAAAAAGTGCAAGAGCTATTCAAACCCTTTTTGCTGGGCAAGTAGGACCTGTAAATCTACACAATATATAGTTTAAAGTTTGAGTCTATCATATTAGGTTTTGGATTTATAGCTGTTTTTGTGTCCATTGCTTCAAAAGCATTTTCACATAATTTGTGTTTTCTGAAGAAACTGCAAGAGATATCTAACCCATACTTTCTGTGCAAGAGGGGCTTGTACATCTGCACAACATGTCTTTTAAAGTTTGAACCTATCTTATTGCATTTTTGAGTTATATCAGTTTTTACTGTTTTATTGCTCCAAAAGCCTTTTCAGCCCATGAACAGTTGTTTGTGAGTTTTGAAAAAAGTGCCAGAGCTATTCAAACCCTTTTTGCTGGGCAAGTAGGACCTGTAAATCTACACAATATATAGTTTAAAGTTTGAGTCTATCATATTAGGTTTTGGATTTATAGCTGTTTTTGTGTCTATTGCTTCAAAAGCATTTTCACATAATTTGTGTTTTCTGAAGAAACTGCAAGAGATATCTAACCCATACTTTCTGTGCAAGAGGGGCTTGTACATCTGCACAACATGTCTTTTAAAGTTTGAACCTATCTTATTGCATTTTTGAGTTATAGCAGTTTTTACTGTTTTGTTGCTCCAAAAGCCTTTTCAGCCCATGAACAGTTGTTTGTGAGTTTTGAAAAAAAGTGCAAGAGCTATTCAAACCCTTTTTGCTGGGCAAGTAGGACCTGTAAATCTACACAATATATAGTTTAAGGTTTGAGTCTATCATATTAGGTTTTGGATTTATAGCTGTTTTTGTGTCCATTGCTTCAAAAGCATTTTCACATAATTTGTGTTTTCTGAAGAAACTGCAAGAGATATCTAACCCATACTTTCTGTGCAAGAGGGGCTTGTACATCTGCACAACATGTCTTTTAAAGTTTGAACCTATCTTATTGCATTTTTGAGTTATAGCAGTTTTTACTGTTTTATTGCTCCAAAAGCCTTTTCAGCCCATGAACAGTTGTTTGTGAGTTTAGAAAAAAAGTGCAAGAGCTATTCAAACCCTTTTTGCTGGGCAAGTAGGACCTGTAAATTTACACAATATATAGTTTAAAGTTTGAGTCTATCATATTAGGTTTTGGATTTATAGCTTTTTTTGTGTCTATTGCTTCAAAAGCATTTTCACATAATTTGTGTTTTCTGAAGAAACTGCAAGAGATATCTAACCCATACTTTCTGTGCAAGAGGGGCTTGTACATCTGCACAACATGTCTTTTAAAGTTTGAACCTATCTTATTGCATTTTTGAGTTGTATCAGTTTTTACTGTTTTATTGCTCCAAAAGCCTTTTCAGCCCATGAACAGTTGTTTGTGAGTTTTGAAAAAAGTGCCAGAGCTATTCAAACCCTTTTTGCTGGGCAAGTAGGACCTGTAAATCTACACAATATATAGTTTAAAGTTTGAGTCTATCATATTAGGTTTTGGATTTATAGCTGTTTTTGTGTCTATTGCTTCAAAAACATTTTCACATAATTTGTGTTTTCTGAAGAAACTGCAAGAGATATCTAACCCATACTTTCTGTGCAAGAGGGGCTTGTACATCTGCACAACATGTCTTTTAAAGTTTGAACCTATCTTATTGCATTTTTTAGTTATAGCAGTTTTTACTTTTTTATTGCTCCAAAAGCCTTTTCAGCCCATGAACAGTCTGTGAGTTTTGAAAAAAAGTGCAAGAGCTATTCAAACCCTTTTTGCTGGGCAAGTAGGACCTGTAAATTTACACAATATATAGTTTAAAGTTTGAGTCTATCATATTAGGTTTTGGATTTATAGCTGTTTTTGTGTCTATTGCTTCAAAAGCATTTTCACATAATTTGTGTTTTCTGAAGAAACTGCAAGAGATATCTAACCCATACTTTCTGTGCAAAAGGGGCTTGTACATCTGCACAACATGTCTTTTAAAGTTTGAACCTATCTTATTGCATTTTTGAGTTATAGCAGTTTTTACTGTTTTATTGCTCCAAAAGCCTTTTCAGCCCATGAACAGTTGTTTGTGAGTTTAGAAAAAAAGTGCAAGAGCTATTCAAACCCTTTTTGCTGGGCAAGTAGGACCTGTAAATTTACACAATATATAGTTTAAAGTTTGAGTCTATCATATTAGGTTTTGGATTTATAGCTTTTTTTGTGTCTATTGCTTCAAAAGCATTTTCACATAATTTGTGTTTTCTGAAGAAACTGCAAGAGATATCTAACCCATACTTTCTGTGCAAGAGGGGCTTGTACATCTGCACAACATGTCTTTTAAAGTTTGAACCTATCTTATTGCATTTTTGAGTTATATCAGTTTTTACTGTTTTATTGCTCCAAAAGCCTTTTCAGCCCATGAACAGTTGTTTGTGAGTTTTGAAAAAAGTGCCAGAGCTATTCAAACCCTTTTTGCTGGGCAAGTAGGACCTGTAAATCTACACAATATATAGTTTAAAGTTTGAGTCTATCATATTAGGTTTTGGATTTATAGCTGTTTTTGTGTCTATTGCTTCAAAAGCATTTTCACATAATTTGTGTTTTCTGAAGAAACTGCAAGAGATATCTAACCCATACTTTATGTGCAAGAGGGGCTTGTACATCTGCACAACATGTCTTTTAAAGTTTGAACCTATCTTATTGCATTTTTGAGTTATATCAGTTTTTACTGTTTTATTGCTCCAAAAGCCTTTTCAGCCCATGAACAGTTGTTTGTGAGTTTTGAAAAAAGTGCCAGAGCTATTCAAACCCTTTTTGCTGGGCAAGTAGGACCTGTAAATCTACACAATATATAGTTTAAAGTTTGAGTCTATCATATTAGGTTTTGGATTTATAGCTGTTTTTGTGTCTATTGCTTCAAAAGCATTTTCACATAATTTGTGTTTTCTGAAGAAACTGCAAGAGATATCTAACCCATACTTTCTGTGCAAGAGGGGCTTGTACAGCTGCACAACATGTCTTTTAAAGTTTGAACCTATCTTATTGCATTTTTGAGTTATAGCAGTTTTTACTGTTTTGTTGCTCCAAAAGCCTTTTCAGCCCATGAACAGTTGTTTGTGAGTTTTGAAAAAAAGTTCCAGAGCTATTCAAACCCTTTTTGCTGGGCAAGTAGGACCTGTAAATCTACACAATATATAGTTTAAAGTTTGAGTCTATCATATTAGGTTTTGGATTTATAGCTGTTTTTGTGTCTATTGCTTCAAAAGCATTTTCACATAATTTGTGTTTTCTGAAGAAACTGCAAGAGATATCTAACCCATACTTTCTGTGCAAGAGGGGCTTGTACATCTGCACAACATGTCTTTTAAAGTTTGAACCTATCTTATTGCATTTTTGAGTTATATCAGTTTTTACTGTTTTATTGCTCCAAAAGCCTTTTCAGCCCATGAACAGTTGTTTGTGAGTTTTGAAAAAAGTGCCAGAGCTATTCAAACCCTTTTTGCTGGGCAAGTAGGACCTGTAAATCTACACAATATATAGTTTAAAGTTTGAGTCTATCATATTAGGTTTTGGATTTATAGCTGTTTTTGTGTCTATTGCTTCAAAAGCATTTTCACATAATTTGTGTTTTCTGAAGAAACTGCAAGAGATATCTAACCCATACTTTCTGTGCAAGAGGGGCTTGTACAGCTGCACAACATGTCTTTTAAAGTTTGAACCTATCTTATTGCATTTTTGAGTTATAGCAGTTTTTACTGTTTTGTTGCTCCAAAAGCCTTTTCAGCCCATGAACAGTTGTTTGTGAGTTTTGAAAAAAAGTTCCAGAGCTATTCAAACCCTTTTTGCTGGGCAAGTAGGACCTGTAAATCTACACAATATATAGTTTAAAGTTTGAGTCTATCATATTAGGTTTTGGATTTATAGCTGTTTTTGTGTCTATTGCTTCAAAAGCATTTTCACATAATTTGTGTTTTCTGAAGAAACTGCAAGAGATATCTAACCCATACTTTCTGTGCAAGAGGGGCTTGTACATCTGCACAACATGTCTTTTAAAGTTTGAACCTATCTTATTGCATTTTTGAGTTATATCAGTTTTTACTGTTTTATTGCTCCAAAAGCCTTTTCAGCCCATGAACAGTTGTTTGTGAGTTTTGAAAAAAGTGCCAGAGCTATTCAAACCCTTTTTGCTGGGCAAGTAGGACCTGTAAATCTACACAATATATAGTTTAAAGTTTGAGTCTATCATATTAGGTTTTGGATTTATAGCTGTTTTTGTGTCTATTGCTTCAAAAGCATTTTCACATAATTTGTGTTTTCTGAAGAAACTGCAAGAGATATCTAACCCATACTTTCTGTGCAAAAGGGGCTTGTACATCTGCACAACATGTCTTTTAAAGTTTGAACCTATCTTATTGGATTTTTGAGTTATAGCAGTTTTTACTGTTTTTTTGCTCCAAAAGCCTTTTCAGCCCATGAACAGTTGTTTGTGAGTTTTGAAAAAAAGTTCCGGAGCTATTCAAACCCTTTTTGCTGGGCAAGTAGGACCTGTCAATCTACACAATATATAGTTTAAAGTTTGAGTCTATCATATTAGGTTTTGGATTTATAGCTGTTTTTGTGTCTATTGCTTCAAAAGCATTTTCACATAATTTGTGTTTTCTGAAGAAACTGCAAGAGATATCTAACCCATACTTTCTGTGCAAAAGGGGCTTGTACATCTGCACAACATGTCTTTTAAAGTTTGAACCTATCTTATTGCATTTTTGAGTTATAGCAGTTTTTACTGTTTTATTGCTCCAAAAGCCTTTTCAGCCCATGAACAGTTGTTTGTGAGTTTTGAAAAAAAGTGCCAGAGCTATTCAAACCCTTTTTGCTGGGCAAGTAGGACCAGTAAATCTACACAATATATAGTTTAAAGTTTGAGTCTATCATATTAGGTTTTGGATTCATAGCTGTTTTTGTGTCTATTGCTTCAAAAAGCATTTTCACATAATTTGTGTTTTCTGAAGAAACTGCAAGAGATATCTAACCCATACTTTCTGTGCAAGAGGGGCTTGTACATCTGCACAACATGTCTTTTAAAGTTTGAACCTATCTTATTGCATTTTTGAGTTATAGCAGTTTTTACTGTTTTGTTGCTCCAAAAGCCTTTTCAGCCCATGAACAGTTGTTTGTGAGTTTTGAAAAAAAGTGCAAGAGCTATTCAAACCCTTTTTGCTGGGCAAGTAGGACCTGTAAATCTACACAATATATAGTTTAAAGTTTGAGTCTATCATATTAGGTTTTGGATTTATAGCTGTTTTTGTGTCCATTGCTTCAAAAGCATTTTCACATAATTTGTGTTTTCTGAAGAAACTGCAAGAGATATCTAACCCATACTTTCTGTGCAAGAGGGGCTTGTACATCTGCACAACATGTCTTTTAAAGTTTGAACCTATCTTATTGCATTTTTGAGTTATAGCAGTTTTTACTGTTTTATTGCTCCAAAAGCCTTTTCAGCCCATGAACAGTTGTTTGTGAGTTTAGAAAAAAAGTGCAAGAGCTATTCAAACCCTTTTTGCTGGGCAAGTAGGACCTGTAAATTTACACAATATATAGTTTAAAGTTTGAGTCTATCATATTAGGTTTTGGATTTATAGCTTTTTTTGTGTCTATTGCTTCAAAAGCATTTTCACATAATTTGTGTTTTCTGAAGAAACTGCAAGAGATATCTAACCCATACTTTCTGTGCAAGAGGGGCTTGTACATCTGCACAACATGTCTTTTAAAGTTTGAACCTATCTTATTGCATTTTTGAGTTATATCAGTTTTTACTGTTTTATTGCTCCAAAAGCCTTTTCAGCCCATGAACAGTTGTTTGTGAGTTTTGAAAAAAAGTGCAAGAGCTATTCAAACCCTTTTTGCTGGGCAAGTAGGACCTGTAAATCTACACAATATATAGTTTAAAGTTTGAGTCTATCATATTAGGTTTTGGATTTATAGCTGTTTTTGTGTCCATTGCTTCAAAAGCATTTTCACATAATTTGTGTTTTCTGAAGAAACTGCAAGAGATATCTAACCCATACTTTATGTGCAAGAGGGGCTTGTACATCTGCACAACATGTCTTTTAAAGTTTGAACCTATCTTATTGCATTTTTGAGTTATAGCAGTTTTTACTGTTTTATTGCTCCAAAGCCTTTTCAGCCCATGAACAGTTGTTTGTGAGTTTTGAAAAAAAGTGCAAGAGCTATTCAAACCCTTTTTGCTGGGCAAGTAGGACCTGTAAATTTACACAATATATAGTTTAAAGTTTGAGTCTATCATATTAGGTTTTGGATTTATAGCTTTTTTTGTGTCTATTGCTTCAAAAGCATTTTCACATAATTTGTGTTTTCTGAAGAAACTGCAAGAGATATCTAACCCATACTTTCTGTGCAAGAGGAGCTTGTACATCTGCACAACATGTCTTTTAAAGTTTGAACCTATCTTATTGCATTTTTGAGTTGTATCAGTTTTTACTGTTTTATTGCTCCAAAAGCCTTTTCAGCCCATGAACAGTTGTTTGTGAGTTTTGAAAAAAGTGCCAGAGCTATTCAAACCCTTTTTGCTGGGCAAGTAGGACCTGTAAATCTACACAATATATAGTTTAAAGTTTGAGTCTATCATATTAGGTTTTGGATTTATAGCTGTTTTTGTGTCTATTGCTTCAAAAACATTTTCACATAATTTGTGTTTTCTGAAGAAACTGCAAGAGATATCTAACCCATACTTTCTCTGCAAGAGGGGCTTGTACATCTGCACAACATGTCTTTTAAAGTTTGAACCTATCTTATTGCATTTTTTAGTTATAGCAGTTTTTACTTTTTTATTGCTCCAAAAGCCTTTTCAGCCCATGAACAGTCTGTGAGTTTTGAAAAAAAGTGCAAGAGCTATTCAAACCCTTTTTGCTGGGCAAGTAGGACCTGTAAATTTACACAATATATAGTTTAAAGTTTGAGTCTATCATATTAGGTTTTGGATTTATAGCTGTTTTTGTGTCTATTGCTTCAAAAGCATTTTCACATAATTTGTGTTTTCTGAAGAAACTGAAAGAGATATCTAACCCATACTTTCTGTGCAAAAGGGGCTTGTACATCTGCACAACATGTCTTTTAAAGTTTGAACCTATCTTATTGCATTTTTGAGTTATATCAGTTTTTACTGTTTTATTGCTCCAAAAGCCTTTTCAGCCCATGAACAGTTGTTTGTGAGTTTTGAAAAAAGTGCCAGAGCTATTCAAACCCTTTTTGCTGGGCAAGTAGGACCTGTAAATCTACACAATATATAGTTTAAAGTTTGAGTCTATCATATTAGGTTTTGGATTTATAGCTGTTTTTGTGTCTATTGCTTCAAAAGCATTTTCACATAATTTGTGTTTTCTGAAGAAACTGCAAGAGATATCTAACCCATACTTTCTGTGCAAGAGGGGCTTGTACATCTGCACAACATGTCTTTTAAAGTTTGAACCTATCTTATTGCATTTTTGAGTTATAGCAGTTTTTACTTTTTTATTGCTCCAAAAGCCTTTTCAGCCCATGAACAGTCTGTGAGTTTTGAAAAAAGTGCAAGAGCTATTCAAACCCTTTTTGCTGGGCAAGTAGGACCTGTAAATTTACACAATATATAGTTTAAAGTTTGAGTCTATCATATTAGGTTTTGGATTTATAGCTGTTTTTGTGTCTATTGCTTCAAAAGCATTTTCACATAATTTGTGTTTTCTGAAGAAACTGCAAGAGATATCTAACCCATACTTTCTGTGCAAAAGGGGCTTGTACATCTGCACAACTTGTCTTTTAAAGTTTGAACCTATCTTATTGCATTTTTGAGTTATAGCAGTTTTTACTGTTTTATTGCTCCAAAAGCCTTTTCAGCCCATGAACAGTTGTTTGTGAGTTTTGAAAAAAAGTGCCAGAGCTATTCAAACCCTTTTTGCTGGGCAAGTAGGACCAGTAAATCTACACAATATATAGTTTAAAGTTTGAGTCTATCATATTAGGTTTTGGATTCATAGCTGTTTTTGTGTCTATTGCTTCAAAAAGCATTTTCACATAATTTGTGTTTTCTGAAGAAACTGCAAGAGATATATAACCCATACTTTCTGTGCAAGAGGGGCTTGTACATCTGCACAACATGTCTTTTAAAGTTTGAACCTATCTTATTGCATTTTTGAGTTATAGCAGTTTTTACTGTTTTATTGCTCCAAAAGCCTTTTCAGCCCATGAACAGTTGTTTGTGAGTTTTGAAAAAAAGTGCAAGAGCTATTCAAACCCTTTTTGCTGGGCAAGTAGGACCTGTAAATTTACACAATATATATTTTAAAGTTTGAGTCTATCATATTAGGTTTTGGATTTATAGCTGTTTTTGTGTCTATTGCTTCAAAAGCATTTTCACATAAATTGTGTTTTCTGAAGAAACTGCAAGAGATATCTAACCCATACTTTCTGTGCAAAAGGGGCTTGTACATCTGCACAACATGTCTTTTAAAGTTTGAACCTATCTTATTGCATTTTTGAGTTATATCAGTTTTTACTGTTTTATTGCTCCAAAAGCCTTTTCAGCCCATGAACAGTTGTTTGTGAGTTTTGAAAAAAGTGCCAGAGCTATTCAAACCCTTTTTGCTGGGCAAGTAGGACCTGTAAATCTACACAATATATAGTTTAAAGTTTGAGTCTATCATATTAGGTTTTGGATTTATAGCTGTTTTTGTGTCTATTGCTTCAAAAGCATTTTCACATAATTTGTGTTTTCTGAAGAAACTGCAAGAGATATCTAACCCATACTTTCTGTGCAAGAGGGGCTTGTACATCTGCACAACATGTCTTTTAAAGTTTGAACCTATCTTATTGCATTTTTGAGTTATAGCAGTTTTTACTTTTTTATTGCTCCAAAAGCCTTTTCAGCCCATGAACAGTCTGTGAGTTTTGAAAAAAGTGCAAGAGCTATTCAAACCCTTTTTGCTGGGCAAGTAGGACCTGTAAATTTACACAATATATAGTTTAAAGTTTGAGTCTATCATATTAGGTTTTGGATTTATAGCTGTTTTTGTGTCTATTGCTTCAAAAGCATTTTCACATAATTTGTGTTTTCTGAAGAAACTGCAAGAGATATCTAACCCATACTTTCTGTGCAAAAGGGGCTTGTACATCTGCACAACTTGTCTTTTAAAGTTTGAACCTATCTTATTGCATTTTTGAGTTATAGCAGTTTTTACTGTTTTATTGCTCCAAAAGCCTTTTCAGCCCATGAACAGTTGTTTGTGAGTTTTGAAAAAAAGTGCCAGAGCTATTCAAACCCTTTTTGCTGGGCAAGTAGGACCAGTAAATCTACACAATATATAGTTTAAAGTTTGAGTCTATCATATTAGGTTTTGGATTCATAGCTGTTTTTGTGTCTATTGCTTCAAAAAGCATTTTCACATAATTTGTGTTTTCTGAAGAAACTGCAAGAGATATATAACCCATACTTTCTGTGCAAGAGGGGCTTGTACATCTGCACAACATGTCTTTTAAAGTTTGAACCTATCTTATTGCATTTTTGAGTTATAGCAGTTTTTACTGTTTTATTGCTCCAAAAGCCTTTTCAGCCCATGAACAGTTGTTTGTGAGTTTTGAAAAAAAGTGCAAGAGCTATTCAAACCCTTTTTGCTGGGCAAGTAGGACCTGTAAATTTACACAATATATATTTTAAAGTTTGAGTCTATCATATTAGGTTTTGGATTTATAGCTGTTTTTGTGTCTATTGCTTCAAAAGCATTTTCACATAATTTGTGTTTTCTGAAGAAACTGCAAGAGATATCTAACCCATACTTTCTGTGCAAAAGGGGCTTGTACATCTGCACAACATGTCTTTTAAAGTTTGAACCTATCTTATTGCATTTTTGAGTTATAGCAGTTTTTACTGTTTTATTGCTCCAAAAGCCTTTTCAGCCCATGAACAGTTGTTTGTGAGTTTTGAAAAAAAGTGCCAGAGCTATTCAAACCCTTTTTGCTGGGCAAGTAGAACCAGTAAATCTACACAATATATAGTTTAAAGTTTGAGTCTATCATATTAGGTTTTGGATTCATAGCTGTTTTTTTGTCTATTGCTTCAAAAAGCATTTTCACATAATTTGTGTTTTCTGAAGAAACTGCAAGAGATATATAACCCATACTTTCTGTGCAAGAGGGGCTTCTACATCTGCACAACATGTCTTTTAAAGTTTGAACCTATCTTATTGCATTTTTGAGTTATAGCAGTTTTTACTGTTTTATTGCTCCAAAAGCCTTTTCAGCCCATGAACAGTTGTTTGTGAGTTTTGAAAAAAAGTTCCAGAGCTATTCAAACCCTTTTTGCTGGGCAAGTAGGACCTGTAAATCTACACAATATATAGTTTAAAGTTTGAGTCTATCATATTAGGTTTATGATTTATAGCTGTTTTTGTGTCTATTGCTTCAAAAGCATTTTCACATAATTTGTGTTTTCTGAAGAAACTGCAAGAGATATCTAACCCATACTTTCTGTGCAAGAGGGGCTTGTACATCTGCACAACATGTCTTTTAAAGTTTGAACCTATCTTATTGCATTTTTGAGTTATAGCAGTTTTTACTGTTTTATTGCTCCAAAAGCCTTTTCAGCCCATGAACAGTTGTTTGTGAGTTTTGAAAAAAAGTGCAAGAGCTATTCAAACCCTTTTTGCTGGGCAAGTAGGACCTGTAAATCTACACAATATATAGTTTAAAGTTTGAGTCTATCATATTAGATTTTGGATTTATAGCTGTTTTTGTGTCTATTGCTTCAAAAGCATTTTCACATAATTTGTGTTTTCTGAAGAAACTGCAAGAGATATCTAACCCATACTTTCTGTGCAAGAGGGGCTTGTACATCTGCACAACATGTCTTTTAAAGTTTGAACCTATCTTATTGCATTTTTGAGTTATATCAGTTTTTACTGTTTTATTGCTCCAAAAGCCTTTTCAGCCCATGAGCAGTTGTTTGTGAGTTTTGAAAAAAGTGCCAGAGCTATTCAAACCCTTTTTGCTGGGCAAGTAGGACCTGTAAATTTACACAATATATAGTTTAAAGTTTGAGTCTATCATATTAGGTTTTGGATTTATAGCTGTGTTTGTGTCTATTGCTTCAAAAGCATTTTCACATAATTTGTGTTTTCTGAAGAAACTGCAAGAGATATCTAACCCATACTTTCTGTGCAAGAGGGGCTTGTACATCTGCACAACATGTCTTTTAAAGTTTGAACCTATCTTATTGCATTTTTGAGTTATAGCAGTTTTTACTGTTTTATTGCTCCAAAAGCCTTTTCAGCCCATGAACAGTTGTTTGTGAGTTTTGAAAAAAAGTGCAAGAGCTATTCAAACCCTTTTTGCTGGGCAAGTAGGACCTGTCAATCTACACAATATATAGTTTAAAGTTTGAGTCTATCATATTAGGTTTTGGATTCGTAGCTGTTTTTGTGTCTATTGCTTCAAAAAGCCTTTTCACATAATTTGTGTTTTCTGAAGAAACTGCAAGAGATATCTAACCCATACTTTCTGTGCAAGAGGGGCTTGTACATCTGCACAACATGTCTTTTAAAGTTTGAACCTATCTTATTGCATTTTTGAGTTATATCAGTTTTTACTGTTTTATTGCTCCAAAAGCCTTTTCAGCCCATGAGCAGTTGTTTGTGAGTTTTGAAAAAAGTGCCAGAGCTATTCAAACCCTTTTTGCTGGGCAAGTAGGACCTGTAAATTTACACAATATATAGTTTAAAGTTTGAGTCTATCATATTAGGTTTTGGATTTATAGCTGTGTTTGTGTCTATTGCTTCAAAAGCATTTTCACATAATTTGTGTTTTCTGAAGAAACTGCAAGAGATATCTAACCCATACTTTCTGTGCAAGAGGGGCTTGTACATCTGCACAACATGTCTTTTAAAGTTTGAACCTATCTTATTGCATTTTTGAGTTATATCAGTTTTTACTGTTTTATTGCTCCAAAAGCCTTTTCAGCCCATGAGCAGTTGTTTGTGAGTTTTGAAAAAAGTGCCAGAGCTATTCAAACCCTTTTTGCTGGGCAAGTAGGACCTGTAAATTTACACAATATATAGTTTAAAGTTTGAGTCTATCATATTAGGTTTTGGATTTATAGCTGTGTTTGTGTCTATTGCTTCAAAAGCATTTTCACATAATTTGTGTTTTCTGAAGAAACTGCAAGAGATATCTAACCCATACTTTCTGTGCAAGAGGGGCTTGTACATCTGCACAACATGTCTTTTAAAGTTTGAACCTATCTTATTGCATTTTTGAGTTATAGCAGTTTTTACTGTTTTATTGCTCCAAAAGCCTTTTCAGCCCATGAACAGTTGTTTGTGAGTTTTGAAAAAAAGTGCAAGAGCTATTAAAACCCTTTTTGCTGGGCAAGTAGGACCTGTCAATCTACACAATATATAGTTTAAAGTTTGAGTCTATCATATTAGGTTTTGGATTCGTAGCTGTTTTTGTGTCTATTGCTTCAAAAAGCCTTTTCACATAATTTGTGTTTTCTGAAGAAACTGCAAGAGATATCTAACCCATACTTTCTGTGCAAGAGGGGCTTCTACATCTGCACAACATGTCTTTTAAAGTTTGAACCTATCTTATTGCATTTTTGAGTTATAGCAGTTTTTACTGTTTTATTGCTCCAAAAGCCTTTTCAGCCCATGAACAGTTGTTTGTGAGTTTAGAAAAAAAGTGCAAGAGCTATTCAAACCCTTTTTGCTGGGCAAGTAGGACCTGTAAATCTACACAATATATAGTTTAAAGTTTGAGTCTATCATATTAGGTTTTGGATTTATAGCTGTTTTTGTGTCTATTGCTTCAAAAGCATTTTCACATAATTTGTGTTTTCTGAAGAAACTGCAAGAGATATTCTAACCCATACTTTCTGTGCAAGAGGGGCTTGTACATCTGCACAACATGTCTTTTAAAGTTTGAACCTATCTTATTGCATTTTTGAGTTATAGCAGTTTTTACTGTTTTATTGCTCGAAAAGCCTTTTCAGCCCATGAACAGTTTGTGAGTTTAGAAAAAAAGTGCAAGAGCTATTCAAACCCTTTTTGCTGGGCAAGTAGGACCTATAAATCTACACAATATATAGTTTAAAGTTTGAGTCTATCATATTAGGTTTTGGATTTATAGCTATTTTTGTGTCCATTGCTTCAAAAGCATTTTCACATAATTTGTGTTTTCTGAAGAAACTGCAAGAGATATCTAACCCATACTTTCTGTGCAAGAGGGGCTTGTACATCTGCACAACATGTCTTTTAAAGTTTGAACCTATCTTATTGCATTTTTGAGTTATAGCAGTTTTTACTGTTTTGTTGCTCCAAAAGCCTTTTCAGCCCATGAACAGTTGTTTGTGAGTTTTGAAAAAAAGTGCCAGAGCTATTCAAACCCTTTTTGCTGGGCAAGTAGGACCTGTAAATCTACACAATATATAGTTTAAAGTTTGAGTCTATCATATTAGGTTTTGGATTTATAGCTGTTTTTGTGTCTATTGCTTCAAAAGCATTTTCACATAATTTGTGTTTTCTGAAGAAACTGCAAGAGATATCTAACCCATACTTTCTGTGCAAAAGGGGCTTGTACATCTGCACAACATGTCTTTTAAAGCTTGAACCTATCTTATTGCATTTTTGAGTTATAGCAGTTTTTACTGTTTTATTGCTCCAAAAGCCTTTTCAGCCCATGAACAGTTGTTTGTGAGTTTTGAAAAAAAGTGCCAGAGCTATTCAAACCCTTTTTGCTGGGCAAGTAGGACCAGTAAATCTACACAATATATAGTTTAAAGTTTGAGTCTATCATAATAGGTTTTGGATTCATAGCTGTTTTTGTGTCTATTGCTTCAAAAAGCATTTTCACATAATTTGTGTTTTCTGAAGAAACTGCAAGAGATATCTAACCCATACTTTCTGTGCAAGAGGGGCTTGTACATCTGCACAACATGTCTTTTAAAGTTTGAACCTATCTTATTGCATTTTTGAGTTATAGCAGTTTTTACTGTTTTATTGCTCCAAAAGCCTTTTCAGCCCATGAACAGTTGTTTGTGAGTTTAGAAAAAAAGTGCAAGAGCTATTCAAACCCTTTTTGCTGGGCAAGTAGGACCTGTAAATTTACACAATATATAGTTTAAAGTTTGAGTCTATCATATTAGGTTTTGGATTTATAGCTTTTTTTGTGTCTATTGCTTCAAAAGCATTTTCACATAATTTGTGTTTTCTGAAGAAACTGCAAGAGATATCTAACCCATACTTTCTGTGCAAGAGGGGCTTGTACATCTGCACAACATGTCTTTTAAAGTTTGAACCTATCTTATTGCATTTTTTAGTTATAGCAGTTTTTACTTTTTTATTGCTCCAAAAGCCTTTTCAGCCCATGAACAGTCTGTGAGTTTTGAAAAAAAGTGCAAGAGCTATTCAAACCCTTTTTGCTGGGCAAGTAGGACCTGTAAATTTACACAATATATAGTTTAAAGTTTGAGTCTATCATATTAGGTTTTGGATTTATAGCTGTTTTTGTGTCTATTGCTTCAAAAGCATTTTCACATAATTTGTGTTTTCTGAAGAAACTGCAAGAGATATCTAACCCATACTTTCTGTGCAAGAGGGGCTTGTACATCTGCACAACATGTCTTTTAAAGTTTGAACCTATCTTATTGCATTTTTGAGTTATAGCAGTTTTTACTGTTTTATTGCTCCAAAAGCCTTTTCAGCCCATGAACAGTTGTTTGTGAGTTTTGAAAAAAAGTGCAAGAGCTATTCAAACCCTTTTTGCTGGGCAAGTAGGACCTGTAAATCTACACAATATATAGTTTAAAGTTTGAGTCTATCATATTAGGTTTTGGATTTATAGCTGTTTTTGTGTCTATTGCTTCAAAAGCATTTTCACATAATTTGTGTTTTCTGAAGAAACTGCAAGAGATATCTAACCCATACTTTCTGTGCAAGAGGGGCTTGTACATCTGCACAACATGTCTTTTAAAGTTTGAACCTATCTTATTGCATTTTTGAGTTATATCAGTTTTTACTGTTTTATTGCTCCAAAAGCCTTTTCAGCCCATGAGCAGTTGTTTGTGAGTTTTGAAAAAAGTGCCAGAGCTATTCAAACCCTTTTTGCTGGGCAAGTAGGACCTGTAAATTTACACAATATATAGTTTAAAGTTTGAGTCTATCATATTAGGTTTTGGATTTATAGCTGTGTTTGTGTCTATTGCTTCAAAAGCATTTTCACATAATTTGTGTTTTCTGAAGAAACTGCAAGAGATATCTAACCCATACTTTCTGTGCAAGAGGGGCTTGTACATCTGCACAACATGTCTTTTAAAGTTTGAACCTATCTTATTGCATTTTTGAGTTATAGCAGTTTTTACTGTTTTATTGCTCCAAAAGCCTTTTCAGCCCATGAACAGTTGTTTGTGAGTTTTGAAAAAAAGTGCAAGAGCTATTCAAACCCTTTTTGCTGGGCAAGTAGGACCTGTCAATCTACACAATATATAGTTTAAAGTTTGAGTCTATCATATTAGGTTTTGGATTCGTAGCTGTTTTTGTGTCTATTGCTTCAAAAAGCCTTTTCACATAATTTGTGTTTTCTGAAGAAACTGCAAGAGATATCTAACCCATACTTTCTGTGCAAGAGGGGCTTGTACATCTGCACAACATGTCTTTTAAAGTTTGAACCTATCTTATTGCATTTTTGAGTTATATCAGTTTTTACTGTTTTATTGCTCCAAAAGCCTTTTCAGCCCATGAGCAGTTGTTTGTGAGTTTTGAAAAAAGTGCCAGAGCTATTCAAACCCTTTTTGCTGGGCAAGTAGGACCTGTAAATTTACACAATATATAGTTTAAAGTTTGAGTCTATCATATTAGGTTTTGGATTTATAGCTGTGTTTGTGTCTATTGCTTCAAAAGCATTTTCACATAATTTGTGTTTTCTGAAGAAACTGCAAGAGATATCTAACCCATACTTTCTGTGCAAGAGGGGCTTGTACATCTGCACAACATGTCTTTTAAAGTTTGAACCTATCTTATTGCATTTTTGAGTTATATCAGTTTTTACTGTTTTATTGCTCCAAAAGCCTTTTCAGCCCATGAGCAGTTGTTTGTGAGTTTTGAAAAAAGTGCCAGAGCTATTCAAACCCTTTTTGCTGGGCAAGTAGGACCTGTAAATTTACACAATATATAGTTTAAAGTTTGAGTCTATCATATTAGGTTTTGGATTTATAGCTGTGTTTGTGTCTATTGCTTCAAAAGCATTTTCACATAATTTGTGTTTTCTGAAGAAACTGCAAAAGATATCTAACCCATACTTTCTGTGCAAGAGGGGCTTGTACATCTGCACAACATGTCTTTTAAAGTTTGAACCTATCTTATTGCATTTTTGAGTTATAGCAGTTTTTACTGTTTTATTGCTCCAAAAGCCTTTTCAGCCCATGAACAGTTGTTTGTGAGTTTAGAAAAAAAGTGCAAGAGCTATTCAAACCCTTTTTGCTGGGCAAGTAGGACCTGTAAATCTACACAATATATAGTTTAAAGTTTGAGTCTATCATATTAGGTTTTGGATTTATAGCTGTTTTTGTGTCTATTGCTTCAAAAGCATTTTCACATAATTTGTGTTTTCTGAAGAAACTGCAAGAGATATTCTAACCCATACTTTCTGTGCAAGAGGGGCTTGTACATCTGCACAACATGTCTTTTAAAGTTTGAACCTATCTTATTGCATTTTTGAGTTATAGCAGTTTTTACTGTTTTATTGCTCGAAAAGCCTTTTCAGCCCATGAACAGTTTGTGAGTTTAGAAAAAAAGTGCAAGAGCTATTCAAACCCTTTTTGCTGGGCAAGTAGGACCTATAAATCTACACAATATATAGTTTAAAGTTTGAGTCTATCATATTAGGTTTTGGATTTATAGCTATTTTTGTGTCCATTGCTTCAAAAGCATTTTCACATAATTTGTGTTTTCTGAAGAAACTGCAAGAGATATCTAACCCATACTTTCTGTGCAAGAGGGGCTTGTACATCTGCACAACATGTCTTTTAAAGTTTGAACCTATCTTATTGCATTTTTGAGTTATAGCAGTTTTTACTGTTTTGTTGCTCCAAAAGCCTTTTCAGCCCATGAACAGTTGTTTGTGAGTTTTGAAAAAAAGTGCCAGAGCTATTCAAACCCTTTTTGCTGGGCAAGTAGGACCTGTAAATCTACACAATATATAGTTTAAAGTTTGAGTCTATCATATTAGGTTTTGGATTTATAGCTGTTTTTGTGTCTATTGCTTCAAAAGCATTTTCACATAATTTGTGTTTTCTGAAGAAACTGCAAGAGATATCTAACCCATACTTTCTGTGCAAAAGGGGCTTGTACATCTGCACAACATGTCTTTTAAAGCTTGAACCTATCTTATTGCATTTTTGAGTTATAGCAGTTTTTACTGTTTTATTGCTCCAAAAGCCTTTTCAGCCCATGAACAGTTGTTTGTGAGTTTTGAAAAAAAGTGCCAGAGCTATTCAAACCCTTTTTGCTGGGCAAGTAGGACCAGTAAATCTACACAATATATAGTTTAAAGTTTGAGTCTATCATAATAGGTTTTGGATTCATAGCTGTTTTTGTGTCTATTGCTTCAAAAAGCATTTTCACATAATTTGTGTTTTCTGAAGAAACTGCAAGAGATATCTAACCCATACTTTCTGTGCAAGAGGGGCTTGTACATCTGCACAACATGTCTTTTAAAGTTTGAACCTATCTTATTGCATTTTTGAGTTATAGCAGTTTTTACTGTTTTATTGCTCCAAAAGCCTTTTCAGCCCATGAACAGTTGTTTGTGAGTTTAGAAAAAATGTGCAAGAGCTATTCAAACCCTTTTTGCTGGGCAAGTAGGACCTGTAAATTTACACAATATATAGTTTAAAGTTTGAGTCTATCATATTAGGTTTTGGATTTATAGCTTTTTTTGTGTCTATTGCTTCAAAAGCATTTTCACATAATTTGTGTTTTCTGAAGAAACTGCAAGAGATATCTAACCCATACTTTCTGTGCAAGAGGGGCTTGTACATCTGCACAACATGTCTTTTAAAGTTTGAACCTATCTTATTGCATTTTTGAGTTATATCAGTTTTTACTGTTTTATTGCTCCAAAAGCCTTTTCAGCCCATGAACAGTTGTTTGTGAGTTTTGAAAAAAGTGCCAGAGCTATTCAAACCCTTTTTGCTGGGCAAGTAGGACCTGTAAATCTACACAATATATAGTTTAAAGTTTGAGTCTATCATATTAGGTTTTGGATTTATAGCTGTTTTTGTGTGCATTGCTTCAAAAGCATTTTCACATAATTTATGTTTTCTGAAGAAACTGCAAGAGATATCTAACCCATACTTTCTGTGCAAGAGGGGCTTGTACATCTGCACAACATGTCTTTTAAAGTTTGAACCTATCTTATTGCATTTTTGAGTTATAGCAGTTTTTACTGTTTTATTGCTCCAAAAGCCTTTTCAGCCCATGAACAGTTTGTGAGTTTAGAAAAAAAGTGCAAGAGCTATTCAAACCCTTTTTGCTGGGCAAGTAGGACCTATAAATCTACACAATATATAGTTTAAAGTTTGAGTCTATCATATTAGGTTTTGGATTTATAGCTATTTTTGTGTCCATTGCTTCAAAAGCATTTTCACATAATTTGTGTTTTCTGAAGAAACTGCAAGAGATATCTAACCCATACTTTCTGTGCAAGAGGGGCTTGTACATCTGCACAACATGTCTTTTAAAGTTTGAACCTATCTTATTGCATTTTTGAGTTATAGCAGTTTTTACTGTTTTGTTGCTCCAAAAGCCTTTTCAGCCCATGAACAGTTGTTTGTGAGTTTTGAAAAAAAGTGCCAGAGCTATTCAAACCCTTTTTGCTGGGCAAGTAGGACCTGTAAATCTACACAATATATAGTTTAAAGTTTGAGTCTATCATATTAGGTTTTGGATTTATAGCTGTTTTTGTGTCCATTGCTTCAAAAGCATTTTCACATAATTTGTGTTTTCTGAAGAAACTGCAAGAGATATCTAACCCATACTTTCTGTGCAAGAGGGGCTTGTACATCTGCACAACATGTCTTTTAAAGTTTGAACCTATCTTATTGCATTTTTGAGTTATAGCAGTTTTTACTGTTTTATTGCTCCAAAAGCCTTTTCAGCCCATGAACAGTTGTTTGTGAGTTTTGAAAAAAAGTGCAAGAGCTATTCAAACCCTTTTTGCTGGGCAAGTAGGACCTGTAAATCTACACAATATATAGTTTAAAGTTTGAGTCTATCATATTAGGTTTTGGATTTATAGCTGTTTTTGTGTCTATTGCTTCAAAAGCATTTTCACATAATTTGTGTTTTCTGAAGAAACTGCAAGAGATATCTAACCAATACTTTCTGTGCAAGAGGGGCTTCTACATCTGCACAACATGTCTTTTAAAGTTTGAACCTATCTTATTGCATTTTTGAGTTATAGCAGTTTTTACTGTTTTATTGCTCCAAAAGCCTTTTCAGCCCATGAACAGTTGTTTGTGAGTTTTGAAAAAAAGTGCAAGAGCTATTCAAACCCTTTTTGCTGGGCAAGTAGGACCTGTAAATCTACACAATATATAGTTTAAAGTTTGAGTCTATCATATTAGGTTTTGGATTTATAGCTGTTTTTGTTTCCATTGCTTCAAAAGCATTTTCACATAATTTGTGTTTTCTGAAGAAACTGCAAGAGATATCTAACCCATACTTTCTGTGCAAGAGGGGCTTGTACATCTGCACAATATGTCTTTTAAAGTTTGAACCTATCTTATTGCATTTTTGAGTTATAGCAGTTTTTACTGTTTTATTGCTCCAAAAGCCTTTTCAGCCCATGAACAGTTGTTTGTGAGTTTTGAAAAAAAGTGCAAGAGCTATTCAAACCCTTTTTGCTGGGCAAGTAGGACCTGTAAATCTACACAATATATAGTTTAAAGTTTGAGTCTATCATATTAGGTTTTGGATTTATAGCTGTTTTTGTGTCTATTGCTTCAAACGCATTTTCACATAATTTGTGTTTTTTGAAGAAACTGCAAGAGATATCTAACCCATACTTTCTGTGCAAGAGGGGCTTGTACATCTGCACAACATGTCTTTTAAAGTTTGAACCTATCTTATTGCATTTTTGAGTTATAGCAGTTTTTACTGTTTTATTGCTCCAAAAGCCTTTTCAGCCCATGAACAGTTGTTTGTGAGTTTTGAAAAAAAGTGCAAGAGCTATTCAAACCCTTTTTGCTGGGCAAGTAGGACCTGTAAATCTACACAATATATAGTTTAAAGTTTGAGTCTATCATATTAGGTTTTGGGTTTATAGCTGTTTTTGTGTCTATTGCTTCAAAAGCATTTTCACATAATTTGTGTTTTCTGAAGAAACTGCAAGAGATATCTAACCCATACTTTCTGTGCAAGAGGGGCTTGTACATCTGCACAACATGTCTTTTAAAGTTTGAACCTATCTTATTGCATTTTTGAGTTATAGCAGTTTTTACTGTTTTATTGCTCCAAAAGCCTTTTCAGCCCATGAACAGTTGTTTGTGAGTTTTGAAAAAAAGTGCAAGAGCTATTCAAACCCTTTTTGCTGGGCAAGTAGGACCTGTAAATCTACACAATATATAGTTTAAAGTTTGAGTCTATCATATTAGGTTTTGGATTTATAGCTGTTTTTGTTTCCATTGCTTCAAAAGCATTTTCACATAATTTGTGTTTTCTGAAGAAACTGCAAGAGATATCTAACCCATACTTTCTGTGCAAGAGGGGCTTGTACATCTGCACAATATGTCTTTTAAAGTTTGAACCTATCTTATTGCATTTTTGAGTTATAGCAGTTTTTACTGTTTTATTGCTCCAAAAGCCTTTTCAGCCCATGAACAGTTGTTTGTGAGTTTTGAAAAAAAGTGCAAGAGCTATTCAAACCCTTTTTGCTGGGCAAGTAGGACCTGTAAATCTACACAATATATAGTTTAAAGTTTGAGTCTATCATATTAGGTTTTGGATTTATAGCTGTTTTTGTGTCTATTGCTTCAAACGCATTTTCACATAATTTGTGTTTTTTGAAGAAACTGCAAGAGATATCTAACCCATACTTTCTGTGCAAGAGGGGCTTGTACATCTGCACAACATGTCTTTTAAAGTTTGAACCTATCTTATTGCATTTTTGAGTTATAGCAGTTTTTACTGTTTTATTGCTCCAAAAGCCTTTTCAGCCCATGAACAGTTGTTTGTGAGTTTTGAAAAAAAGTGCAAGAGCTATTCAAACCCTTTTTGCTGGGCAAGTAGGACCTGTAAATCTACACAATATATAGTTTAAAGTTTGAGTCTATCATATTAGGTTTTGGGTTTATAGCTGTTTTTGTGTCTATTGCTTTAAAAGCATTTTCACATAATTTGTGTTTTCTGAAGAAACTGCAAGAGATATCTAACCCATACTTTCTGTGCAAGAGGGGCTTGTACATCTGCACAACATGTCTTTTAAAGTTTGAACCTATCTTATTGCATTTTTGAGTTATAGCAGTTTTTACTGTTTTATTGCTCCAAAAGCCTTTTCAGCCTATGAACAGTTTGTGAGTTTAGAAAAAAAGTGCAAGAGCTATTCAAACCCTTTTTGCTGGGCAAGTAGGACCTGTAAATCTACACAATATATAGTTTAAAGTTTGAGTCTATCATATTAGGTTTTGGATTTATAGCTGTTTTTGTTTCCATTGCTTCAAAAGCATTTTCACATAATGTGTGTTTTCTGAAGAAACTGCAAGAGATATCTAACCCATACTTTCTGTGCAAGAGGGGCTTGTACATCTGCACAACATGTCTTTTAAAGTTTGAACCTATCTTATTGCATTTTTGAGTTATAGCAGTTTTTACTGTTTTATTTCTCCAAAAGCCTTTTCAGCCCATGAACAGTTGTTTGTGAGTTTGGAAAAAAAGTGCAAGAGCTATTCAAACCCTTTTTGCTGGGCAAGTAGGACCTGTAAATCTACACAATATATAGTTTAAAGTTTGAGTCTATCATATTAGGTTTTGGATTTATAGCTGTTTTTGTGTCTATTGCTTCAAAAGCATTTTAACATAATTTGTGTTTTCTGAAGAAACTGCAAGAGATATCTAACCCATACTTTCTGTGCAAGAGGGGCTTGTACATCTGCACAACATGTCTTTTAAAGTTTGAACCTATCTTATTGTATTTTTGAGTTATAGCAGTTTTTACTGTTTTATTGCTCCAAAAGCCTTTTCAGCCCATGAACAGTTGTTTGTAAGTTTTGAAAAAAAGTTCCTGAGCTATTCAAACCCTTTTTGCTGGGCAAGTAGGACCTGTCAATCTACACAATATATAGTTTAAAGTTTGAGTCTATCATATTAGGTTTTGGATTTATAGCTGTTTTTGTGTCTATTGCTTCAAAAGCATTTTCACATAATTTATGTTTTCTGAAGAAACTGCAAGAGATATCTAACCCATACTTTCTGTGAAAGAGGGGCTTGTACATCTGCACAACATGTCTTTTAAAGTTTGAACCTATCTTATTGCATTTTTTAGTTATAGCAGTTTTTACTGTTTTATTGCTCCAAAAGCCTTTTCAGCCCATGAACAGTTGTTTGTGAGTTTTGAAAAAAAGTTCCAGAGCTATTCAAACCCTTTTTGCTGGGCAAGTAGGACCTGTCAATCTACACAATATATAGTTTAAAGTTTGAGTCTATCATATTAGGTTTTGGATTTATAGCTGTTTTTGTGTCTATTGCTTCAAAAGCATTTTCACATAATTTGTGTTTTCTGAAGAAACTGCAAGAGATATCTAACCCATACTTTCTGTGCAAGAGGGGCTTGTACATCTGCACAACATGTCTTTTAAAGTTTGAACCTATCTTATTGCATTTTTGAGTTATAGCAGTTTTTACTGTTTTATTGCTCCAAAAGCCTTTTCAGCTTATGAACAGTTGTTTGTGAGTTTTGAAAAAAAGTTCCAAAGCTATTCAAACCCTTTTTGCTGGGCAAGTAGGACCTGTCAATCTACACAATATATAGTTTAAAGTTTGAGTCTATCATATTAGGTTTTGGATTTATAGCTGTTTTTGTGTCTATTGCTTCAAAAGCATTTTCACATAATTTGTGTTTTCTGAAGAAACTGCAAGAGATATCTAACCCATACTTTCTGTGCAAGAGGGGCTTGTACATCTGCACAACATGTCTTTTAAAGTTTGAACCTATCTTATTGCATTTTTGAGTTATAGCAGTTTTTACTGTTTTATTGCTCCAAAAGCCTTTTCAGCCCATGAACAGTTGTTTGTAAGTTTTGAAAAAAAGTTCCAGAGCTATTCAAACCCTTTTTGCTGGGCAAGTAGGACCTGTCAATCTACACAATATATAGTTTAAAGTTTGAGTCTATCATATTAGGTTTTGGATTTATAGCTGTTTTTGTGTCTATTGCTTCAAAAGCATTTTCACATAATTTGTGTTTTCTGAAGAAACTGCAAGAGATATCTAACCCATACTTTCTGTGCAAGAGGGGCTTGTACATCTGCACAACATGTCTTTTAAAGTTTGAACCTATCTTATTGCATTTTTGAGTTATAGCAGTTTTTACTGTTTTATTGCTCCAAAAGCCTTTTCAGCCCATGAACAGTTGTTTGTGAGTTTTGAAAAAAAGTTCCAGAGCTATTCAAACCCTTTTTGCTGGGCAAGTAGGACCTGTCAATCTACACAATATATAGTTTAAAGTTTGAGTCTATCATATTAGGTTTTGGATTTATAGCTGTTTTTGTGTCTATTGCTTCAAAAGCATTTTCACATAATTTGTGTTTTCTGAAGAAACTGCAAGAGATATCTAACCCATACTTTCTGTGCAAGAGGGGCTTGTACATCTGCACAACATGTCTTTTAAAGTTTGAACCTATCTTATTGCATTTTTGAGTTATATCAGTTTTTACTGTTTTATTGCTCCAAAAGCCTTTTCAGCCCATGAGCAGTTGTTT
This sequence comes from Eucyclogobius newberryi, assembly GCF_026437365.1. Lineage (NCBI taxonomy): Eukaryota > Metazoa > Chordata > Actinopteri > Gobiiformes > Gobiidae > Eucyclogobius > Eucyclogobius newberryi. The sequence continues at coordinate 303,637 of NW_027316345.1, read as the reverse complement.
GTGAGTTTTGAAAAAAGTGCCAGAGCTATTCAAACCCTTTTTGCTGGGCAAGTAGGACCTGTAAATTTACACAATATATAGTTTAAAGTTTGAGTCTATCATATTAGGTTTTGGATTTATAGCTGTGTTTGTGTCTATTGCTTCAAAAGCATTTTCACATAATTTGTGTTTTCTGAAGAAACTGCAAGAGATATCTAACCCATACTTTCTGTGCAAGAGGGGCTTGTACATCTGCACAACATGTCTTTTAAAGTTTGAACCTATCTTATTGCATTTTTGAGTTATAGCAGTTTTTACTGTTTTATTGCTCCAAAAGCCTTTTCAGCCCATGAACAGTTGTTTGTGAGTTTTGAAAAAAAGTGCAAGAGCTATTCAAACCCTTTTTGCTGGGCAAGTAGGACCTGTCAATCTACACAATATATAGTTTAAAGTTTGAGTCTATCATATTAGGTTTTGGATTCGTAGCTGTTTTTGTGTCTATTGCTTCAAAAAGCCTTTTCACATAATTTGTGTTTTCTGAAGAAACTGCAAGAGATATCTAACCCATACTTTCTGTGCAAGAGGGGCTTGTACATCTGCACAACATGTCTTTTAAAGTTTGAACCTATCTTATTGCATTTTTGAGTTATATCAGTTTTTACTGTTTTATTGCTCCAAAAGCCTTTTCAGCCCATGAGCAGTTGTTTGTGAGTTTTGAAAAAAGTGCCAGAGCTATTCAAACCCTTTTTGCTGGGCAAGTAGGACCTGTAAATTTACACAATATATAGTTTAAAGTTTGAGTCTATCATATTAGGTTTTGGATTTATAGCTGTGTTTGTGTCTATTGCTTCAAAAGCATTTTCACATAATTTGTGTTTTCTGAAGAAACTGCAAGAGATATCTAACCCATACTTTCTGTGCAAGAGGGGCTTGTACATCTGCACAACATGTCTTTTAAAGTTTGAACCTATCTTATTGCATTTTTGAGTTATATCAGTTTTTACTGTTTTATTGCTCCAAAAGCCTTTTCAGCCCATGAGCAGTTGTTTGTGAGTTTTGAAAAAAGTGCCAGAGCTATTCAAACCCTTTTTGCTGGGCAAGTAGGACCTGTAAATTTACACAATATATAGTTTAAAGTTTGAGTCTATCATATTAGGTTTTGGATTTATAGCTGTGTTTGTGTCTATTGCTTCAAAAGCATTTTCACATAATTTGTGTTTTCTGAAGAAACTGCAAGAGATATCTAACCCATACTTTCTGTGCAAGAGGGGCTTGTACATCTGCACAACATGTCTTTTAAAGTTTGAACCTATCTTATTGCATTTTTGAGTTATAGCAGTTTTTACTGTTTTATTGCTCCAAAAGCCTTTTCAGCCCATGAACAGTTGTTTGTGAGTTTTGAAAAAAAGTGCAAGAGCTATTAAAACCCTTTTTGCTGGGCAAGTAGGACCTGTCAATCTACACAATATATAGTTTAAAGTTTGAGTCTATCATATTAGGTTTTGGATTCGTAGCTGTTTTTGTGTCTATTGCTTCAAAAAGCCTTTTCACATAATTTGTGTTTTCTGAAGAAACTGCAAGAGATATCTAACCCATACTTTCTGTGCAAGAGGGGCTTCTACATCTGCACAACATGTCTTTTAAAGTTTGAACCTATCTTATTGCATTTTTGAGTTATAGCAGTTTTTACTGTTTTATTGCTCCAAAAGCCTTTTCAGCCCATGAACAGTTGTTTGTGAGTTTAGAAAAAAAGTGCAAGAGCTATTCAAACCCTTTTTGCTGGGCAAGTAGGACCTGTAAATCTACACAATATATAGTTTAAAGTTTGAGTCTATCATATTAGGTTTTGGATTTATAGCTGTTTTTGTGTCTATTGCTTCAAAAGCATTTTCACATAATTTGTGTTTTCTGAAGAAACTGCAAGAGATATTCTAACCCATACTTTCTGTGCAAGAGGGGCTTGTACATCTGCACAACATGTCTTTTAAAGTTTGAACCTATCTTATTGCATTTTTGAGTTATAGCAGTTTTTACTGTTTTATTGCTCGAAAAGCCTTTTCAGCCCATGAACAGTTTGTGAGTTTAGAAAAAAAGTGCAAGAGCTATTCAAACCCTTTTTGCTGGGCAAGTAGGACCTATAAATCTACACAATATATAGTTTAAAGTTTGAGTCTATCATATTAGGTTTTGGATTTATAGCTATTTTTGTGTCCATTGCTTCAAAAGCATTTTCACATAATTTGTGTTTTCTGAAGAAACTGCAAGAGATATCTAACCCATACTTTCTGTGCAAGAGGGGCTTGTACATCTGCACAACATGTCTTTTAAAGTTTGAACCTATCTTATTGCATTTTTGAGTTATAGCAGTTTTTACTGTTTTGTTGCTCCAAAAGCCTTTTCAGCCCATGAACAGTTGTTTGTGAGTTTTGAAAAAAAGTGCCAGAGCTATTCAAACCCTTTTTGCTGGGCAAGTAGGACCTGTAAATCTACACAATATATAGTTTAAAGTTTGAGTCTATCATATTAGGTTTTGGATTTATAGCTGTTTTTGTGTCTATTGCTTCAAAAGCATTTTCACATAATTTGTGTTTTCTGAAGAAACTGCAAGAGATATCTAACCCATACTTTCTGTGCAAAAGGGGCTTGTACATCTGCACAACATGTCTTTTAAAGCTTGAACCTATCTTATTGCATTTTTGAGTTATAGCAGTTTTTACTGTTTTATTGCTCCAAAAGCCTTTTCAGCCCATGAACAGTTGTTTGTGAGTTTTGAAAAAAAGTGCCAGAGCTATTCAAACCCTTTTTGCTGGGCAAGTAGGACCAGTAAATCTACACAATATATAGTTTAAAGTTTGAGTCTATCATAATAGGTTTTGGATTCATAGCTGTTTTTGTGTCTATTGCTTCAAAAAGCATTTTCACATAATTTGTGTTTTCTGAAGAAACTGCAAGAGATATCTAACCCATACTTTCTGTGCAAGAGGGGCTTGTACATCTGCACAACATGTCTTTTAAAGTTTGAACCTATCTTATTGCATTTTTGAGTTATAGCAGTTTTTACTGTTTTATTGCTCCAAAAGCCTTTTCAGCCCATGAACAGTTGTTTGTGAGTTTAGAAAAAAAGTGCAAGAGCTATTCAAACCCTTTTTGCTGGGCAAGTAGGACCTGTAAATTTACACAATATATAGTTTAAAGTTTGAGTCTATCATATTAGGTTTTGGATTTATAGCTTTTTTTGTGTCTATTGCTTCAAAAGCATTTTCACATAATTTGTGTTTTCTGAAGAAACTGCAAGAGATATCTAACCCATACTTTCTGTGCAAGAGGGGCTTGTACATCTGCACAACATGTCTTTTAAAGTTTGAACCTATCTTATTGCATTTTTTAGTTATAGCAGTTTTTACTTTTTTATTGCTCCAAAAGCCTTTTCAGCCCATGAACAGTCTGTGAGTTTTGAAAAAAAGTGCAAGAGCTATTCAAACCCTTTTTGCTGGGCAAGTAGGACCTGTAAATTTACACAATATATAGTTTAAAGTTTGAGTCTATCATATTAGGTTTTGGATTTATAGCTGTTTTTGTGTCTATTGCTTCAAAAGCATTTTCACATAATTTGTGTTTTCTGAAGAAACTGCAAGAGATATCTAACCCATACTTTCTGTGCAAGAGGGGCTTGTACATCTGCACAACATGTCTTTTAAAGTTTGAACCTATCTTATTGCATTTTTGAGTTATAGCAGTTTTTACTGTTTTATTGCTCCAAAAGCCTTTTCAGCCCATGAACAGTTGTTTGTGAGTTTTGAAAAAAAGTGCAAGAGCTATTCAAACCCTTTTTGCTGGGCAAGTAGGACCTGTAAATCTACACAATATATAGTTTAAAGTTTGAGTCTATCATATTAGGTTTTGGATTTATAGCTGTTTTTGTGTCTATTGCTTCAAAAGCATTTTCACATAATTTGTGTTTTCTGAAGAAACTGCAAGAGATATCTAACCCATACTTTCTGTGCAAGAGGGGCTTGTACATCTGCACAACATGTCTTTTAAAGTTTGAACCTATCTTATTGCATTTTTGAGTTATATCAGTTTTTACTGTTTTATTGCTCCAAAAGCCTTTTCAGCCCATGAGCAGTTGTTTGTGAGTTTTGAAAAAAGTGCCAGAGCTATTCAAACCCTTTTTGCTGGGCAAGTAGGACCTGTAAATTTACACAATATATAGTTTAAAGTTTGAGTCTATCATATTAGGTTTTGGATTTATAGCTGTGTTTGTGTCTATTGCTTCAAAAGCATTTTCACATAATTTGTGTTTTCTGAAGAAACTGCAAGAGATATCTAACCCATACTTTCTGTGCAAGAGGGGCTTGTACATCTGCACAACATGTCTTTTAAAGTTTGAACCTATCTTATTGCATTTTTGAGTTATAGCAGTTTTTACTGTTTTATTGCTCCAAAAGCCTTTTCAGCCCATGAACAGTTGTTTGTGAGTTTTGAAAAAAAGTGCAAGAGCTATTCAAACCCTTTTTGCTGGGCAAGTAGGACCTGTCAATCTACACAATATATAGTTTAAAGTTTGAGTCTATCATATTAGGTTTTGGATTCGTAGCTGTTTTTGTGTCTATTGCTTCAAAAAGCCTTTTCACATAATTTGTGTTTTCTGAAGAAACTGCAAGAGATATCTAACCCATACTTTCTGTGCAAGAGGGGCTTGTACATCTGCACAACATGTCTTTTAAAGTTTGAACCTATCTTATTGCATTTTTGAGTTATATCAGTTTTTACTGTTTTATTGCTCCAAAAGCCTTTTCAGCCCATGAGCAGTTGTTTGTGAGTTTTGAAAAAAGTGCCAGAGCTATTCAAACCCTTTTTGCTGGGCAAGTAGGACCTGTAAATTTACACAATATATAGTTTAAAGTTTGAGTCTATCATATTAGGTTTTGGATTTATAGCTGTGTTTGTGTCTATTGCTTCAAAAGCATTTTCACATAATTTGTGTTTTCTGAAGAAACTGCAAGAGATATCTAACCCATACTTTCTGTGCAAGAGGGGCTTGTACATCTGCACAACATGTCTTTTAAAGTTTGAACCTATCTTATTGCATTTTTGAGTTATATCAGTTTTTACTGTTTTATTGCTCCAAAAGCCTTTTCAGCCCATGAGCAGTTGTTTGTGAGTTTTGAAAAAAGTGCCAGAGCTATTCAAACCCTTTTTGCTGGGCAAGTAGGACCTGTAAATTTACACAATATATAGTTTAAAGTTTGAGTCTATCATATTAGGTTTTGGATTTATAGCTGTGTTTGTGTCTATTGCTTCAAAAGCATTTTCACATAATTTGTGTTTTCTGAAGAAACTGCAAAAGATATCTAACCCATACTTTCTGTGCAAGAGGGGCTTGTACATCTGCACAACATGTCTTTTAAAGTTTGAACCTATCTTATTGCATTTTTGAGTTATAGCAGTTTTTACTGTTTTATTGCTCCAAAAGCCTTTTCAGCCCATGAACAGTTGTTTGTGAGTTTAGAAAAAAAGTGCAAGAGCTATTCAAACCCTTTTTGCTGGGCAAGTAGGACCTGTAAATCTACACAATATATAGTTTAAAGTTTGAGTCTATCATATTAGGTTTTGGATTTATAGCTGTTTTTGTGTCTATTGCTTCAAAAGCATTTTCACATAATTTGTGTTTTCTGAAGAAACTGCAAGAGATATTCTAACCCATACTTTCTGTGCAAGAGGGGCTTGTACATCTGCACAACATGTCTTTTAAAGTTTGAACCTATCTTATTGCATTTTTGAGTTATAGCAGTTTTTACTGTTTTATTGCTCGAAAAGCCTTTTCAGCCCATGAACAGTTTGTGAGTTTAGAAAAAAAGTGCAAGAGCTATTCAAACCCTTTTTGCTGGGCAAGTAGGACCTATAAATCTACACAATATATAGTTTAAAGTTTGAGTCTATCATATTAGGTTTTGGATTTATAGCTATTTTTGTGTCCATTGCTTCAAAAGCATTTTCACATAATTTGTGTTTTCTGAAGAAACTGCAAGAGATATCTAACCCATACTTTCTGTGCAAGAGGGGCTTGTACATCTGCACAACATGTCTTTTAAAGTTTGAACCTATCTTATTGCATTTTTGAGTTATAGCAGTTTTTACTGTTTTGTTGCTCCAAAAGCCTTTTCAGCCCATGAACAGTTGTTTGTGAGTTTTGAAAAAAAGTGCCAGAGCTATTCAAACCCTTTTTGCTGGGCAAGTAGGACCTGTAAATCTACACAATATATAGTTTAAAGTTTGAGTCTATCATATTAGGTTTTGGATTTATAGCTGTTTTTGTGTCTATTGCTTCAAAAGCATTTTCACATAATTTGTGTTTTCTGAAGAAACTGCAAGAGATATCTAACCCATACTTTCTGTGCAAAAGGGGCTTGTACATCTGCACAACATGTCTTTTAAAGCTTGAACCTATCTTATTGCATTTTTGAGTTATAGCAGTTTTTACTGTTTTATTGCTCCAAAAGCCTTTTCAGCCCATGAACAGTTGTTTGTGAGTTTTGAAAAAAAGTGCCAGAGCTATTCAAACCCTTTTTGCTGGGCAAGTAGGACCAGTAAATCTACACAATATATAGTTTAAAGTTTGAGTCTATCATAATAGGTTTTGGATTCATAGCTGTTTTTGTGTCTATTGCTTCAAAAAGCATTTTCACATAATTTGTGTTTTCTGAAGAAACTGCAAGAGATATCTAACCCATACTTTCTGTGCAAGAGGGGCTTGTACATCTGCACAACATGTCTTTTAAAGTTTGAACCTATCTTATTGCATTTTTGAGTTATAGCAGTTTTTACTGTTTTATTGCTCCAAAAGCCTTTTCAGCCCATGAACAGTTGTTTGTGAGTTTAGAAAAAATGTGCAAGAGCTATTCAAACCCTTTTTGCTGGGCAAGTAGGACCTGTAAATTTACACAATATATAGTTTAAAGTTTGAGTCTATCATATTAGGTTTTGGATTTATAGCTTTTTTTGTGTCTATTGCTTCAAAAGCATTTTCACATAATTTGTGTTTTCTGAAGAAACTGCAAGAGATATCTAACCCATACTTTCTGTGCAAGAGGGGCTTGTACATCTGCACAACATGTCTTTTAAAGTTTGAACCTATCTTATTGCATTTTTGAGTTATATCAGTTTTTACTGTTTTATTGCTCCAAAAGCCTTTTCAGCCCATGAACAGTTGTTTGTGAGTTTTGAAAAAAGTGCCAGAGCTATTCAAACCCTTTTTGCTGGGCAAGTAGGACCTGTAAATCTACACAATATATAGTTTAAAGTTTGAGTCTATCATATTAGGTTTTGGATTTATAGCTGTTTTTGTGTCCATTGCTTCAAAAGCATTTTCACATAATTTATGTTTTCTGAAGAAACTGCAAGAGATATCTAACCCATACTTTCTGTGCAAGAGGGGCTTGTACATCTGCACAACATGTCTTTTAAAGTTTGAACCTATCTTATTGCATTTTTGAGTTATAGCAGTTTTTACTGTTTTATTGCTCCAAAAGCCTTTTCAGCCCATGAACAGTTTGTGAGTTTAGAAAAAAAGTGCAAGAGCTATTCAAACCCTTTTTGCTGGGCAAGTAGGACCTATAAATCTACACAATATATAGTTTAAAGTTTGAGTCTATCATATTAGGTTTTGGATTTATAGCTATTTTTGTGTCCATTGCTTCAAAAGCATTTTCACATAATTTGTGTTTTCTGAAGAAACTGCAAGAGATATCTAACCCATACTTTCTGTGCAAGAGGGGCTTGTACATCTGCACAACATGTCTTTTAAAGTTTGAACCTATCTTATTGCATTTTTGAGTTATAGCAGTTTTTACTGTTTTATTGCTCCAAAAGCCTTTTCAGCCCATGAACAGTTGTTTGTGAGTTTTGAAAAAAAGTGCAAGAGCTATTAAAACCCTTTTTGCTGGGCAAGTAGGACCTGTCAATCTACACAATATATAGTTTAAAGTTTGAGTCTATCATATTAGGTTTTGGATTCGTAGCTGTTTTTGTGTCTATTGCTTCAAAAAGCCTTTTCACATAATTTGTGTTTTCTGAAGAAACTGCAAGAGATATCTAACCCATACTTTCTGTGCAAGAGGGGCTTCTACATCTGCACAACATGTCTTTTAAAGTTTGAACCTATCTTATTGCATTTTTGAGTTATAGCAGTTTTTACTGTTTTATTGCTCCAAAAGCCTTTTCAGCCCATGAACAGTTGTTTGTGAGTTTAGAAAAAAAGTGCAAGAGCTATTCAAACCCTTTTTGCTGGGCAAGTAGGACCTGTAAATCTACACAATATATAGTTTAAAGTTTGAGTCTATCATATTAGGTTTTGGATTTATAGCTGTTTTTGTGTCTATTGCTTCAAAAGCATTTTCACATAATTTGTGTTTTCTGAAGAAACTGCAAGAGATATTCTAACCCATACTTTCTGTGCAAGAGGGGCTTGTACATCTGCACAACATGTCTTTTAAAGTTTGAACCTATCTTATTGCATTTTTGAGTTATAGCAGTTTTTACTGTTTTATTGCTCGAAAAGCCTTTTCAGCCCATGAACAGTTTGTGAGTTTAGAAAAAAAGTGCAAGAGCTATTCAAACCCTTTTTGCTGGGCAAGTAGGACCTATAAATCTACACAATATATAGTTTAAAGTTTGAGTCTATCATATTAGGTTTTGGATTTATAGCTATTTTTGTGTCCATTGCTTCAAAAGCATTTTCACATAATTTGTGTTTTCTGAAGAAACTGCAAGAGATATCTAACCCATACTTTCTGTGCAAGAGGGGCTTGTACATCTGCACAACATGTCTTTTAAAGTTTGAACCTATCTTATTGCATTTTTGAGTTATAGCAGTTTTTACTGTTTTGTTGCTCCAAAAGCCTTTTCAGCCCATGAACAGTTGTTTGTGAGTTTTGAAAAAAAGTGCCAGAGCTATTCAAACCCTTTTTGCTGGGCAAGTAGGACCTGTAAATCTACACAATATATAGTTTAAAGTTTGAGTCTATCATATTAGGTTTTGGATTTATAGCTGTTTTTGTGTCTATTGCTTCAAAAGCATTTTCACATAATTTGTGTTTTCTGAAGAAACTGCAAGAGATATCTAACCCATACTTTCTGTGCAAAAGGGGCTTGTACATCTGCACAACATGTCTTTTAAAGCTTGAACCTATCTTATTGCATTTTTGAGTTATAGCAGTTTTTACTGTTTTATTGCTCCAAAAGCCTTTTCAGCCCATGAACAGTTGTTTGTGAGTTTTGAAAAAAAGTGCCAGAGCTATTCAAACCCTTTTTGCTGGGCAAGTAGGACCAGTAAATCTACACAATATATAGTTTAAAGTTTGAGTCTATCATAATAGGTTTTGGATTCATAGCTGTTTTTGTGTCTATTGCTTCAAAAAGCATTTTCACATAATTTGTGTTTTCTGAAGAAACTGCAAGAGATATCTAACCCATACTTTCTGTGCAAGAGGGGCTTGTACATCTGCACAACATGTCTTTTAAAGTTTGAACCTATCTTATTGCATTTTTGAGTTATAGCAGTTTTTACTGTTTTATTGCTCCAAAAGCCTTTTCAGCCCATGAACAGTTGTTTGTGAGTTTAGAAAAAAAGTGCAAGAGCTATTCAAACCCTTTTTGCTGGGCAAGTAGGACCTGTAAATTTACACAATATATAGTTTAAAGTTTGAGTCTATCATATTAGGTTTTGGATTTATAGCTTTTTTTGTGTCTATTGCTTCAAAAGCATTTTCACATAATTTGTGTTTTCTGAAGAAACTGCAAGAGATATCTAACCCATACTTTCTGTGCAAGAGGGGCTTGTACATCTGCACAACATGTCTTTTAAAGTTTGAACCTATCTTATTGCATTTTTTAGTTATAGCAGTTTTTACTTTTTTATTGCTCCAAAAGCCTTTTCAGCCCATGAACAGTCTGTGAGTTTTGAAAAAAAGTGCAAGAGCTATTCAAACCCTTTTTGCTGGGCAAGTAGGACCTGTAAATTTACACAATATATAGTTTAAAGTTTGAGTCTATCATATTAGGTTTTGGATTTATAGCTGTTTTTGTGTCTATTGCTTCAAAAGCATTTTCACATAATTTGTGTTTTCTGAAGAAACTGCAAGAGATATCTAACCCATACTTTCTGTGCAAGAGGGGCTTGTACATCTGCACAACATGTCTTTTAAAGTTTGAACCTATCTTATTGCATTTTTGAGTTATAGCAGTTTTTACTGTTTTATTGCTCCAAAAGCCTTTTCAGCCCATGAACAGTTGTTTGTGAGTTTTGAAAAAAAGTGCAAGAGCTATTCAAACCCTTTTTGCTGGGCAAGTAGGACCTGTAAATCTACACAATATATAGTTTAAAGTTTGAGTCTATCATATTAGGTTTTGGATTTATAGCTGTTTTTGTGTCTATTGCTTCAAAAGCATTTTCACATAATTTGTGTTTTCTGAAGAAACTGCAAGAGATATCTAACCCATACTTTCTGTGCAAGAGGGGCTTGTACATCTGCACAACATGTCTTTTAAAGTTTGAACCTATCTTATTGCATTTTTGAGTTATATCAGTTTTTACTGTTTTATTGCTCCAAAAGCCTTTTCAGCCCATGAGCAGTTGTTTGTGAGTTTTGAAAAAAGTGCCAGAGCTATTCAAACCCTTTTTGCTGGGCAAGTAGGACCTGTAAATTTACACAATATATAGTTTAAAGTTTGAGTCTATCATATTAGGTTTTGGATTTATAGCTGTGTTTGTGTCTATTGCTTCAAAAGCATTTTCACATAATTTGTGTTTTCTGAAGAAACTGCAAGAGATATCTAACCCATACTTTCTGTGCAAGAGGGGCTTGTACATCTGCACAACATGTCTTTTAAAGTTTGAACCTATCTTATTGCATTTTTGAGTTATAGCAGTTTTTACTGTTTTATTGCTCCAAAAGCCTTTTCAGCCCATGAACAGTTGTTTGTGAGTTTTGAAAAAAAGTGCAAGAGCTATTCAAACCCTTTTTGCTGGGCAAGTAGGACCTGTCAATCTACACAATATATAGTTTAAAGTTTGAGTCTATCATATTAGGTTTTGGATTCGTAGCTGTTTTTGTGTCTATTGCTTCAAAAAGCCTTTTCACATAATTTGTGTTTTCTGAAGAAACTGCAAGAGATATCTAACCCATACTTTCTGTGCAAGAGGGGCTTGTACATCTGCACAACATGTCTTTTAAAGTTTGAACCTATCTTATTGCATTTTTGAGTTATATCAGTTTTTACTGTTTTATTGCTCCAAAAGCCTTTTCAGCCCATGAGCAGTTGTTTGTGAGTTTTGAAAAAAGTGCCAGAGCTATTCAAACCCTTTTTGCTGGGCAAGTAGGACCTGTAAATTTACACAATATATAGTTTAAAGTTTGAGTCTATCATATTAGGTTTTGGATTTATAGCTGTGTTTGTGTCTATTGCTTCAAAAGCATTTTCACATAATTTGTGTTTTCTGAAGAAACTGCAAGAGATATCTAACCCATACTTTCTGTGCAAGAGGGGCTTGTACATCTGCACAACATGTCTTTTAAAGTTTGAACCTATCTTATTGCATTTTTGAGTTATATCAGTTTTTACTGTTTTATTGCTCCAAAAGCCTTTTCAGCCCATGAGCAGTTGTTTGTGAGTTTTGAAAAAAGTGCCAGAGCTATTCAAACCCTTTTTGCTGGGCAAGTAGGACCTGTAAATTTACACAATATATAGTTTAAAGTTTGAGTCTATCATATTAGGTTTTGGATTTATAGCTGTGTTTGTGTCTATTGCTTCAAAAGCATTTTCACATAATTTGTGTTTTCTGAAGAAACTGCAAAAGATATCTAACCCATACTTTCTGTGCAAGAGGGGCTTGTACATCTGCACAACATGTCTTTTAAAGTTTGAACCTATCTTATTGCATTTTTGAGTTATAGCAGTTTTTACTGTTTTATTGCTCCAAAAGCCTTTTCAGCCCATGAACAGTTGTTTGTGAGTTTAGAAAAAAAGTGCAAGAGCTATTCAAACCCTTTTTGCTGGGCAAGTAGGACCTGTAAATCTACACAATATATAGTTTAAAGTTTGAGTCTATCATATTAGGTTTTGGATTTATAGCTGTTTTTGTGTCTATTGCTTCAAAAGCATTTTCACATAATTTGTGTTTTCTGAAGAAACTGCAAGAGATATTCTAACCCATACTTTCTGTGCAAGAGGGGCTTGTACATCTGCACAACATGTCTTTTAAAGTTTGAACCTATCTTATTGCATTTTTGAGTTATAGCAGTTTTTACTGTTTTATTGCTCGAAAAGCCTTTTCAGCCCATGAACAGTTTGTGAGTTTAGAAAAAAAGTGCAAGAGCTATTCAAACCCTTTTTGCTGGGCAAGTAGGACCTATAAATCTACACAATATATAGTTTAAAGTTTGAGTCTATCATATTAGGTTTTGGATTTATAGCTATTTTTGTGTCCATTGCTTCAAAAGCATTTTCACATAATTTGTGTTTTCTGAAGAAACTGCAAGAGATATCTAACCCATACTTTCTGTGCAAGAGGGGCTTGTACATCTGCACAACATGTCTTTTAAAGTTTGAACCTATCTTATTGCATTTTTGAGTTATAGCAGTTTTTACTGTTTTGTTGCTCCAAAAGCCTTTTCAGCCCATGAACAGTTGTTTGTGAGTTTTGAAAAAAAGTGCCAGAGCTATTCAAACCCTTTTTGCTGGGCAAGTAGGACCTGTAAATCTACACAATATATAGTTTAAAGTTTGAGTCTATCATATTAGGTTTTGGATTTATAGCTGTTTTTGTGTCTATTGCTTCAAAAGCATTTTCACATAATTTGTGTTTTCTGAAGAAACTGCAAGAGATATCTAACCCATACTTTCTGTGCAAAAGGGGCTTGTACATCTGCACAACATGTCTTTTAAAGCTTGAACCTATCTTATTGCATTTTTGAGTTATAGCAGTTTTTACTGTTTTATTGCTCCAAAAGCCTTTTCAGCCCATGAACAGTTGTTTGTGAGTTTTGAAAAAAAGTGCCAGAGCTATTCAAACCCTTTTTGCTGGGCAAGTAGGACCAGTAAATCTACACAATATATAGTTTAAAGTTTGAGTCTATCATAATAGGTTTTGGATTCATAGCTGTTTTTGTGTCTATTGCTTCAAAAAGCATTTTCACATAATTTGTGTTTTCTGAAGAAACTGCAAGAGATATCTAACCCATACTTTCTGTGCAAGAGGGGCTTGTACATCTGCACAACATGTCTTTTAAAGTTTGAACCTATCTTATTGCATTTTTGAGTTATAGCAGTTTTTACTGTTTTATTGCTCCAAAAGCCTTTTCAGCCCATGAACAGTTGTTTGTGAGTTTAGAAAAAATGTGCAAGAGCTATTCAAACCCTTTTTGCTGGGCAAGTAGGACCTGTAAATTTACACAATATATAGTTTAAAGTTTGAGTCTATCATATTAGGTTTTGGATTTATAGCTTTTTTTGTGTCTATTGCTTCAAAAGCATTTTCACATAATTTGTGTTTTCTGAAGAAACTGCAAGAGATATCTAACCCATACTTTCTGTGCAAGAGGGGCTTGTACATCTGCACAACATGTCTTTTAAAGTTTGAACCTATCTTATTGCATTTTTGAGTTATATCAGTTTTTACTGTTTTATTGCTCCAAAAGCCTTTTCAGCCCATGAACAGTTGTTTGTGAGTTTTGAAAAAAGTGCCAGAGCTATTCAAACCCTTTTTGCTGGGCAAGTAGGACCTGTAAATCTACACAATATATAGTTTAAAGTTTGAGTCTATCATATTAGGTTTTGGATTTATAGCTGTTTTTGTGTCCATTGCTTCAAAAGCATTTTCACATAATTTATGTTTTCTGAAGAAACTGCAAGAGATATCTAACCCATACTTTCTGTGCAAGAGGGGCTTGTACATCTGCACAACATGTCTTTTAAAGTTTGAACCTATCTTATTGCATTTTTGAGTTATAGCAGTTTTTACTGTTTTATTGCTCCAAAAGCCTTTTCAGCCCATGAACAGTTTGTGAGTTTAGAAAAAAAGTGCAAGAGCTATTCAAACCCTTTTTGCTGGGCAAGTAGGACCTATAAATCTACACAATATATAGTTTAAAGTTTGAGTCTATCATATTAGGTTTTGGATTTATAGCTATTTTTGTGTCCATTGCTTCAAAAGCATTTTCACATAATTTGTGTTTTCTGAAGAAACTGCAAGAGATATCTAACCCATACTTTCTGTGCAAGAGGGGCTTGTACATCTGCACAACATGTCTTTTAAAGTTTGAACCTATCTTATTGCATTTTTGAGTTATAGCAGTTTTTACTGTTTTGTTGCTCCAAAAGCCTTTTCAGCCCATGAACAGTTGTTTGTGAGTTTTGAAAAAAAGTGCCAGAGCTATTCAAACCCTTTTTGCTGGGCAAGTAGGACCTGTAAATCTACACAATATATAGTTTAAAGTTTGAGTCTATCATATTAGGTTTTGGATTTATAGCTGTTTTTGTGTCCATTGCTTCAAAAGCATTTTCACATAATTTGTGTTTTCTGAAGAAACTGCAAGAGATATCTAACCCATACTTTCTGTGCAAGAGGGGCTTGTACATCTGCACAACATGTCTTTTAAAGTTTGAACCTATCTTATTGCATTTTTGAGTTATAGCAGTTTTTACTGTTTTATTGCTCCAAAAGCCTTTTCAGCCCATGAACAGTTGTTTGTGAGTTTTGAAAAAAAGTGCAAGAGCTATTCAAACCCTTTTTGCTGGGCAAGTAGGACCTGTAAATCTACACAATATATAGTTTAAAGTTTGAGTCTATCATATTAGGTTTTGGATTTATAGCTGTTTTTGTGTCTATTGCTTCAAAAGCATTTTCACATAATTTGTGTTTTCTGAAGAAACTGCAAGAGATATCTAACCAATACTTTCTGTGCAAGAGGGGCTTGTACATCTGCACAACATGTCTTTTAAAGTTTGAACCTATCTTATTGCATTCTTGAGTTATAGCAGTTTTTACTTTTTTATTGCTCCAAAAGCCTTTTCAGCCCATGAACAGTCTGTGAGTTTTGAAAAAAAGTGCAAGAGCTATTCAAACCCTTTTTGCTGGGCAAGT
This sequence comes from Eucyclogobius newberryi, assembly GCF_026437365.1. Classification (NCBI taxonomy): domain Eukaryota; kingdom Metazoa; phylum Chordata; class Actinopteri; order Gobiiformes; family Gobiidae; genus Eucyclogobius; species Eucyclogobius newberryi. Next base: position 288,516 of record NW_027316345.1, on the reverse strand, counting down.
AGGACCTGTAAATTTACACAATATATAGTTTAAAGTTTGAGTCTAGCATATTAGGTTTTGGATTTATAGCTTTTTTTGTGTCTATTGCTTCAAAAGCATTTTTCATAATTTGTGTTTTCTGAAGAAACTGCAAGAGATATCTAACCCATACTTTCTGTGCAAAAGGGGCTTGTACATCTGCACAACATGTCTTTTAAAGTTTGAACCTATCTTATTGCATTTTTGAGTTATAGCAGTTTTTACTGTTTTATTGCTCCAAAAGCCTTTTCAGCCCATGAACAGTTGTTTGTGAGTTTAGAAAAAAAGTGCAAGAGCTATTCAAACCCTTTTTGCTGGGCAAGTAGGACCTGTAAATTTACACAATATATAGTTTAAAGTTTGAGTCTATCATATTAGGTTTTGGATTTATAGCTGTTTTTGTGTCTATTGCTTCAAAAGCATTTTCACATAATTTGTGTTTTCTGAAGAAACTGCAAGAGATATATAACCCATACTTTCTGTGCAAGAGGGGCTTCTACATCTGCACAACATGTCTTTTAAAGTTTGAACCTATCTTATTGCATTTTTGAGTTATAGCAGTTTTTACTGTTTTATTGCTCCAAAAGCCTTTTCAGCCCATGAACAGTTGTTTGTGAGTTTTGAAAAAAAGTGCAAGAGCTATTCAAACCCTTTTTGCTGGGCAAGTAGGACCTGTAAATCTACACAATATATAGTTTAAAGTTTGAGTCTATCATATTAGGTTTTGGATTTATAGCTGTTTTTGTTTCCATTGCTTCAAAAGCATTTTCACATAATTTGTGTTTTCTGAAGAAACTGCAAGAGATATCTAACCCATACTTTCTGTGCAAGAGGGGCTTGTACATCTGCACAATATGTCTTTTAAAGTTTGAACCTATCTTATTGCATTTTTGAGTTATAGCAGTTTTTACTGTTTTATTGCTCCAAAAGCCTTTTCAGCCCATGAACAGTTGTTTGTGAGTTTTGAAAAAAAGTGCAAGAGCTATTCAAACCCTTTTTGCTGGGCAAGTAGGACCTGTAAATCTACACAATATATAGTTTAAAGTTTGAGTCTATCATATTAGGTTTTGGATTTATAGCTGTTTTTGTGTCTATTGCTTCAAACGCATTTTCACATAATTTGTGTTTTTTGAAGAAACTGCAAGAGATATCTAACCCATACTTTCTGTGCAAGAGGGGCTTGTACATCTGCACAACATGTCTTTTAAAGTTTGAACCTATCTTATTGCATTTTTGAGTTATAGCAGTTTTTACTGTTTTATTGCTCCAAAAGCCTTTTCAGCCCATGAACAGTTGTTTGTGAGTTTTGAAAAAAAGTGCAAGAGCTATTCAAACCCTTTTTGCTGGGCAAGTAGGACCTGTAAATCTACACAATATATAGTTTAAAGTTTGAGTCTATCATATTAGGTTTTGGGTTTATAGCTGTTTTTGTGTCTATTGCTTCAAAAGCATTTTCACATAATTTGTGTTTTCTGAAGAAACTGCAAGAGATATCTAACCCATACTTTCTGTGCAAGAGGGGCTTGTACATCTGCACAACATGTCTTTTAAAGTTTGAACCTATCTTATTGCATTTTTGAGTTATAGCAGTTTTTACTGTTTTATTGCTCCAAAAGCCTTTTCAGCCCATGAACAGTTGTTTGTGAGTTTTGAAAAAAAGTGCAAGAGCTATTCAAACCCTTTTTGCTGGGCAAGTAGGACCTGTAAATCTACACAATATATAGTTTAAAGTTTGAGTCTATCATATTAGGTTTTGGATTTATAGCTGTTTTTGTTTCCATTGCTTCAAAAGCATTTTCACATAATTTGTGTTTTCTGAAGAAACTGCAAGAGATATCTAACCCATACTTTCTGTGCAAGAGGGGCTTGTACATCTGCACAATATGTCTTTTAAAGTTTGAACCTATCTTATTGCATTTTTGAGTTATAGCAGTTTTTACTGTTTTATTGCTCCAAAAGCCTTTTCAGCCCATGAACAGTTGTTTGTGAGTTTTGAAAAAAAGTGCAAGAGCTATTCAAACCCTTTTTGCTGGGCAAGTAGGACCTGTAAATCTACACAATATATAGTTTAAAGTTTGAGTCTATCATATTAGGTTTTGGATTTATAGCTGTTTTTGTGTCTATTGCTTCAAACGCATTTTCACATAATTTGTGTTTTTTGAAGAAACTGCAAGAGATATCTAACCCATACTTTCTGTGCAAGAGGGGCTTGTACATCTGCACAACATGTCTTTTAAAGTTTGAACCTATCTTATTGCATTTTTGAGTTATAGCAGTTTTTACTGTTTTATTGCTCCAAAAGCCTTTTCAGCCCATGAACAGTTGTTTGTGAGTTTTGAAAAAAAGTGCAAGAGCTATTCAAACCCTTTTTGCTGGGCAAGTAGGACCTGTAAATCTACACAATATATAGTTTAAAGTTTGAGTCTATCATATTAGGTTTTGGGTTTATAGCTGTTTTTGTGTCTATTGCTTTAAAAGCATTTTCACATAATTTGTGTTTTCTGAAGAAACTGCAAGAGATATCTAACCCATACTTTCTGTGCAAGAGGGGCTTGTACATCTGCACAACATGTCTTTTAAAGTTTGAACCTATCTTATTGCATTTTTGAGTTATAGCAGTTTTTACTGTTTTATTGCTCCAAAAGCCTTTTCAGCCTATGAACAGTTTGTGAGTTTAGAAAAAAAGTGCAAGAGCTATTCAAACCCTTTTTGCTGGGCAAGTAGGACCTGTAAATCTACACAATATATAGTTTAAAGTTTGAGTCTATCATATTAGGTTTTGGATTTATAGCTGTTTTTGTTTCCATTGCTTCAAAAGCATTTTCACATAATTTGTGTTTTCTGAAGAAACTGCAAGAGATATCTAACCCATACTTTCTGTGCAAGAGGGGCTTGTACATCTGCACAACATGTCTTTTAAAGTTTGAACCTATCTTATTGCATTTTTGAGTTATAGCAGTTTTTACTGTTTTATTTCTCCAAAAGCCTTTTCAGCCCATGAACAGTTGTTTGTGAGTTTGGAAAAAAAGTGCAAGAGCTATTCAAACCCTTTTTGCTGGGCAAGTAGGACCTGTAAATCTACACAATATATAGTTTAAAGTTTGAGTCTATCATATTAGGTTTTGGATTTATAGCTGTTTTTGTGTCTATTGCTTCAAAAGCATTTTAACATAATTTGTGTTTTCTGAAGAAACTGCAAGAGATATCTAACCCATACTTTCTGTGCAAGAGGGGCTTGTACATCTGCACAACATGTCTTTTAAAGTTTGAACCTATCTTATTGTATTTTTGAGTTATAGCAGTTTTTACTGTTTTATTGCTCCAAAAGCCTTTTCAGCCCATGAACAGTTGTTTGTAAGTTTTGAAAAAAAGTTCCTGAGCTATTCAAACCCTTTTTGCTGGGCAAGTAGGACCTGTCAATCTACACAATATATAGTTTAAAGTTTGAGTCTATCATATTAGGTTTTGGATTTATAGCTGTTTTTGTGTCTATTGCTTCAAAAGCATTTTCACATAATTTATGTTTTCTGAAGAAACTGCAAGAGATATCTAACCCATACTTTCTGTGAAAGAGGGGCTTGTACATCTGCACAACATGTCTTTTAAAGTTTGAACCTATCTTATTGCATTTTTTAGTTATAGCAGTTTTTACTGTTTTATTGCTCCAAAAGCCTTTTCAGCCCATGAACAGTTGTTTGTGAGTTTTGAAAAAAAGTTCCAGAGCTATTCAAACCCTTTTTGCTGGGCAAGTAGGACCTGTCAATCTACACAATATATAGTTTAAAGTTTGAGTCTATCATATTAGGTTTTGGATTTATAGCTGTTTTTGTGTCTATTGCTTCAAAAGCATTTTCACATAATTTGTGTTTTCTGAAGAAACTGCAAGAGATATCTAACCCATACTTTCTGTGCAAGAGGGGCTTGTACATCTGCACAACATGTCTTTTAAAGTTTGAACCTATCTTATTGCATTTTTGAGTTATAGCAGTTTTTACTGTTTTATTGCTCCAAAAGCCTTTTCAGCTTATGAACAGTTGTTTGTGAGTTTTGAAAAAAAGTTCCAAAGCTATTCAAACCCTTTTTGCTGGGCAAGTAGGACCTGTCAATCTACACAATATATAGTTTAAAGTTTGAGTCTATCATATTAGGTTTTGGATTTATAGCTGTTTTTGTGTCTATTGCTTCAAAAGCATTTTCACATAATTTGTGTTTTCTGAAGAAACTGCAAGAGATATCTAACCCATACTTTCTGTGCAAGAGGGGCTTGTACATCTGCACAACATGTCTTTTAAAGTTTGAACCTATCTTATTGCATTTTTGAGTTATAGCAGTTTTTACTGTTTTATTGCTCCAAAAGCCTTTTCAGCCCATGAACAGTTGTTTGTAAGTTTTGAAAAAAAGTTCCAGAGCTATTCAAACCCTTTTTGCTGGGCAAGTAGGACCTGTCAATCTACACAATATATAGTTTAAAGTTTGAGTCTATCATATTAGGTTTTGGATTTATAGCTGTTTTTGTGTCTATTGCTTCAAAAGCATTTTCACATAATTTGTGTTTTCTGAAGAAACTGCAAGAGATATCTAACCCATACTTTCTGTGCAAGAGGGGCTTGTACATCTGCACAACATGTCTTTTAAAGTTTGAACCTATCTTATTGCATTTTTGAGTTATAGCAGTTTTTACTGTTTTATTGCTCCAAAAGCCTTTTCAGCCCATGAACAGTTGTTTGTGAGTTTTGAAAAAAAGTTCCAGAGCTATTCAAACCCTTTTTGCTGGGCAAGTAGGACCTGTCAATCTACACAATATATAGTTTAAAGTTTGAGTCTATCATATTAGGTTTTGGATTTATAGCTGTTTTTGTGTCTATTGCTTCAAAAGCATTTTCACATAATTTGTGTTTTCTGAAGAAACTGCAAGAGATATCTAACCCATACTTTCTGTGCAAGAGGGGCTTGTACATCTGCACAACATGTCTTTTAAAGTTTGAACCTATCTTATTGCATTTTTGAGTTATATCAGTTTTTACTGTTTTATTGCTCCAAAAGCCTTTTCAGCCCATGAGCAGTTGTTTGTGAGTTTTGAAAAAAGTGCCAGAGCTATTCAAACCCTTTTTGCTGGGCAAGTAGGACCTGTAAATTTACACAATATATAGTTTAAAGTTTGAGTCTATCATATTAGGTTTTGGATTTATAGCTGTGTTTGTGTCTATTGCTTCAAAAGCATTTTCACATAATTTGTGTTTTCTGAAGAAACTGCAAGAGATATCTAACCCATACTTTCTGTGCAAGAGGGGCTTGTACATCTGCACAACATGTCTTTTAAAGTTTGAACCTATCTTATTGCATTTTTGAGTTATAGCAGTTTTTACTGTTTTATTGCTCCAAAAGCCTTTTCAGCCCATGAACAGTTGTTTGTGAGTTTTGAAAAAAAGTGCAAGAGCTATTCAAACCCTTTTTGCTGGGCAAGTAGGACCTGTCAATCTACACAATATATAGTTTAAAGTTTGAGTCTATCATATTAGGTTTTGGATTCGTAGCTGTTTTTGTGTCTATTGCTTCAAAAAGCCTTTTCACATAATTTGTGTTTTCTGAAGAAACTGCAAGAGATATCTAACCCATACTTTCTGTGCAAGAGGGGCTTGTACATCTGCACAACATGTCTTTTAAAGTTTGAACCTATCTTATTGCATTTTTGAGTTATATCAGTTTTTACTGTTTTATTGCTCCAAAAGCCTTTTCAGCCCATGAGCAGTTGTTTGTGAGTTTTGAAAAAAGTGCCAGAGCTATTCAAACCCTTTTTGCTGGGCAAGTAGGACCTGTAAATTTACACAATATATAGTTTAAAGTTTGAGTCTATCATATTAGGTTTTGGATTTATAGCTGTGTTTGTGTCTATTGCTTCAAAAGCATTTTCACATAATTTGTGTTTTCTGAAGAAACTGCAAGAGATATCTAACCCATACTTTCTGTGCAAGAGGGGCTTGTACATCTGCACAACATGTCTTTTAAAGTTTGAACCTATCTTATTGCATTTTTGAGTTATATCAGTTTTTACTGTTTTATTGCTCCAAAAGCCTTTTCAGCCCATGAGCAGTTGTTTGTGAGTTTTGAAAAAAGTGCCAGAGCTATTCAAACCCTTTTTGCTGGGCAAGTAGGACCTGTAAATTTACACAATATATAGTTTAAAGTTTGAGTCTATCATATTAGGTTTTGGATTTATAGCTGTGTTTGTGTCTATTGCTTCAAAAGCATTTTCACATAATTTGTGTTTTCTGAAGAAACTGCAAGAGATATCTAACCCATACTTTCTGTGCAAGAGGGGCTTGTACATCTGCACAACATGTCTTTTAAAGTTTGAACCTATCTTATTGCATTTTTGAGTTATAGCAGTTTTTACTGTTTTATTGCTCCAAAAGCCTTTTCAGCCCATGAACAGTTGTTTGTGAGTTTTGAAAAAAAGTGCAAGAGCTATTAAAACCCTTTTTGCTGGGCAAGTAGGACCTGTCAATCTACACAATATATAGTTTAAAGTTTGAGTCTATCATATTAGGTTTTGGATTCGTAGCTGTTTTTGTGTCTATTGCTTCAAAAAGCCTTTTCACATAATTTGTGTTTTCTGAAGAAACTGCAAGAGATATCTAACCCATACTTTCTGTGCAAGAGGGGCTTCTACATCTGCACAACATGTCTTTTAAAGTTTGAACCTATCTTATTGCATTTTTGAGTTATAGCAGTTTTTACTGTTTTATTGCTCCAAAAGCCTTTTCAGCCCATGAACAGTTGTTTGTGAGTTTAGAAAAAAAGTGCAAGAGCTATTCAAACCCTTTTTGCTGGGCAAGTAGGACCTGTAAATCTACACAATATATAGTTTAAAGTTTGAGTCTATCATATTAGGTTTTGGATTTATAGCTGTTTTTGTGTCTATTGCTTCAAAAGCATTTTCACATAATTTGTGTTTTCTGAAGAAACTGCAAGAGATATTCTAACCCATACTTTCTGTGCAAGAGGGGCTTGTACATCTGCACAACATGTCTTTTAAAGTTTGAACCTATCTTATTGCATTTTTGAGTTATAGCAGTTTTTACTGTTTTATTGCTCGAAAAGCCTTTTCAGCCCATGAACAGTTTGTGAGTTTAGAAAAAAAGTGCAAGAGCTATTCAAACCCTTTTTGCTGGGCAAGTAGGACCTATAAATCTACACAATATATAGTTTAAAGTTTGAGTCTATCATATTAGGTTTTGGATTTATAGCTATTTTTGTGTCCATTGCTTCAAAAGCATTTTCACATAATTTGTGTTTTCTGAAGAAACTGCAAGAGATATCTAACCCATACTTTCTGTGCAAGAGGGGCTTGTACATCTGCACAACATGTCTTTTAAAGTTTGAACCTATCTTATTGCATTTTTGAGTTATAGCAGTTTTTACTGTTTTGTTGCTCCAAAAGCCTTTTCAGCCCATGAACAGTTGTTTGTGAGTTTTGAAAAAAAGTGCCAGAGCTATTCAAACCCTTTTTGCTGGGCAAGTAGGACCTGTAAATCTACACAATATATAGTTTAAAGTTTGAGTCTATCATATTAGGTTTTGGATTTATAGCTGTTTTTGTGTCTATTGCTTCAAAAGCATTTTCACATAATTTGTGTTTTCTGAAGAAACTGCAAGAGATATCTAACCCATACTTTCTGTGCAAAAGGGGCTTGTACATCTGCACAACATGTCTTTTAAAGCTTGAACCTATCTTATTGCATTTTTGAGTTATAGCAGTTTTTACTGTTTTATTGCTCCAAAAGCCTTTTCAGCCCATGAACAGTTGTTTGTGAGTTTTGAAAAAAAGTGCCAGAGCTATTCAAACCCTTTTTGCTGGGCAAGTAGGACCAGTAAATCTACACAATATATAGTTTAAAGTTTGAGTCTATCATAATAGGTTTTGGATTCATAGCTGTTTTTGTGTCTATTGCTTCAAAAAGCATTTTCACATAATTTGTGTTTTCTGAAGAAACTGCAAGAGATATCTAACCCATACTTTCTGTGCAAGAGGGGCTTGTACATCTGCACAACATGTCTTTTAAAGTTTGAACCTATCTTATTGCATTTTTGAGTTATAGCAGTTTTTACTGTTTTATTGCTCCAAAAGCCTTTTCAGCCCATGAACAGTTGTTTGTGAGTTTAGAAAAAAAGTGCAAGAGCTATTCAAACCCTTTTTGCTGGGCAAGTAGGACCTGTAAATTTACACAATATATAGTTTAAAGTTTGAGTCTATCATATTAGGTTTTGGATTTATAGCTTTTTTTGTGTCTATTGCTTCAAAAGCATTTTCACATAATTTGTGTTTTCTGAAGAAACTGCAAGAGATATCTAACCCATACTTTCTGTGCAAGAGGGGCTTGTACATCTGCACAACATGTCTTTTAAAGTTTGAACCTATCTTATTGCATTTTTTAGTTATAGCAGTTTTTACTTTTTTATTGCTCCAAAAGCCTTTTCAGCCCATGAACAGTCTGTGAGTTTTGAAAAAAAGTGCAAGAGCTATTCAAACCCTTTTTGCTGGGCAAGTAGGACCTGTAAATTTACACAATATATAGTTTAAAGTTTGAGTCTATCATATTAGGTTTTGGATTTATAGCTGTTTTTGTGTCTATTGCTTCAAAAGCATTTTCACATAATTTGTGTTTTCTGAAGAAACTGCAAGAGATATCTAACCCATACTTTCTGTGCAAGAGGGGCTTGTACATCTGCACAACATGTCTTTTAAAGTTTGAACCTATCTTATTGCATTTTTGAGTTATAGCAGTTTTTACTGTTTTATTGCTCCAAAAGCCTTTTCAGCCCATGAACAGTTGTTTGTGAGTTTTGAAAAAAAGTGCAAGAGCTATTCAAACCCTTTTTGCTGGGCAAGTAGGACCTGTAAATCTACACAATATATAGTTTAAAGTTTGAGTCTATCATATTAGGTTTTGGATTTATAGCTGTTTTTGTGTCTATTGCTTCAAAAGCATTTTCACATAATTTGTGTTTTCTGAAGAAACTGCAAGAGATATCTAACCCATACTTTCTGTGCAAGAGGGGCTTGTACATCTGCACAACATGTCTTTTAAAGTTTGAACCTATCTTATTGCATTTTTGAGTTATATCAGTTTTTACTGTTTTATTGCTCCAAAAGCCTTTTCAGCCCATGAGCAGTTGTTTGTGAGTTTTGAAAAAAGTGCCAGAGCTATTCAAACCCTTTTTGCTGGGCAAGTAGGACCTGTAAATTTACACAATATATAGTTTAAAGTTTGAGTCTATCATATTAGGTTTTGGATTTATAGCTGTGTTTGTGTCTATTGCTTCAAAAGCATTTTCACATAATTTGTGTTTTCTGAAGAAACTGCAAGAGATATCTAACCCATACTTTCTGTGCAAGAGGGGCTTGTACATCTGCACAACATGTCTTTTAAAGTTTGAACCTATCTTATTGCATTTTTGAGTTATAGCAGTTTTTACTGTTTTATTGCTCCAAAAGCCTTTTCAGCCCATGAACAGTTGTTTGTGAGTTTTGAAAAAAAGTGCAAGAGCTATTCAAACCCTTTTTGCTGGGCAAGTAGGACCTGTCAATCTACACAATATATAGTTTAAAGTTTGAGTCTATCATATTAGGTTTTGGATTCGTAGCTGTTTTTGTGTCTATTGCTTCAAAAAGCCTTTTCACATAATTTGTGTTTTCTGAAGAAACTGCAAGAGATATCTAACCCATACTTTCTGTGCAAGAGGGGCTTGTACATCTGCACAACATGTCTTTTAAAGTTTGAACCTATCTTATTGCATTTTTGAGTTATATCAGTTTTTACTGTTTTATTGCTCCAAAAGCCTTTTCAGCCCATGAGCAGTTGTTTGTGAGTTTTGAAAAAAGTGCCAGAGCTATTCAAACCCTTTTTGCTGGGCAAGTAGGACCTGTAAATTTACACAATATATAGTTTAAAGTTTGAGTCTATCATATTAGGTTTTGGATTTATAGCTGTGTTTGTGTCTATTGCTTCAAAAGCATTTTCACATAATTTGTGTTTTCTGAAGAAACTGCAAGAGATATCTAACCCATACTTTCTGTGCAAGAGGGGCTTGTACATCTGCACAACATGTCTTTTAAAGTTTGAACCTATCTTATTGCATTTTTGAGTTATATCAGTTTTTACTGTTTTATTGCTCCAAAAGCCTTTTCAGCCCATGAGCAGTTGTTTGTGAGTTTTGAAAAAAGTGCCAGAGCTATTCAAACCCTTTTTGCTGGGCAAGTAGGACCTGTAAATTTACACAATATATAGTTTAAAGTTTGAGTCTATCATATTAGGTTTTGGATTTATAGCTGTGTTTGTGTCTATTGCTTCAAAAGCATTTTCACATAATTTGTGTTTTCTGAAGAAACTGCAAAAGATATCTAACCCATACTTTCTGTGCAAGAGGGGCTTGTACATCTGCACAACATGTCTTTTAAAGTTTGAACCTATCTTATTGCATTTTTGAGTTATAGCAGTTTTTACTGTTTTATTGCTCCAAAAGCCTTTTCAGCCCATGAACAGTTGTTTGTGAGTTTAGAAAAAAAGTGCAAGAGCTATTCAAACCCTTTTTGCTGGGCAAGTAGGACCTGTAAATCTACACAATATATAGTTTAAAGTTTGAGTCTATCATATTAGGTTTTGGATTTATAGCTGTTTTTGTGTCTATTGCTTCAAAAGCATTTTCACATAATTTGTGTTTTCTGAAGAAACTGCAAGAGATATTCTAACCCATACTTTCTGTGCAAGAGGGGCTTGTACATCTGCACAACATGTCTTTTAAAGTTTGAACCTATCTTATTGCATTTTTGAGTTATAGCAGTTTTTACTGTTTTATTGCTCGAAAAGCCTTTTCAGCCCATGAACAGTTTGTGAGTTTAGAAAAAAAGTGCAAGAGCTATTCAAACCCTTTTTGCTGGGCAAGTAGGACCTATAAATCTACACAATATATAGTTTAAAGTTTGAGTCTATCATATTAGGTTTTGGATTTATAGCTATTTTTGTGTCCATTGCTTCAAAAGCATTTTCACATAATTTGTGTTTTCTGAAGAAACTGCAAGAGATATCTAACCCATACTTTCTGTGCAAGAGGGGCTTGTACATCTGCACAACATGTCTTTTAAAGTTTGAACCTATCTTATTGCATTTTTGAGTTATAGCAGTTTTTACTGTTTTGTTGCTCCAAAAGCCTTTTCAGCCCATGAACAGTTGTTTGTGAGTTTTGAAAAAAAGTGCCAGAGCTATTCAAACCCTTTTTGCTGGGCAAGTAGGACCTGTAAATCTACACAATATATAGTTTAAAGTTTGAGTCTATCATATTAGGTTTTGGATTTATAGCTGTTTTTGTGTCTATTGCTTCAAAAGCATTTTCACATAATTTGTGTTTTCTGAAGAAACTGCAAGAGATATCTAACCCATACTTTCTGTGCAAAAGGGGCTTGTACATCTGCACAACATGTCTTTTAAAGCTTGAACCTATCTTATTGCATTTTTGAGTTATAGCAGTTTTTACTGTTTTATTGCTCCAAAAGCCTTTTCAGCCCATGAACAGTTGTTTGTGAGTTTTGAAAAAAAGTGCCAGAGCTATTCAAACCCTTTTTGCTGGGCAAGTAGGACCAGTAAATCTACACAATATATAGTTTAAAGTTTGAGTCTATCATAATAGGTTTTGGATTCATAGCTGTTTTTGTGTCTATTGCTTCAAAAAGCATTTTCACATAATTTGTGTTTTCTGAAGAAACTGCAAGAGATATCTAACCCATACTTTCTGTGCAAGAGGGGCTTGTACATCTGCACAACATGTCTTTTAAAGTTTGAACCTATCTTATTGCATTTTTGAGTTATAGCAGTTTTTACTGTTTTATTGCTCCAAAAGCCTTTTCAGCCCATGAACAGTTGTTTGTGAGTTTAGAAAAAATGTGCAAGAGCTATTCAAACCCTTTTTGCTGGGCAAGTAGGACCTGTAAATTTACACAATATATAGTTTAAAGTTTGAGTCTATCATATTAGGTTTTGGATTTATAGCTTTTTTTGTGTCTATTGCTTCAAAAGCATTTTCACATAATTTGTGTTTTCTGAAGAAACTGCAAGAGATATCTAACCCATACTTTCTGTGCAAGAGGGGCTTGTACATCTGCACAACATGTCTTTTAAAGTTTGAACCTATCTTATTGCATTTTTGAGTTATATCAGTTTTTACTGTTTTATTGCTCCAAAAGCCTTTTCAGCCCATGAACAGTTGTTTGTGAGTTTTGAAAAAAGTGCCAGAGCTATTCAAACCCTTTTTGCTGGGCAAGTAGGACCTGTAAATCTACACAATATATAGTTTAAAGTTTGAGTCTATCATATTAGGTTTTGGATTTATAGCTGTTTTTGTGTCCATTGCTTCAAAAGCATTTTCACATAATTTATGTTTTCTGAAGAAACTGCAAGAGATATCTAACCCATACTTTCTGTGCAAGAGGGGCTTGTACATCTGCACAACATGTCTTTTAAAGTTTGAACCTATCTTATTGCATTTTTGAGTTATAGCAGTTTTTACTGTTTTATTGCTCCAAAAGCCTTTTCAGCCCATGAACAGTTTGTGAGTTTAGAAAAAAAGTGCAAGAGCTATTCAAACCCTTTTTGCTGGGCAAGTAGGACCTATAAATCTACACAATATATAGTTTAAAGTTTGAGTCTATCATATTAGGTTTTGGATTTATAGCTATTTTTGTGTCCATTGCTTCAAAAGCATTTTCACATAATTTGTGTTTTCTGAAGAAACTGCAAGAGATATCTAACCCATACTTTCTGTGCAAGAGGGGCTTGTACATCTGCACAACATGTCTTTTAAAGTTTGAACCTATCTTATTGCATTTTTGAGTTATAGCAGTTTTTACTGTTTTGTTGCTCCAAAAGCCTTTTCAGCCCATGAACAGTTGTTTGTGAGTTTTGAAAAAAAGTGCCAGAGCTATTCAAACCCTTTTTGCTGGGCAAGTAGGACCTGTAAATCTACACAATATATAGTTTAAAGTTTGAGTCTATCATATTAGGTTTTGGATTTATAGCTGTTTTTGTGTCCATTGCTTCAAAAGCATTTTCACATAATTTGTGTTTTCTGAAGAAACTGCAAGAGATATCTAACCCATACTTTCTGTGCAAGAGGGGCTTGTACATCTGCACAACATGTCTTTTAAAGTTTGAACCTATCTTATTGCATTTTTGAGTTATAGCAGTTTTTACTGTTTTATTGCTCCAAAAGCCTTTTCAGCCCATGAACAGTTGTTTGTGAGTTTTGAAAAAAAGTGCAAGAGCTATTCAAACCCTTTTTGCTGGGCAAGTAGGACCTGTAAATCTACACAATATATAGTTTAAAGTTTGAGTCTATCATATTAGGTTTTGGATTTATAGCTGTTTTTGTGTCTATTGCTTCAAAAGCATTTTCACATAATTTGTGTTTTCTGAAGAAACTGCAAGAGATATCTAACCAATACTTTCTGTGCAAGAGGGGCTTGTACATCTGCACAACATGTCTTTTAAAGTTTGAACCTATCTTATTGCATTCTTGAGTTATAGCAGTTTTTACTTTTTTATTGCTCCAAAAGCCTTTTCAGCCCATGAACAGTCTGTGAGTTTTGAAAAAAAGTGCAAGAGCTATTCAAACCCTTTTTGCTGGGCAAGTAGGACCTGTAAATTTACACAATATATAGTTTAAAGTTTGAGTCTAGCATATTAGGTTTTGGATTTATAGCTTTTTTTGTGTCTATTGCTTCAAAAGCATTTTTCATAATTTGTGTTTTCTGAAGAAACTGCAAGAGATATCTAACCCATACTTTCTGTGCAAAAGGGGCTTGTACATCTGCACAACATGTCTTTTAAAGTTTGAACCTATCTTATTGCATTTTTGAGTTATAGCAGTTTTTACTGTTTTATTGCTCCAAAAGCCTTTTCAGCCCATGAACAGTTGTTTGTGAGTTTAGAAAAAAAGTGCAAGAGCTATTCAAACCCTTTTTGCTGGGCAAGTAGGACCTGTAAATTTACACAATATATAGTTTAAAGTTTGAGTCTATCATATTAGGTTTTGGATTTATAGCTGTTTTTGTGTCTATTGCTTCAAAAGCATTTTCACATAATTTGTGTTTTCTGAAGAAACTGCAAGAGATATATAACCCATACTTTCTGTGCAAGAGGGGCTTCTACATCTGCACAACATGTCTTTTAAAGTTTGAACCTATCTTATTGCATTTTTGAGTTATAGCAGTTTTTACTGTTTTATTGCTCCAAAAGCCTTTTCAGCCCATGAACAGTTGTTTGTGAGTTTTGAAAAAAAGTGCAAGAGCTATTCAAACCCTTTTTGCTGGGCAAGTAGGACCTGTAAATCTACACAATATATAGTTTAAAGTTTGAGTCTATCATATTAGGTTTTGGATTTATAGCTGTTTTTGTTTCCATTGCTTCAAAAGCATTTTCACATAATTTGTGTTTTCTGAAGAAACTGCAAGAGATATCTAACCCATACTTTCTGTGCAAGAGGGGCTTGTACATCTGCACAATATGTCTTTTAAAGTTTGAACCTATCTTATTGCATTTTTGAGTTATAGCAGTTTTTACTGTTTTATTGCTCCAAAAGCCTTTTCAGCCCATGAACAGTTGTTTGTGAGTTTTGAAAAAAAGTGCAAGAGCTATTCAAACCCTTTTTGCTGGGCAAGTAGGACCTGTAAATCTACACAATATATAGTTTAAAGTTTGAGTCTATCATATTAGGTTTTGGATTTATAGCTGTTTTTGTGTCCATTGCTTCAAACGCATTTTCACATAATTTGTGTTTTTTGAAGAAACTGCAAGAGATATCTAACCCATACTTTCTGTGCAAGAGGGGCTTGTACATCTGCACAACATGTCTTTTAAAGTTTGAACCTATCTTATTGCATTTTTGAGTTATAGCAGTTTTTACTGTTTTATTGCTCCAAAAGCCTTTTCAGCCCATGAACAGTTGTTTGTGAGTTTTGAAAAAAAGTGCAAGAGCTATTCAAACCCTTTTTGCTGGGCAAGTAGGACCTGTAAATCTACACAATATATAGTTTAAAGTTTGAGTCTATCATATTAGGTTTTGGGTTTATAGCTGTTTTTGTGTCTATTGCTTCAAAAGCATTTTCACATAATTTGTGTTTTCTGAAGAAACTGCAAGAGATATCTAACCCATACTTTCTGTGCAAGAGGGGCTTGTACATCTGCACAACATGTCTTTTAAAGTTTGAACCTATCTTATTGCATTTTTGAGTTATAGCAGTTTTTACTGTTTTATTGCTCCAAAAGCCTTTTCAGCCCATGAACAGTTGTTTGTGAGTTTTGAAAAAAAGTGCAAGAGCTATTCAAACCCTTTTTGCTGGGCAAGTAGGACCTGTAAATCTACACAATATATAGTTTAAAGTTTGAGTCTATCATATTAGGTTTTGGATTTATAGCTGTTTTTGTTTCCATTGCTTCAAAAGCATTTTCACATAATTTGTGTTTTCTGAAGAAACTGCAAGAGATATCTAACCCATACTTTCTGTGCAAGAGGGGCTTGTACATCTGCACAATATGTCTTTTAAAGTTTGAACCTATCTTATTGCATTTTTGAGTTATAGCAGTTTTTACTGTTTTATTGCTCCAAAAGCCTTTTCAGCCCATGAACAGTTGTTTGTGAGTTTTGAAAAAAAGTGCAAGAGCTATTCAAACCCTTTTTGCTGGGCAAGTAGGACCTGTAAATCTACACAATATATAGTTTAAAGTTTGAGTCTATCATATTAGGTTTTGGATTTATAGCTGTTTTTGTGTCTATTGCTTCAAACGCATTTTCACATAATTTGTGTTTTTTGAAGAAACTGCAAGAGATATCTAACCCATACTTTCTGTGCAAGAGGGGCTTGTACATCTGCACAACATGTCTTTTAAAGTTTGAACCTATCTTATTGCATTTTTGAGTTATAGCAGTTTTTACTGTTTTATTGCTCCAAAAGCCTTTTCAGCCCATGAACAGTTGTTTGTGAGTTTTGAAAAAAAGTGCAAGAGCTATTCAAACCCTTTTTGCTGGGCAAGTAGGACCTGTAAATCTACACAATATATAGTTTAAAGTTTGAGTCTATCATATTAGGTTTTGGGTTTATAGCTGTTTTTGTGTCTATTGCTTTAAAAGCATTTTCACATAATTTGTGTTTTCTGAAGAAACTGCAAGAGATATCTAACCCATACTTTCTGTGCAAGAGGGGCTTGTACATCTGCACAACATGTCTTTTAAAGTTTGAACCTATCTTATTGCATTTTTGAGTTATAGCAGTTTTTACTGTTTTATTGCTCCAAAAGCCTTTTCAGCCTATGAACAGTTTGTGAGTTTAGAAAAAAAGTGCAAGAGCTATTCAAACCCTTTTTGCTGGGCAAGTAGGACCTGTAAATCTACACAATATATAGTTTAAAGTTTGAGTCTATCATATTAGGTTTTGGATTTATAGCTGTTTTTGTTTCCATTGCTTCAAAAGCATTTTCACATAATTTGTGTTTTCTGAAGAAACTGCAAGAGATATCTAACCCATACTTTCTGTGCAAGAGGGGCTTGTACATCTGCACAACATGTCTTTTAAAGTTTGAACCTATCTTATTGCATTTTTGAGTTATAGCAGTTTTTACTGTTTTATTTCTCCAAAAGCCTTTTCAGCCCATGAACAGTTGTTTGTGAGTTTGGAAAAAAAGTGCAAGAGCTATTCAAACCCTTTTTGCTGGGCAAGTAGGACCTGTAAATCTACACAATATATAGTTTAAAGTTTGAGTCTATCATATTAGGTTTTGGATTTATAGCTGTTTTTGTGTCTATTGCTTCAAAAGCATTTTAACATAATTTGTGTTTTCTGAAGAAACTGCAAGAGATATCTAACCCATACTTTCTGTGCAAGAGGGGCTTGTACATCTGCACAACATGTCTTTTAAAGTTTGAACCTATCTTATTGTATTTTTGAGTTATAGCAGTTTTTACTGTTTTATTGCTCCAAAAGCCTTTTCAGCCCATGAACAGTTGTTTGTGAGTTTTGAAAAAAAGTTCCAGAGCTATTCAAACCCTTTTTGCTGGGCAAGTAGGACCTGTCAATCTACACAATATATAGTTTAAAGTTTGAGTCTATCATATTAGGTTTTGGATTTATAGCTGTTTTTGTGTCTATTGCTTCAAAAGCATTTTCACATAATTTGTGTTTTCTGAAGAAACTGCAAGAGATATCTAACCCATACTTTCTGTGCAAGAGGGGCTTGTACATCTGCACAACATGTCTTTTAAAGTTTGAACCTATCTTATTGCATTTTTGAGTTATAGCAGTTTTTACTGTTTTATTGCTCCAAAAGCCTTTTCAGCTTATGAACAGTTGTTTGTGAGTTTTGAAAAAAAGTTCCAAAGCTATTCAAACCCTTTTTGCTGGGCAAGTAGGACCTGTCAATCTACACAATATATAGTTTAAAGTTTGAGTCTATCATATTAGGTTTTGGATTTATAGCTGTTTTTGTGTCTATTGCTTCAAAAGCATTTTCACATAATTTGTGTTTTCTGAAGAAACTGCAAGAGATATCTAACCCATACTTTCTGTGCAAGAGGGGCTTGTACATCTGCACAACATGTCTTTTAAAGTTTGAACCTATCTTATTGCATTTTTGAGTTATAGCAGTTTTTACTGTTTTATTGCTCCAAAAGCCTTTTCAGCCCATGAACAGTTGTTTGTAAGTTTTGAAAAAAAGTTCCAGAGCTATTCAAACCCTTTTTGCTGGGCAAGTAGGACCTGTCAATCTACACAATATATAGTTTAAAGTTTGAGTCTATCATATTAGGTTTTGGATTTATAGCTGTTTTTGTGTCTATTGCTTCAAAAGCATTTTCACATAATTTGTGTTTTCTGAAGAAACTGCAAGAGATATCTAACCCATACTTTCTGTGCAAGAGGGGCTTGTACATCTGCACAACATGTCTTTTAAAGTTTGAACCTATCTTATTGCATTTTTGAGTTATAGCAGTTTTTACTGTTTTATTGCTCCAAAAGCCTTTTCAGCCCATGAACAGTTGTTTGTGAGTTTTGAAAAAAAGTTCCAGAGCTATTCAAACCCTTTTTGCTGGGCAAGTAGGACCTGTCAATCTACACAATATATAGTTTAAAGTTTGAGTCTATCATATTAGGTTTTGGATTTATAGCTGTTTTTGTGTCTATTGCTTCAAAAGCATTTTCACATAATTTGTGTTTTCTGAAGAAACTGCAAGAGATATCTAACCCATACTTTCTGTGCAAGAGGGGCTTGTACATCTGCACAACATGTCTTTTAAAGTTTGAACCTATCTTATTGCATTTTTGAGTTATAGCAGTTTTTACTGTTTTATTGCTCCAAAAGCCTTTTCAGCCCATGAACAGTTGTTTGTAAGTTTTGAAAAAAAGTTCCAGAGCTATTCAAACCCTTTTTGCTGGGCAAGTAGGACCTGTCAATCTACACAATATATAGTTTAAAGTTTGAGTCTATCATATTAGGTTTTGGATTTATAGCTGTTTTTGTGTCTATTGCTTCAAAAGCATTTTCACATAATTTATGTTTTCTGAAGAAACTGCAAGAGATATCTAACCCATACTTTCTGTGCAAGAGGGGCTTGTACATCTGCACAACATGTCTTTTAAAGTTTGAACCTATCTTATTGCATTTTTGAGTTATAGCAGTTTTTACTGTTTTATTGCTCCAAAAGCCTTTTCAGCCCATGAACAGTTGTTTGTGAGTTTTGAAAAAAAGTTCCAGAGCTATTCAAACCCTTTTTGCTGGGCAAGTAGGACCTGTCAATCTACACAATATATAGTTTAAAGTTTGAGTCTATCATATTAGGTTTTGGATTTATAGCTGTTTTTGTGTCTATTGCTTCAAAAGCATTTTCACATAATTAGTGTTTTCTGAAGAAACTGCAAGAGATATCTAACCCATACTTTCTGTGCAAGAGGGGCTTGTACATCTGCACAACATGTCTTTTAAAGTTTGAACCTATCTTATTGCATTTTTGAGTTATAGCAGTTTTTACTGTTTTATTGCTCCAAAAGCCTTTTCAGCCCATGAACAGTTGTTTGTGAGTTTTGAAAAAAAGTGCCAGAGCTATTCAAACCCTTTTTGCTGGGCAAGTAGGACCTGTAAATTTACACAATATATAGTTTAAAGTTTGAGTCTATCATATTAGGTTTTGGATTTATAGCTGTTTTTGTGTCTATTGCTTCAAAAGCATTTTCACATAATTAGTGTTTTCTGAAGAAACTGCAAGAGATATCTAACCCATACTTTCTGTGCAAGAGGGGCTTGTACATCTGCACAACATGTCTTTTAAAGTTTGAACCTATCTTATTGCATTTTTGAGTTATAGCAGTTTTTACTGTTTTATTGCTCCAAAAGCCTTTTCAGCCCATGAACAGTTGTTTGTGAGTTTTGAAAAAAAGTTCCAGAGCTATTCAAACCCTTTTTGCTGGGCAAGTAGGACCTGTCAATCTACACAATATATAGTTTAAAGTTTGAGTCTATCATATTAGGTTTTGGATTTATAGCTGTTTTTGTGTCTATTGCTTCAAAAGCATTTTCACATAATTTGTGTTTTCTGAAGAAACTGCAAGAGATATCTAACCCATACTTTCTGTGCAAGAGGGGCTTGTACATCTGCACAACATGTATTTTAAAGTTTGAACCTATCTTATTGCATTTTTGAGTTATAGCAGTTTTTACTGTTTTATTGCTCCAAAAGCCTTTTCAGCCCATGAACAGTTGTTTGTGAGTTTTGAAAAAAAGTTCCAGAGCTATTCAAACCCTTTTTGCTGGGCAAGTAGGACCTGTCAATCTACACAATATATAGTTTAAAGTTTGAGTCTATAATATTAGGTTTTGGATTTATAGCTGTTTTTGTGTCTATTGCTTCAAAAGCATTTTCACATAATTTGTGTTTTCTGAAGAAACTGCAAGAGATATCTAACCCATACTTTCTGTGCAAGAGGGGCTTGTACATCTGCACAACATGTCTTTTAAAGTTTGAACCTATCTTATTGCATTTTTGAGTTATAGCAGTTTTTACTGTTTTATTGCTCCAAAAGCCTTTTCAGCCCATGAACAGTTGTTTGTGAGTTTTGAAAAAAAGTGCCAGAGCTATTCAAACCCTTTTTGCTGGGCAAGTAGGACCTGTAAATTTACACAATATATAGTTTAAAGTTTGAGTCTATCATATTAGGTTTTGGATTTATAGCTGTTTTTGTGTCTATTGCTTCAAAAGCATTTTCACATAATTAGTGTTTTCTGAAGAAACTGCAAGAGATATCTATCCCATACTTTCTGTGCAAGAGGGGCTTGTACATCTGCACAACATGTCTTTTAAAGTTTGAACCTATCTTATTGCATTTTTGAGTTATAGCAGTTTTTACTGTTTTATTGCTCCAAAAGCCTTTTCAGCCCATGAACAGTCTGTGAGTTTTGAAAAAAAGTTCCAGAGCTATTCAAACCCTTTTTGCTGGGCAAGTAGGACCTGTCAATCTACACAATATATAGTTTAAAGTTTGAGTCTATCATATTAGGTTTTGGATTTATAGCTGTTTTGGTGTCTATTGCTTCAAAAGCATTTTCACATAATTTGTGTTTTCTGAAGAAACTGCAAGAGATATCTAACCCATACTTTCTGTGCAAGAGGGGCTTGTACATCTGCACAACATGTCTTTTAAAGTTTGAACCTATCTTATTGCATTTTTTAGTTATAGCAGTTTTTACTGTTTTATTGCTCCAAAAGCCTTTTCAGCCCATGAACAGTTGTTTGTGAGTTTTGAAAAAAAGTTCCAGAGCTATTCAAACCCTTTTTGCTGGGCAAGTAGGACCTGTCAATCTACACAATATATAGTTTAAAGTTTGAGTCTATCATATTAGGTTTTGGATTTATAGCTGTTTTTGTGTCTATTGCTTCAAAAGCATTTTCACATAATTTGTGTTTTCTGAAGAAACTGCAAGAGATATCTAACCCATACTTTCTGTGCAAGAGGGGCTTGTACATCTGCACAACATGTCTTTTAAAGTTTGAACCTATCTTATTGCATTTTTGAGTTATAGCAGTTTTTACTGTTTTATTGCTCCAAAAGCCTTTTCAGCCCATGAACAGTTGTTTGTGAGTTTTGAAAAAAAGTTCCAGAGCTATTCAAACCCTTTTTGCTGGGCAAGTAGGACCTGTCAATCTACACAATATATAGTTTAAAGTTTGAGTCTATCATATTAGGTTTTGGATTTATAGCTGTTTTTGTGTCTATTGCTTCAAAAGCATTTTCACATAATTTGTGTTTTCTGAAGAAACTGCAAGAGATATCTAACCCATACTTTCTGTGCAAGAGGGGCTTGTACATCTGCACAACATGTCTTTTAAAGTTTGAACCTATCTTATTGCATTTTTGAGTTATAGCAGTTTTTACTGTTTTATTGCTCCAAAAGCCTTTTCAGCCCATGAACAGTTGTTTGTAAGTTTTGAAAAAAAGTTCCAGAGCTATTCAAACCCTTTTTGCTGGGCAAGTAGGACCTGTCAATCTACACAATATATAGTTTAAAGTTTGAGTCTATCATATTAGGTTTTGGATTTATAGCTGTTTTTGTGTCTATTGCTTCAAAAGCATTTTCACATAATTTATGTTTTCTGAAGAAACTGCAAGAGATATCTAACCCATACTTTCTGTGCAAGAGGGGCTTGTACATCTGCACAACATGTCTTTTAAAGTTTGAACCTATCTTATTGCATTTTTGAGTTATAGCAGTTTTTACTGTTTTATTGCTCCAAAAGCCTTTTCAGCCCATGAACAGTTGTTTGTGAGTTTTGAAAAAAAGTTCCAGAGCTATTCAAACCCTTTTTGCTGGGCAAGTAGGACCTGTCAATCTACACAATATATAGTTTAAAGTTTGAGTCTATCATATTAGGTTTTGGATTTATAGCTGTTTTTGTGTCTATTGCTTCAAAAGCATTTTCACATAATTTGTGTTTTCTGAAGAAACTGCAAGAGATATCTAACCCATACTTTCTGTGCAAGAGGGGCTTGTACATCTGCACAACATGTCTTTTAAAGTTTGAACCTATCTTATTGCATTTTTGAGTTATAGCAGTTTTTACTGTTTTATTGCTCCAAAAGCCTTTTCAGCCCATGAACAGTTGTTTGTGAGTTTTGAAAAAAAGTGCCAGAGCTATTCAAACCCTTTTTGCTGGGCAAGTAGGACCTGTAAATTTACACAATATATAGTTTAAAGTTTGAGTCTATCATATTAGGTTTTGGATTTATAGCTGTTTTTGTGTCTATTGCTTCAAAAGCATTTTCACATAATTAGTGTTTTCTGAAGAAACTGCAAGAGATATCTAACCCATACTTTCTGTGCAAGAGGGGCTTGTACATCTGCACAACATGTCTTTTAAAGTTTGAACCTATCTTATTGCATTTTTGAGTTATAGCAGTTTTTACTGTTTTATTGCTCCAAAAGCCTTTTCAGCCCATGAACAGTTGTTTGTGAGTTTTGAAAAAAAGTTCCAGAGCTATTCAAACCCTTTTTGCTGGGCAAGTAGGACCTGTCAATCTACACAATATATAGTTTAAAGTTTGAGTCTATCATATTAGGTTTTGGATTTATAGCTGTTTTTGTGTCTATTGCTTCAAAAGCATTTTCACATAATTTGTGTTTTCTGAAGAAACTGCAAGAGATATCTAACCCATACTTTCTGTGCAAGAGGGGCTTGTACATCTGCACAACATGTATTTTAAAGTTTGAACCTATCTTATTGCATTTTTGAGTTATAGCAGTTTTTACTGTTTTATTGCTCCAAAAGCCTTTTCAGCCCATGAACAGTTGTTTGTGAGTTTTGAAAAAAAGTTCCAGAGCTATTCAAACCCTTTTTGCTGGGCAAGTAGGACCTGTCAATCTACACAATATATAGTTTAAAGTTTGAGTCTATAATATTAGGTTTTGGATTTATAGCTGTTTTTGTGTCTATTGCTTCAAAAGCATTTTCACATAATTTGTGTTTTCTGAAGAAACTGCAAGAGATATCTAACCCATACTTTCTGTGCAAGAGGGGCTTGTACATCTGCACAACATGTCTTTTAAAGTTTGAACCTATCTTATTGCATTTTTGAGTTATAGCAGTTTTTACTGTTTTATTGCTCCAAAAGCCTTTTCAGCCCATGAACAGTTGTTTGTGAGTTTTGAAAAAAAGTGCCAGAGCTATTCAAACCCTTTTTGCTGGGCAAGTAGGACCTGTAAATTTACACAATATATAGTTTAAAGTTTGAGTCTATCATATTAGGTTTTGGATTTATAGCTGTTTTTGTGTCTATTGCTTCAAAAGCATTTTCACATAATTTGTGTTTTCTGAAGAAACTGCAAGAGATATCTAACCCATACTTTCTGTGCAAGAGGGGCTTGTACATCTGCACAACATGTCTTTTAAAGTTTGAACCTATCTTATTGCATTTTTGAGTTATAGCAGTTTTTACTGTTTTATTGCTCCAAAAGCCTTTTCAGCCCATGAACAGTTGTTTGTGAGTTTTGAAAAAAAGTTCCAGAGCTATTCAAACCCTTTTTGCTGGGCAAGTAGGACCTGTCAATCTACACAATATATAGTTTAAAGTTTGAGTCTATCATATTAGGTTTTGGATTTATAGCTGTTTTTGTGTCTATTGCTTCAAAAGCATTTTCACATAATTAGTGTTTTCTGAAGAAACTGCAAGAGATATCTAACCCATACTTTCTGTGCAAGAGGGGCTTGTACATCTGCACAACATGTCTTTTAAAGTTTGAACCTATCTTATTGCATTTTTGAGTTATAGCAGTTTTTACTGTTTTATTGCTCCAAAAGCCTTTTCAGCCCATGAACAGTTGTTTGTGAGTTTTGAAAAAAAGTGCCAGAGCTATTCAAACCCTTTTTGCTGGGCAAGTAGGACCTGTAAATTTACACAATATATAGTTTAAAGTTTGAGTCTATCATATTAGGTTTTGGATTTATAGCTGTTTTTGTGTCTATTGCTTCAAAAGCATTTTCACATAATTAGTGTTTTCTGAAGAAACTGCAAGAGATATCTAACCCATACTTTCTGTGCAAGAGGGGCTTGTACATCTGCACAACATGTCTTTTAAAGTTTGAACCTATCTTATTGCATTTTTGAGTTATAGCAGTTTTTACTGTTTTATTGCTCCAAAAGCCTTTTCAGCCCATGAACAGTTGTTTGTGAGTTTTGAAAAAAAGTTCCAGAGCTATTCAAACCCTTTTTGCTGGGCAAGTAGGACCTGTCAATCTACACAATATATAGTTTAAAGTTTGAGTCTATCATATTAGGTTTTGGATTTATAGCTGTTTTTGTGTCTATTGCTTCAAAAGCATTTTCACATAATTTGTGTTTTCTGAAGAAACTGCAAGAGATATCTAACCCATACTTTCTGTGCAAGAGGGGCTTGTACATCTGCACAACATGTATTTTAAAGTTTGAACCTATCTTATTGCATTTTTGAGTTATAGCAGTTTTTACTGTTTTATTGCTCCAAAAGCCTTTTCAGCCCATGAACAGTTGTTTGTGAGTTTTGAAAAAAAGTTCCAGAGCTATTCAAACCCTTTTTGCTGGGCAAGTAGGACCTGTCAATCTACACAATATATAGTTTAAAGTTTGAGTCTATAATATTAGGTTTTGGATTTATAGCTGTTTTTGTGTCTATTGCTTCAAAAGCATTTTCACATAATTTGTGTTTTCTGAAGAAACTGCAAGAGATATCTAACCCATACTTTCTGTGCAAGAGGGGCTTGTACATCTGCACAACATGTCTTTTAAAGTTTGAACCTATCTTATTGCATTTTTGAGTTATAGCAGTTTTTACTGTTTTATTGCTCCAAAAGCCTTTTCAGCCCATGAACAGTTGTTTGTGAGTTTTGAAAAAAAGTGCCAGAGCTATTCAAACCCTTTTTGCTGGGCAAGTAGGACCTGTAAATTTACACAATATATAGTTTAAAGTTTGAGTCTATCATATTAGGTTTTGGATTTATAGCTGTTTTTGTGTCTATTGCTTCAAAAGCATTTTCACATAATTAGTGTTTTCTGAAGAAACTGCAAGAGATATCTATCCCATACTTTCTGTGCAAGAGGGGCTTGTACATCTGCACAACATGTCTTTTAAAGTTTGAACCTATCTTATTGCATTTTTGAGTTATAGCAGTTTTTACTGTTTTATTGCTCCAAAAGCCTTTTCAGCCCATGAACAGTCTGTGAGTTTTGAAAAAAAGTTCCAGAGCTATTCAAACCCTTTTTGCTGGGCAAGTAGGACCTGTCAATCTACACAATATATAGTTTAAAGTTTGAGTCTATCATATTAGGTTTTGGATTTATAGCTGTTTTGGTGTCTATTGCTTCAAAAGCATTTTCACATAATTTGTGTTTTCTGAAGAAACTGCAAGAGATATCTAACCCATACTTTCTGTGCAAGAGGGGCTTGTACATCTGCACAACATGTCTTTTAAAGTTTGAACCTATCTTATTGCATTTTTTAGTTATAGCAGTTTTTACTGTTTTATTGCTCCAAAAGCCTTTTCAGCCCATGAACAGTTGTTTGTGAGTTTTGAAAAAAAGTTCCAGAGCTATTCAAACCCTTTTTGCTGGGCAAGTAGGACCTGTCAATCTACACAATATATAGTTTAAAGTTTGAGTCTATCATATTAGGTTTTGGATTTATAGCTGTTTTTGTGTCTATTGCTTCAAAAGCATTTTCACATAATTTGTGTTTTCTGAAGAAACTGCAAGAGATATCTAACCCATACTTTCTGTGCAAGAGGGGCTTGTACATCTGCACAACATGTCTTTTAAAGTTTGAACCTATCTTATTGCATTTTTGAGTTATAGCAGTTTTTACTGTTTTATTGCTCCAAAAGCCTTTTCAGCCCATGAACAGTTGTTTGTGAGTTTTGAAAAAAAGTTCCAGAGCTATTCAAACCCTTTTTGCTGGGCAAGTAGGACCTGTCAATCTACACAATATATAGTTTAAAGTTTGAGTCTATCATATTAGGTTTTGGATTTATAGCTGTTTTTGTGTCTATTGCTTCAAAAGCATTTTCACATAATTTGTGTTTTCTGAAGAAACTGCAAGAGATATCTAACCCATACTTTCTGTGCAAGAGGGGCTTGTACATCTGCACAACATGTCTTTTAAAGTTTGAACCTATCTTATTGCATTTTTGAGTTATAGCAGTTTTTACTGTTTTATTGCTCCAAAAGCCTTTTCAGCCCATGAACAGTTGTTTGTAAGTTTTGAAAAAAAGTTCCAGAGCTATTCAAACCCTTTTTGCTGGGCAAGTAGGACCTGTCAATCTACACAATATATAGTTTAAAGTTTGAGTCTATCATATTAGGTTTTGGATTTATAGCTGTTTTTGTGTCTATTGCTTCAAAAGCATTTTCACATAATTTATGTTTTCTGAAGAAACTGCAAGAGATATCTAACCCATACTTTCTGTGCAAGAGGGGCTTGTACATCTGCACAACATGTCTTTTAAAGTTTGAACCTATCTTATTGCATTTTTGAGTTATAGCAGTTTTTACTGTTTTATTGCTCCAAAAGCCTTTTCAGCCCATGAACAGTTGTTTGTGAGTTTTGAAAAAAAGTTCCAGAGCTATTCAAACCCTTTTTGCTGGGCAAGTAGGACCTGTCAATCTACACAATATATAGTTTAAAGTTTGAGTCTATCATATTAGGTTTTGGATTTATAGCTGTTTTTGTGTCTATTGCTTCAAAAGCATTTTCACATAATTTGTGTTTTCTGAAGAAACTGCAAGAGATATCTAACCCATACTTTCTGTGCAAGAGGGGCTTGTACATCTGCACAACATGTCTTTTAAAGTTTGAACCTATCTTATTGCATTTTTGAGTTATAGCAGTTTTTACTGTTTTATTGCTCCAAAAGCCTTTTCAGCCCATGAACAGTTGTTTGTGAGTTTTGAAAAAAAGTTCCAGAGCTATTCAAACCCTTTTTGCTGGGCAAGTAGGACCTGTCAATCTACACAATATATAGTTTAAAGTTTGAGTCTATCATATTAGGTTTTGGATTTATAGCTGTTTTTGTGTCTATTGCTTCAAAAGCATTTTCACATAATTTGTGTTTTCTGAAGAAACTGCAAGAGATATCTAACCCATACTTTCTGTGCAAGAGGGGCTTGTACATCTGCACAACATGTCTTTTAAAGTTTGAACCTATCTTATTGCATTTTTGAGTTATAGCAGTTTTTACTGTTTTATTGCTCCAAAAGCCTTTTCAGCCCATGAACAGTTGTTTGTAAGTTTTGAAAAAAAGTTCCAGAGCTATTCAAACCCTTTTTGCTGGGCAAGTAGGACCTGTCAATCTACACAATATATAGTTTAAAGTTTGAGTCTATCATATTAGGTTTTGGATTTATAGCTGTTTTTGTGTCTATTGCTTCAAAAGCATTTTCACATAATTTATGTTTTCTGAAGAAACTGCAAGAGATATCTAACCCATACTTTCTGTGCAAGAGGGGCTTGTACATCTGCACAACATGTCTTTTAAAGTTTGAACCTATCTTATTGCATTTTTGAGTTATAGCAGTTTTTACTGTTTTATTGCTCCAAAAGCCTTTTCAGCCCATGAACAGTTGTTTGTGAGTTTTGAAAAAAAGTGCCAGAGCTATTCAAACCCTTTTTGCTGGGCAAGTAGGACCAGTAAATCTACACAATATATAGTTTAAAGTTTGAGTCTATCATATTAGGTTTGGGATTCATAGCTGTTTTTGTGTCTATTGCTTCAAAAAGCATTTTCACATAATTTGTGTTTTCTGAAGAAACTGCAAGAGATATCTAACCCATACTTTCTGTGCAAGAGGGGCTTGTACATCTGCACAACATGTATTTTAAAGTTTGAACCTATCTTATTGCATTTTTGAGTTATAGCAGTTTTTACTGTTTTGTTGCTCCAAAAGCCTTTTCAGCCCATGAACAGTTGTTTGTGAGTTTTGAAAAAAAGTGCAAGAGCTATTCAAACCCTTTTTGCTGGGCAAGTAGGACCTGTAAATCTACACAATATATAGTTTAAAGTTTGAGTCTATCATATTAGGTTTTGGATTTATAGCTGTTTTTGTGTCCATTGCTTCAAAAGCATTTTCACATAATTTGTGTTTTCTGAAGAAACTGCAAGAGATATCTAACCCATACTTTCTGTGCAAGAGGGGCTTGTACATCTGCACAACATGTCTTTTAAAGTTTGAACCTATCTTATTGCATTTTTGAGTTATAGCAGTTTTTACTGTTTTGTTGCTCCAAAAGCCTTTTCAGCCCATGAACAGTTGTTTGTGAGTTTTGAAAAAAAGTGCAAGAGCTATTCAAACCATTTTTGCTGGGCAAGTAGGACCTGTAAATCTACACAATATATAGTTTAAAGTTTGAGTCTATCATATTAGGTTTTGGATTTATAGCTGTTTTTGTGTCCATTGCTTCAAAAGCATTTTCACATAATTTGTGTTTTCTGAAGAAACTGCAAGAGATATCTAACCCATACTTTCTGTGCAAGAGGGGCTTGTACATCTGCACAACATGTCTTTTAAAGTTTGAACCTATCTTATTGCATTTTTGAGTTATAGCAGTTTTTACTGTTTTATTGCTCCAAAAGCCTTTTCAGCCCATGAACAGTTGTTTGTGAGTTTAGAAAAAAAGTGCAAGAGCTATTCAAACCCTTTTTGCTGGGCAAGTAGGACCTGTAAATTTACACAATATATAGTTTAAAGTTTGAGTCTATCATATTAGGTTTTGGATTTATAGCTGTTTTTGTGTCTATTGCTTCAAAAGCATTTTCACATAATTTGTGTTTTCTGAAGAAACTGCAAGAGATATCTAACCCATACTTTCTGTGCAAGAGGGGCTTGTACATCTGCACAACATGTCTTTTAAAGTTTGAACCTATCTTATTGCATTTTTGAGTTGTATCAGTTTTTACTGTTTTATTGCTCCAAAAGCCTTTTCAGCCCATGAACAGTTGTTTGTGAGTTTTGAAAAAAGTGCCAGAGCTATTCAAACCCTTTTTGCTGGGCAAGTAGGACCTGTAAATCTACACAATATATAGTTTAAAGTTTGAGTCTATCATATTAGGTTTTGGATTTATAGCTGTTTTTGTGTCTATTGCTTCAAAAACATTTTCACATAATTTGTGTTTTCTGAAGAAACTGCAAGAGATATCTAACCCATACTTTCTGTGCAAGAGGGGCTTGTACATCTGCACAACATGTCTTTTAAAGTTTGAACCTATCTTATTGCATTTTTGAGTTATAGCAGTTTTTACTGTTTTGTTGCTCCAAAAGCCTTTTCAGCCCATGAACAGTTGTTTGTGAGTTTTGAAAAAAAGTGCAAGAGCTATTCAAACCCTTTTTGCTGGGCAAGTAGGACCTGTAAATCTACACAATATATAGTTTAAAGTTTGAGTCTATCATATTAGGTTTTGGATTTATAGCTGTTTTTGTGTCCATTGCTTCAAAAGCATTTTCACATAATTTGTGTTTTCTGAAGAAACTGCAAGAGATATCTAACCCATACTTTCTGTGCAAGAGGGGCTTGTACATCTGCACAACATGTCTTTTAAAGTTTGAACCTATCTTATTGCATTTTTGAGTTATAGCAGTTTTTACTGTTTTATTGCTCCAAAAGCCTTTTCAGCCCATGAACAGTTGTTTGTGAGTTTAGAAAAAAAGTGCAAGAGCTATTCAAACCCTTTTTGCTGGGCAAGTAGGACCTGTAAATTTACACAATATATAGTTTAAAGTTTGAGTCTATCATATTAGGTTTTGGATTTATAGCTGTTTTTGTGTCTATTGCTTCAAAAGCATTTTCACATAATTTGTGTTTTCTGAAGAAACTGCAAGAGATATCTAACCCATACTTTCTGTGCAAGAGGGGCTTGTACATCTGCACAACATGTCTTTTAAAGTTTGAACCTATCTTATTGCATTTTTGAGTTGTATCAGTTTTTACTGTTTTATTGCTCCAAAAGCCTTTTCAGCCCATGAACAGTTGTTTGTGAGTTTTGAAAAAAGTGCCAGAGCTATTCAAACCCTTTTTGCTGGGCAAGTAGGACCTGTAAATCTACACAATATATAGTTTAAAGTTTGAGTCTATCATATTAGGTTTTGGATTTATAGCTGTTTTTGTGTCTATTGCTTCAAAAAACATTTTCACATAATTTGTGTTTTCTGAAGAAACTGCAAGAGATATCTAACCCATACTTTCTGTGCAAGAGGGGCTTGTACATCTGCACAACATGTCTTTTAAAGTTTGAACCTATCTTATTGCATTTTTGAGTTATAGCAGTTTTTACTTTTTTATTGCTCCAAAAGCCTTTTCAGCCCATGAACAGTCTGTGAGTTTTGAAAAAAAGTGCAAGAGCTATTCAAACCCTTTTTGCTGGGCAAGTAGGACCTGTAAATCTACACAATATATAGTTTAAAGTTTGAGTCTATCATATTAGGTTATGGATTTATAGCTGTTTTTGTGTCTATTGCTTCAAAAACATTTTCACATAATTTGTGTTTTCTGAAGAAACTGCAAGAGATATCTAACCCATACTTTCTGTGCAAGAGGGGCTTGTACATCTGCACAACATGTCTTTTAAAGTTTGAACCTATCTTATTGCATTTTTGAGTTATAGCAGTTTTTACTTTTTTATTGCTCCAAAAGCCTTTTCAGCCCATGAACAGTCTGTGAGTTTTGAAAAAAAGTGCAAGAGCTATTCAAACCCTTTTTGCTGGGCAAGTAGGACCTGTAAATTTACACAATATATAGTTTAAAGTTTGAGTCTATCATATTAGGTTTTGGATTTATAGCTGTTTTTGTGTCTATTGCTTCAAAAGCATTTTCACATAATTTGTGTTTTCTGAAGAAACTGCAAGAGATATCTAACCCATACTTTCTGTGCAAAAGGGGCTTGTACATCTGCACAACTTGTCTTTTAAAGTTTGAACCTATCTTATTGCATTTTTGAGTTATAGCAGTTTTTACTGTTGTATTGCTCCAAAAGCCTTTTCAGCCCATGAACAGTTGTTTGTGAGTTTTGAAAAAAAGTGCCAGAGCTATTCAAACCCTTTTTGCTGGGAAAGTAGGACCAGTAAATCTACACAATATATAGTTTAAAGTTTGAGTCTATCATATTAGGTTTTGGATTTATAGCTGTTTTTGTGTCTATTGCTTCAAAAGCATTTTCACATAATTTGTGTTTTCTGAAGAAACTGCAAGAGATATCTAACCCATACTTTCTGTGCAAGAGGGGCTTGTACATCTGCACAACATGTCTTTTAAAGTTTGAACCTATCTTATTGCATTTTTGAGTTATAGCAGTTTTTACTGTTTTATTGCTCCAAAAGCCTTTTCAGCCCATGAACAGTTGTTTGTGAGTTTTGAAAAAAAGTGCAAGAGCTATTCAAACCCTTTTTGCTGGGCAAGTAGGACCTGTAAATCTACACAATATATAGTTTAAAGTTTGAGTCTATCATATTAGGTTTTGGATTTATAGCTGTTTTTGTGTCCATTGCTTCAAACGCATTTTCACATAATTTGTGTTTTTTGAAGAAACTGCAAGAGATATCTAACCCATACTTTCTGTGCAAGATGGGCTTGTACATCTGCACAACATGTCTTTTAAAGTTTGAACCTATCTTATTGCATTTTTGAGTTATGGCAGTTTTTACTGTTTTATTGCTCCAAAAGCCTTTTCAGCCCATGAACAGTTGTTTGTGAGTTTTGAAAAAAAGTGCAAGAGCTATTCAAACCCTTTTTGCTGGGCAAGTAGGACCTGTAAATCTACACAATATATAGTTTAAAGTTTGAGTCTATCATATTAGGTTTTGGGTTTATAGCTGTTTTTGTGTCTATTGCTTCAAAAGCATTTTCACATAATTTGTGTTTTCTGAAGAAACTGCAAGAGATATCTAACCCATACTTTCTGTGCAAGAGGGGCTTGTACATCTGCACAACATGTCTTTTAAAGTTTGAACCTATCTTATTGCATTTTTGAGTTATAGCAGTTTTTACTGTTTTATTGCTCCAAAAGCCTTTTCAGCCCATGAACAGTTGTTTGTGAGTTTTGAAAAAAAGTTCCAGAGCTATTCAAACCCTTTTTGCTGGGCAAGTAGGACCTGTCAATCTACACAATATATAGTTTAAAGTTTGAGTCTATCATATTAGGTTTTGGATTTATAGCTGTTTTTGTGTCTATTGCTTCAAAAGCATTTTCACATAATTTGTGTTTTCTGAAGAAACTGCAAGAGATATCTAACCCATACTTTCTGTGCAAGAGGGGCTTGTACATCTGCACAACATGTCTTTTAAAGTTTGAACCTATCTTATTGCATTTTTGAGTTATAGCAGTTTTTACTGTTTTATTGCTCCAAAAGCCTTTTCAGCCCATGAACAGTTTGTGAGTTTAGAAAAAAAGTGCAAGAGCTATTCAAACCCTTTTTGCTGGGCAAGTAGGACCTGTAAATCTACACAATATATAGTTTAAAGTTTGAGTCTATCATATTAGGTTTTGGATTTATAGCTGTTTTTGTGTCCATTGCTTCAAACGCATTTTCACATAATTTGTGTTTTTTGAAGAAACTGCAAGAGATATCTAACCCATACTTTCTGTGCAAGAGGGGCTTGTACATCTGCACAACATTTCTTTTAAAGTTTGAACCTATCTTATTGCATTTTTGAGTTATAGCAGTTTTTACTGTTTTATTGCTCCAAAAGCCTTTTCAGCCCATGAACAGTTGTTTGTGAGTTTTGAAAAAAAGTGCAAGAGCTATTCAAACCCTTTTTGCTGGGCAAGTAGGACCTGTAAATCTACACAATATATAGTTTAAAGTTTGAGTCTATCATATTAGGTTTTGGATTTATAGCTGTTTTTGTGTCCATTGCTTCAAAAGCATTTTCACATAATTTGTGTTTTCTGAAGAAACTGCAAGAGATATCTAACCCATACTTTCTGTGCAAGAGGGGCTTGTACATCTGCACAACATGTCTTTTAAAGTTTGAACCTATCTTATTGCATTTTTGAGTTATAGCAGTTTTTACTGTTTTATTGCTCCAAA
The DNA here is from genome assembly GCF_026437365.1 of Eucyclogobius newberryi. Lineage (NCBI taxonomy): Eukaryota > Metazoa > Chordata > Actinopteri > Gobiiformes > Gobiidae > Eucyclogobius > Eucyclogobius newberryi. The sequence goes on along the minus strand of NW_027316345.1, from coordinate 255,365 downwards.
AGCCTTTTCAGCCCATGAACAGTTGTTTGTGAGTTTTGAAAAAAAGTTCCAGAGCTATTCAAACCCTTTTTGCTGGGCAAGTAGGACCTGTCAATCTACACAATATATAGTTTAAAGTTTGAGTCTATCATATTAGGTTTTGGATTTATAGCTGTTTTTGTGTCTATTGCTTCAAAAGCATTTTCACATAATTTATGTTTTCTGAAGAAACTGCAAGAGATATCTAACCCATACTTTCTGTGCAAGAGGGGCTTCTACATCTGCACAACATGTCTTTTAAAGTTTGAACCTATCTTATTGCATTTTTGAGTTATAGCAGTTTTTACTGTTTTATTGCTCCAAAAGCCTTTTCAGCCCATGAACAGTTGTTTGTGAGTTTTGAAAAAAAGTTCCAGAGCTATTCAAACCCTTTTTGCTGGGCAAGTAGGACCTGTCAATCTACACAATATATAGTTTAAAGTTTGAGTCTATCATATTAGGTTTTGGATTTATAGCTGTTTTTGTGTCTATTGCTTCAAAAGCATTTTCACATAATTTGTGTTTTCTGAGGAAACTGCAAGAGATATCTAACCCATACTTTCTGTGCAAGAGGGGCTTGTACATCTGCACAACATGTCTTTTAAAGTTTGAACCTATCTTATTGCATTTTTGAGTTATAGCAGTTTTTACTGTTTTATTGCTCCAAAAGCCTTTTCAGCCCATGAACAGTTGTTTGTGAGTTTTGAAAAAAAGTGCAAGAGCTATTCAAACCCTTTTTGCTGGGCAAGTAGGACCTGTAAATCTACACAATATATAGTTTAAAGTTTGAGTCTATCATATTAGGTTTTGGATTTATAGCTGTTTTTGTGTCTATTGCTTCAAAAGCATTTTCACATAATTTGTGTTTTCTGAAGAAACTGCAAGAGATATCTAACCCATACTTTCTGTGCAAGAGGGGCTTGTACATATGCACAACATGTCTTTTAAAGTTTGAACCTATCTTATTGCATTTTTGAGTTATAGCAGTTTTTACTGTTTTATTGCTCCAAAAGCCTTTTCAGCCCATGAACAGTTGTTTGTGAGTTTTGAAAAAAGTGCCAGAGCTATTCAAACCCTTTTTGCTGGGCAAGTAGGACCTGTAAATTTACACAATATATAGTTTAAAGTTTGAGTCTATCATATTAGGTTTTGGATTTATAGCTGTTTTTGTGTCTATTGCTTCAAAAGCATTTTCACATAATTTGTGTTTTCTGAAGAAACTGCAAGAGATATCTAACCCATACTTTCTGTGAAAGAGGGGCTTGTACATCTGCACAACATGTCTTTTAAAGTTTGAACCTATCTTATTGCATTTTTGAGTTATAGCAGTTTTTACTGTTTTATTTTTCCAAAAGCCTTTTCAGCCCATAAACAGTTGTTTGTGAGTTTAGAAAAAAAGTGCAAGAGCTATTCAAACCCTTTTTGCTGGGCAAGTAGGACCTGTAAATTTACACAATATATAGTTTAAAGTTTGAGTCTATCATATTAGGTTTTGGATTTATAGCTTTTTTTGTGTCTATTGCTTCAAAAGCATTTTCACATAATTTGTGTTTTCTGAAGAAACTGCAAGAGATATCTAACCCATACTTTCTGTGCAAGAGGGGCTTGTACATCTGCACAACATGTCTTTTAAAGTTTGAACCTATCTTATTGCATTTTTGAGTTATATCAGTTTTTACTGTTTTATTGCTCCAAAAGCCTTTTCAGCCCATGAACAGTTGTTTGTGAGTTTTGAAAAAAGTGCCAGAGCTATTCAAACCCTTTTTGCTGGGCAAGTATGACCTGTAAATCTACACAATATATAGTTTAAAGTTTGAGTCTATCATATTAGGTTTTGGATTTATAGCTGTTTTTGTGTCTATTGCTTCAAAAGCATTTTCACATAATTTGTGTTTTCTGAAGAAACTGCAAGAGATATCTAACCCATACTTTCTGTGCAAGAGGGGCTTGTACATCTGCACAACATGTCTTTTAAAGTTTGAACCTATCTTATTGCATTTTTGAGTTATAGCAGTTTTTACTTTTTTATTGCTCCAAAAGCCTTTTCAGCCCATGAACAGTCTGTGAGTTTTGAAAAAAAGTGCAAGAGCTATTCAAACCCTTTTTGCTGGGCAAGTAGGACCTGTAAATTTACACAATATATAGTTTAAAGTTTGAGTCTATCATATTAGGTTTTGGATTTATAGCTGTTTTTGTGTCTATTGCTTCAAAAGCATTTTCACATAATTTGTGTTTTCTGAAGAAACTGCAAGAGATATCTAACCCATACTTTCTGTGCAAAAGGGGCTTGTACATCTGCACAACTTGTCTTTTAAAGTTTGAACCTATCTTATTGCATTTTTGAGTTATAGCAGTTTTTACTGTTTTATTGCTCCAAAAGCCTTTTCAGCCCATGAACAGTTGTTTGTGAGTTTTGAAAAAAAGTGCCAGAGCTATTCAAACCCTTTTTGCTGGGCAAGTAGGACCAGTAAATCTACACAATATATAGTTTAAAGTTTGAGTCTATCATATTAGGTTTTGGATTTATAGCTGTTTTTGTGTCTATTGCTTCAAAAGCATTTTCACATAATTTGTGTTTTCTGAAGAAACTGCAAGAGATATCTAACCCATACTTTCTGTGCAAGAGGGGCTTGTACATCTGCACAACATGTCTTTTAAAGTTTGAACCTATCTTATTGCATTTTTGAGTTATAGCAGTTTTTACTGTTTTATTGCTCCAAAAGCCTTTTCAGCCCATGAACAGTTGTTTGTGAGTTTTGAAAAAAAGTTCCAGAGCTATTCAAACCCTTTTTGCTGGGCAAGTAGGACCTGTCAATCTACACAATATATAGTTTAAAGTTTGAGTCTATCATATTAGGTTTTGGATTTATAGCTGTTTTTGTGTCTATTGCTTCAAAAGCATTTTCACATAATTTGTGTTTTCTGAGGAAACTGCAAGAGATATCTAACCCATACTTTCTGTGCAAGAGGGGCTTGTACATCTGCACAACATGTCTTTTAAAGTTTGAACCTATCTTATTGCATTTTTGAGTTATAGCAGTTTTTACTGTTTTATTGCTCCAAAAGCCTTTTCAGCCCATGAACAGTTGTTTGTGAGTTTTGAAAAAAAGTGCAAGAGCTATTCAAACCCTTTTTGCTGGGCAAGTAGGACCTGTAAATCTACACAATATATAGTTTAAAGTTTGAGTCTATCATATTAGGTTTTGGATTTATAGCTGTTTTTGTGTCTATTGCTTCAAAAGCATTTTCACATAATTTGTGTTTTCTGAAGAAACTGCAAGAGATATCTAACCCATACTTTCTGTGCAAGAGGGGCTTGTACATATGCACAACATGTCTTTTAAAGTTTGAACCTATCTTATTGCATTTTTGAGTTATAGCAGTTTTTACTGTTTTATTGCTCCAAAAGCCTTTTCAGCCCATGAACAGTTGTTTGTGAGTTTTGAAAAAAGTGCCAGAGCTATTCAAACCCTTTTTGCTGGGCAAGTAGGACCTGTAAATTTACACAATATATAGTTTAAAGTTTGAGTCTATCATATTAGGTTTTGGATTTATAGCTGTTTTTGTGTCTATTGCTTCAAAAGCATTTTCACATAATTTGTGTTTTCTGAAGAAACTGCAAGAGATATCTAACCCATACTTTCTGTGAAAGAGGGGCTTGTACATCTGCACAACATGTCTTTTAAAGTTTGAACCTATCTTATTGCATTTTTGAGTTATAGCAGTTTTTACTGTTTTATTTTTCCAAAAGCCTTTTCAGCCCATGAACAGTTGTTTGTGAGTTTAGAAAAAAAGTGCAAGAGCTATTCAAACCCTTTTTGCTGGGCAAGTAGGACCTGTAAATTTACACAATATATAGTTTAAAGTTTGAGTCTATCATATTAGGTTTTGGATTTATAGCTTTTTTTGTGTCTATTGCTTCAAAAGCATTTTCACATAATTTGTGTTTTCTGAAGAAACTGCAAGAGATATCTAACCCATACTTTCTGTGCAAGAGGGGCTTGTACATCTGCACAACATGTCTTTTAAAGTTTGAACCTATCTTATTGCATTTTTGAGTTATATCAGTTTTTACTGTTTTATTGCTCCAAAAGCCTTTTCAGCCCATGAACAGTTGTTTGTGAGTTTTGAAAAAAGTGCCAGAGCTATTCAAACCCTTTTTGCTGGGCAAGTAGGACCTGTAAATCTACACAATATATAGTTTAAAGTTTGAGTCTATCATATTAGGTTTTGGATTTATAGCTGTTTTTGTTTCTATTGCTTCAAAAGCATTTTCACATAATTTGTGTTTTCTGAAGAAACTGCAAGAGATATCTAACCCATACTTTCTGTGCAAGAGGGGCTTGTACATCTGCACAACATGTCTTTTAAAGTTTGAACCTATCTTATTGCATTTTTGAGTTATGGCAGTTTTTACTGTTTTATTGCTCCAAAAGCCTTTTCAGCCCATGAACAGTTGTTTGTGAGTTTTGAAAAAAAGTGCCAGAGCTATTCAAACCCTTTTTGCTGGGCAAGTAGGACCAGTAAATCTACACAATATATAGTTTAAAGTTTGAGTCTATCATATTAGGTTTTGGATTTATAGCTGTTTTTGTGTCTATTGCTTCAAAAGCATTTTCACATAATTTGTGTTTTCTGAAGAAACTGCAAGAGATATCTAACCCATACTTTCTGTGCAAGAGGGGCTTGTACATCTGCACAACATGTCTTTTAAAGTTTGAACCTATCTTATTGCATTTTTGAGTTATAGCAGTTTTTACTGTTTTATTGCTCCAAAAGCCTTTTCAGCCCATGAACAGTTGTTTGTGAGTTTTGAAAAAAAGTGCAAGAGCTATTCAAACCCTTTTTGCTGGGCAAGTAGGACCTGTAAATCTACACAATATATAGTTTAAAGTTTGAGTCTATCATATTAGGTTTTGGATTTATAGCTGTTTTTGTGTCCATTGCTTCAAACGCATTTTCACATAATTTGTGTTTTTTGAAGAAACTGCAAGAGATATCTAACCCATACTTTCTGTGCAAGAGGGGCTTGTACATCTGCACAACATGTCTTTTAAAGTTTGAACCTATCTTATTGCATTTTTGAGTTATGGCAGTTTTTACTGTTTTATTGCTCCAAAAGCCTTTTCAGCCCATGAACAGTTGTTTGTGAGTTTTGAAAAAAAGTGCAAGAGCTATTCAAACCCTTTATGCTGGGCAAGTAGGACCTGTAAATCTACACAATATATAGTTTAAAGTTTGAGTCTATCATATTAGGTTTTGGGTTTATAGCTGTTTTTGTGTCCATTGCTTCAAAAGCATTTTCACATAATTTGTGTTTTCTGAAGAAACTGCAAGAGATATCTAACCCATACTTTCTGTGCAAGAGGGGCTTGTACATCTGCACAACATGTCTTTTAAAGTTTGAACCTATCTTATTGCATTTTTGAGTTATAGCAGTTTTTACTGTTTTATTGCTCCAAAAGCCTTTTCAGCCCATGAACAGTTGTTTGTGAGTTTTGAAAAAAAGTGCAAGAGCTATTCAAACCCTTTCTGCTGGGCAAGTAGGACTGTCAATCTACACAATATATAGTTTAAAGTTTGAGTCTATCATATTAGGTTTTGGATTTATAGCTGTTTTTGTGTCTATTGCTTCAAAAGCATTTTCACATAATTTGTGTTTTCTGAAGAAACTGCAAGAGATATCTAACCCATACTTTCTGTGCAAGAGGGGCTTGTACATCTGCACAACATGTCTTTTAAAGTTTGAACCTATCTTATTGCATTTTTGAGTTATAGCAGTTTTTACTGTTTTATTGCTCCAAAAGCCTTTTCAGCCCATGAACAGTTGTTTGTGAGTTTTGAAAAAAAGTTCCAGAGCTATTCAAACCCTTTTTGCTGGGCAAGTAGGACCTGTCAATCTACACAATATATAGTTTAAAGTTTGAGTCTATCATATTAGGTTTTGGATTTATAGCTGTTTTTGTGTCTATTGCTTCAAAAGCATTTTCACATAATTTGTGTTTTCTGAGGAAACTGCAAGAGATATCTAACCCATACTTTCTGTGCAAGAGGGGCTTGTACATCTGCACAACATGTCTTTTAAAGTTTGAACCTATCTTATTGCATTTTTGAGTTATAGCAGTTTTTACTGTTTTATTGCTCCAAAAGCCTTTTCAGCCCATGAACAGTTGTTTGTGAGTTTTGAAAAAAAGTGCAAGAGCTATTCAAACCCTTTTTGCTGGGCAAGTAGGACCTGTAAATCTACACAATATATAGTTTAAAGTTTGAGTCTATCATATTAGGTTTTGGATTTATAGCTGTTTTTGTGTCTATTGCTTCAAAAGCATTTTCACATAATTTGTGTTTTCTGAAGAAACTGCAAGAGATATCTAACCCATACTTTCTGTGAAAGAGGGGCTTGTACATCTGCACAACATGTCTTTTAAAGTTTGAACCTATCTTATTGCATTTTTGAGTTATAGCAGTTTTTACTGTTTTATTTTTCCAAAAGCCTTTTCAGCCCATGAACAGTTGTTTGTGAGTTTAGAAAAAAAGTGCAAGAGCTATTCAAACCCTTTTTGCTGGGCAAGTAGGACCTGTAAATTTACACAATATATAGTTTAAAGTTTGAGTCTATCATATTAGGTTTTGGATTTATAGCTGTTTTTGTGTCTATTGCTTCAAAAGCATTTTCACATAATTTGTGTTTTCTGAAGAAACTGCAAGAGATATCTAACCCATACTTTCTGTGCAAGAGGGGCTTGTACATCTGCACAACATGTCTTTTAAAGTTTGAACCTATCTTATTGCATTTTTGAGTTATAGCAGTTTTTACTGTTTTATTGCTCCAAAAGCCTTTTCAGCCCATGAACAGTTGTTTGTGAGTTTTGAAAAAAAGTTCCAGAGCTATTCAAACCCTTTTTGCTGGGCAAGTAGGACCTGTCAATCTACACAATATATAGTTTAAAGTTTGAGTCTATCATATTAGGTTTTGGATTTATAGCTGTTTTTGTGTCTATTGCTTCAAAAGCATTTTCACATAATTTGTGTTTTCTGAAGAAACTGCAAGAGATATCTAACCCATACTTTCTGTGCAAGAGGGGCTTGTACATATGCACAACATGTCTTTTAAAGTTTGAACCTATCTTATTGCATTTTTGAGTTATAGCAGTTTTTACTTTTTTATTGCTCCAAAAGCCTTTTCAGCCCATGAACAGTCTGTGAGTTTTGAAAAAAAGTGCAAGAGCTATTCAAACCCTTTTTGCTGGGCAAGTAGGACCTGTAAATTTACACAATATATAGTTTAAAGTTTGAGTCTATCATATTAGGTTTTGGATTTATAGCTGTTTTTGTGTCTATTGCTTCAAAAGCATTTTCACATAATTTGTGTTTTCTGAAGAAACTGCAAGAGATATCTAACCCATACTTTCTGTGCAAAAGGGGCTTGTACATCTGCACAACTTGTCTTTTAAAGTTTGAACCTATCTTATTGCATTTTTGAGTTATAGCAGTTTTTACTGTTTTATTGCTCCAAAAGCCTTTTCAGCCCATGAACAGTTGTTTGTGAGTTTTGAAAAAAAGTGCCAGAGCTATTCAAACCCTTTTTGCTGGGCAAGTAGGACCAGTAAATCTACACAATATATAGTTTAAAGTTTGAGTCTATCATATTAGGTTTTGGATTTATAGCTGTTTTTGTGTCTATTGCTTCAAAAGCATTTTCACATAATTTGTGTTTTCTGAAGAAACTGCAAGAGATATCTAACCCATACTTTCTGTGCAAGAGGGGCTTGTACATCTGCACAACATGTCTTTTAAAGTTTGAACCTATCTTATTGCATTTTTGAGTTATAGCAGTTTTTACTGTTTTATTGCTCCAAAAGCCTTTTCAGCCCATGAACAGTTGTTTGTGAGTTTTGAAAAAAAGTTCCAGAGCTATTCAAACCCTTTTTGCTGGGCAAGTAGGACCTGTCAATCTACACAATATATAGTTTAAAGTTTGAGTCTATCATATTAGGTTTTGGATTTATAGCTGTTTTTGTGTCTATTGCTTCAAAAGCATTTTCACATAATTTGTGTTTTCTGAGGAAACTGCAAGAGATATCTAACCCATACTTTCTGTGCAAGAGGGGCTTGTACATCTGCACAACATGTCTTTTAAAGTTTGAACCTATCTTATTGCATTTTTGAGTTATAGCAGTTTTTACTGTTTTATTGCTCCAAAAGCCTTTTCAGCCCATGAACAGTTGTTTGTGAGTTTTGAAAAAAAGTGCAAGAGCTATTCAAACCCTTTTTGCTGGGCAAGTAGGACCTGTAAATCTACACAATATATAGTTTAAAGTTTGAGTCTATCATATTAGGTTTTGGATTTATAGCTGTTTTTGTGTCTATTGCTTCAAAAGCATTTTCACATAATTTGTGTTTTCTGAAGAAACTGCAAGAGATATCTAACCCATACTTTCTGTGCAAGAGGGGCTTGTACATATGCACAACATGTCTTTTAAAGTTTGAACCTATCTTATTGCATTTTTGAGTTATAGCAGTTTTTACTGTTTTATTGCTCCAAAAGCCTTTTCAGCCCATGAACAGTTGTTTGTGAGTTTTGAAAAAAGTGCCAGAGCTATTCAAACCCTTTTTGCTGGGCAAGTAGGACCTGTAAATTTACACAATATATAGTTTAAAGTTTGAGTCTATCATATTAGGTTTTGGATTTATAGCTGTTTTTGTGTCTATTGCTTCAAAAGCATTTTCACATAATTTGTGTTTTCTGAAGAAACTGCAAGAGATATCTAACCCATACTTTCTGTGAAAGAGGGGCTTGTACACCTGCACAACATGTCTTTTAAAGTTTGAACCTATCTTATTGCATTTTTGAGTTATAGCAGTTTTTACTGTTTTATTTTTCCAAAAGCCTTTTCAGCCCATGAACAGTTGTTTGTGAGTTTAGAAAAAAAGTGCAAGAGCTATTCAAACCCTTTTTGCTGGGCAAGTAGGACCTGTAAATTTACACAATATATAGTTTAAAGTTTGAGTCTATCATATTAGGTTTTGGATTTATAGCTTTTTTTGTGTCTATTGCTTCAAAAGCATTTTCACATAATTTGTGTTTTCTGAAGAAACTGCAAGAGATATCTAACCCATACTTTCTGTGCAAGAGGGGCTTGTACATCTGCACAACATGTCTTTTAAAGTTTGAACCTATCTTATTGCATTTTTGAGTTATATCAGTTTTTACTGTTTTATTGCTCCAAAAGCCTTTTCAGCCCATGAACAGTTGTTTGTGAGTTTTGAAAAAAGTGCCAGAGCTATTCAAACCCTTTTTGCTGGGCAAGTAGGACCTGTAAATCTACACAATATATAGTTTAAAGTTTGAGTCTATCATATTAGGTTTTGGGTTTATAGCTGTTTTTGTGTCCATTGCTTCAAAAGCATTTTCACATAATTTGTGTTTTCTGAAGAAACTGCAAGAGATATCTAACCCATACTTTCTGTGCAAGAGGGGCTTGTACATCTGCACAACATGTCTTTTAAAGTTTGAACCTATCTTATTGCATTTTTGAGTTATAGCAGTTTTTACTGTTTTATTGCTCCAAAAGCCTTTTCAGCCCATGAACAGTTGTTTGTGAGTTTTGAAAAAAAGTGCAAGAGCTATTCAAACCCTTTTTGCTGGGCAAGTAGGACTGTCAATCTACACAATATATAGTTTAAAGTTTGAGTCTATCATATTAGGTTTTGGATTTATAGCTGTTTTTGTGTCTATTGCTTCAAAAGCATTTTCACATAATTTGTGTTTTCTGAAGAAACTGCAAGAGATATCTAACCCATACTTTCTGTGCAAGAGGGGCTTGTACATCTGCACAACATGTCTTTTAAAGTTTGAACCTATCTTATTGCATTTTTGAGTTATAGCAGTTTTTACTGTTTTATTGCTCCAAAAGCCTTTTCAGCCCATGAACAGTTGTTTGTGAGTTTTGAAAAAAAGTTCCAGAGCTATTCAAACCCTTTTTGCTGGGCAAGTAGGACCTGTCAATCTACACAATATATAGTTTAAAGTTTGAGTCTATCATATTAGGTTTTGGATTTATAGCTGTTTTTGTGTCTATTGCTTCAAAAGCATTTTCACATAATTTGTGTTTTCTGAGGAAACTGCAAGAGATATCTAACCCATACTTTCTGTGCAAGAGGGGCTTGTACATCTGCACAACATGTCTTTTAAAGTTTGAACCTATCTTATTGCATTTTTGAGTTATAGCAGTTTTTACTGTTTTATTGCTCCAAAAGCCTTTTCAGCCCATGAACAGTTGTTTGTGAGTTTTGAAAAAAAGTGCAAGAGCTATTCAAACCCTTTTTGCTGGGCAAGTAGGACCTGTAAATCTACACAATATATAGTTTAAAGTTTGAGTCTATCATATTAGGTTTTGGATTTATAGCTGTTTTTGTGTCTATTGCTTCAAAAGCATTTTCACATAATTTGTGTTTTCTGAAGAAACTGCAAGAGATATCTAACCCATACTTTCTGTGAAAGAGGGGCTTGTACATCTGCACAACATGTCTTTTAAAGTTTGAACCTATCTTATTGCATTTTTGAGTTATAGCAGTTTTTACTGTTTTATTTTTCCAAAAGCCTTTTCAGCCCATGAACAGTTGTTTGTGAGTTTAGAAAAAAAGTGCAAGAGCTATTCAAACCCTTTTTGCTGGGCAAGTAGGACCTGTAAATTTACACAATATATAGTTTAAAGTTTGAGTCTATCATATTAGGTTTTGGATTTATAGCTGTTTTTGTGTCTATTGCTTCAAAAGCATTTTCACATAATTTGTGTTTTCTGAAGAAACTGCAAGAGATATCTAACCCATACTTTCTGTGCAAGAGGGGCTTGTACATCTGCACAACATGTCTTTTAAAGTTTGAACCTATCTTATTGCATTTTTGAGTTATAGCAGTTTTTACTGTTTTATTGCTCCAAAAGCCTTTTCAGCCCATGAACAGTTGTTTGTGAGTTTTGAAAAAAAGTTCCAGAGCTATTCAAACCCTTTTTGCTGGGCAAGTAGGACCTGTCAATCTACACAATATATAGTTTAAAGTTTGAGTCTATCATATTAGGTTTTGGATTTATAGCTGTTTTTGTGTCTATTGCTTCAAAAGCATTTTCACATAATTTGTGTTTTCTGAGGAAACTGCAAGAGATATCTAACCCATACTTTCTGTGCAAGAGGGGCTTGTACATCTGCACAACATGTCTTTTAAAGTTTGAACCTATCTTATTGCATTTTTGAGTTATAGCAGTTTTTACTGTTTCATTGCTCCAAAAGCCTTTTCAGCCCATGAACAGTTGTTTGTGAGTTTTGAATAAAAGTGCAAGAGCTATTCAAACCCTTTTTGCTGGGCAAGTAGGACCTGTAAATCTACACAATATATAGTTTAAAGTTTGAGTCTATCATATTAGGTTTTGGATTTATAGCTGTTTTTGTGTCTATTGCTTCAAAAGCATTTTCACATAATTTGTGTTTTCTGAAGAAACTGCAAGAGATATCTAACCCATACTTTCTGTGAAAGAGGGGCTTGTACATCTGCACAACATGTCTTTTAAAGTTTGAACCTATCTTATTGCATTTTTGAGTTATAGCAGTTTTTACTGTTTTATTTTTCCAAAAGCCTTTTCAGCCCATGAACAGTTGTTTGTGAGTTTAGAAAAAAAGTGCAAGAGCTATTCAAACCCTTTTTGCTGGGCAAGTAGGACCTGTAAATTTACACAATATATAGTTTAAAGTTTGAGTCTATCATATTAGGTTTTGGATTTATAGCTTTTTTTGTGTCTATTGCTTCAAAAGCATTTTCACATAATTTGTGTTTTCTGAAGAAACTGCAAGAGATATCTAACCCATACTTTCTGTGCAAGAGGGGCTTGTACATCTGCACAACATGTCTTTTAAAGTTTGAACCTATCTTATTGCATTTTTGAGTTATATCAGTTTTTACTGTTTTATTGCTCCAAAAGCCTTTTCAGCCCATGAACAGTTGTTTGTGAGTTTTGAAAAAAGTGCCAGAGCTATTCAAACCCTTTTTGCTGGGCAAGTAGGACCTGTAAATCTACACAATATATAGTTTAAAGTTTGAGTCTATCATATTAGGTTTTGGATTTATAGCTGTTTTTGTGTCTATTGCTTCAAAAGCATTTTCACATAATTTGTGTTTTCTGAAGAAACTGCAAGAGATATCTAACCCATACTTTCTGTGCAAGAGGGGCTTGTACATCTGCACAACATGTCTTTTAAAGTTTGAACCTATCTTATTGCATTTTTGAGTTATAGCAGTTTTTACTTTTTTATTGCTCCAAAAGCCTTTTCAGCCCATGAACAGTCTGTGAGTTTTGAAAAAAAGTGCAAGAGCTATTCAAACCCTTTTTGCTGGGCAAGTAGGACCTGTAAATTTACACAATATATAGTTTAAAGTTTGAGTCTATCATATTAGGTTTTGGATTTATAGCTGTTTTTGTGTCTATTGCTTCAAAAGCATTTTCACATAATTTGTGTTTTCTGAAGAAACTGCAAGAGATATCTAACCCATACTTTCTGTGCAAAAGGGGCTTGTACATCTGCACAACTTGTCTTTTAAAGTTTGAACCTATCTTATTGCATTTTTGAGTTATAGCAGTTTTTACTGTTTTATTGCTCCAAAAGCCTTTTCAGCCCATGAACAGTTGTTTGTGAGTTTTGAAAAAAAGTGCCAGAGCTATTCAAACCCTTTTTGCTGGGCAAGTAGGACCAGTAAATCTACACAATATATAGTTTAAAGTTTGAGTCTATCATATTAGGTTTTGGATTTATAGCTGTTTTTGTGTCTATTGCTTCAAAAGCATTTTCACATAATTTGTGTTTTCTGAAGAAACTGCAAGAGATATCTAACCCATACTTTCTGTGCAAGAGGGGCTTGTACATCTGCACAACATGTCTTTTAAAGTTTGAACCTATCTTATTGCATTTTTGAGTTATAGCAGTTTTTACTGTTTTATTGCTCCAAAAGCCTTTTCAGCCCATGAACAGTTGTTTGTGAGTTTTGAAAAAAAGTGCAAGAGCTATTCAAACCCTTTTTGCTGGGCAAGTAGGACCTGTAAATCTACACAATATATAGTTTAAAGTTTGAGTCTATCATATTAGGTTTTGGATTTATAGCTGTTTTTGTGTCCATTGCTTCAAACGCATTTTCACATAATTTGTGTTTTTTGAAGAAACTGCAAGAGATATCTAACCCATACTTTCTGTGCAAGAGGGGCTTGTACATCTGCACAACATGTCTTTTAAAGTTTGAACCTATCTTATTGCATTTTTGAGTTATGGCAGTTTTTACTGTTTTATTGCTCCAAAAGCCTTTTCAGCCCATGAACAGTTGTTTGTGAGTTTTGAAAAAAAGTGCAAGAGCTATTCAAACCCTTTTTGCTGGGCAAGTAGGACCTGTAAATCTACACAATATATAGTTTAAAGTTTGAGTCTATCATATTAGGTTTTGGGTTTATAGCTGTTTTTGTGTCTATTGCTTCAAAAGCATTTTCACATAATTTGTGTTTTCTGAAGAAACTGCAAGAGATATCTAACCCATACTTTCTGTGCAAGAGGGGCTTGTACATCTGCACAACATGTCTTTTAAAGTTTGAACCTATCTTATTGCATTTTTGAGTTATAGCAGTTTTTACTTTTTTATTGCTCCAAAAGCCTTTTCAGCCCATGAACAGTCTGTGAGTTTTGAAAAAAAGTGCAAGAGCTATTCAAACCCTTTTTGCTGGGCAAGTAGGACCTGTAAATTTACACAATATATAGTTTAAAGTTTGAGTCTATCATATTAGGTTTTGGATTTATAGCTGTTTTTGTGTCTATTGCTTCAAAAGCATTTTCACATAATTTGTGTTTTCTGAAGAAACTGCAAGAGATATCTAACCCATACTTTCTGTGCAAGAGGGGCTTGTACATCTGCACAACATGTCTTTTAAAGTTTGAACCTATCTTATTGCATTTTTGAGTTATAGCAGTTTTTACTGTTTTATTGCTCCAAAAGCCTTTTCAGCCCATGAACAGTTGTTTGTGAGTTTTGAAAAAAAGTGCAAGAGCTATTCAAACCCTTTCTGCTGGGCAAGTAGGACCTGTAAATCTACACAATATATGGTTTAAAGTTTGAGTCTATCATATTAGGTTTTGGATTTATAGCTGTTTTTGTGTCCATTGCTTCAAACGCATTTTCACATAATTTGTGTTTTTTGAAGAAACTGCAAGAGATATCTAACCCATACTTTCTGTGCAAGAGGGGCTTGTACATCTGCACAACATGTCTTTTAAAGTTTGAACCTATCTTATTGCATTTTTGAGTTATGGCAGTTTTTACTGTTTTATTGCTCCAAAAGCCTTTTCAGCCCATGAACAGTTGTTTGTGAGTTTTGAAAAAAAGTGCAAGAGCTATTCAAACCCTTTATGCTGGGCAAGTAGGACCTGTAAATCTACACAATATATAGTTTAAAGTTTGAGTCTATCATATTAGGTTTTGGGTTTATAGCTGTTTTTGTGTCCATTGCTTCAAAAGCATTTTCACATAATTTGTGTTTTCTGAAGAAACTGCAAGAGATATCTAACCCATACTTTCTGTGCAAGAGGGGCTTGTACATCTGCACAACATGTCTTTTAAAGTTTGAACCTATCTTATTGCATTTTTGAGTTATAGCAGTTTTTACTGTTTTATTGCTCCAAAAGCCTTTTCAGCCCATGAACAGTTGTTTGTGAGTTTTGAAAAAAAGTGCAAGAGCTATTCAAACCCTTTTTGCTGGGCAAGTAGGACTGTCAATCTACACAATATATAGTTTAAAGTTTGAGTCTATCATATTAGGTTTTGGATTTATAGCTGTTTTTGTGTCTATTGCTTCAAAAGCATTTTCACATAATTTGTGTTTTCTGAAGAAACTGCAAGAGATATCTAACCCATACTTTCTGTGCAAGAGGGGCTTGTACATCTGCACAACATGTCTTTTAAAGTTTGAACCTATCTTATTGCATTTTTGAGTTATAGCAGTTTTTACTGTTTTATTGCTCCAAAAGCCTTTTCAGCCCATGAACAGTTTGTGAGTTTAGAAAAAAAGTGCAAGAGCTATTCAAACCCTTTTTGCTGGGCAAGTAGGACCTGTAAATCTACACAATATATAGTTTAAAGTTTGAGTCTATCATATTAGGTTTTGGATTTATAGCTGTTTTTGTGTCCATTGCTTCAAACGCATTTTCACATAATTTGTGTTTTTTGAAGAAACTGCAAGAGATATCTAACCCATACTTTCTGTGCAAGAGGGGCTTGTACATCTGCACAACATGTCTTTTAAAGTTTGAACCTATCTTATTGCATTTTTGAGTTATAGCAGTTTTTACTGTTTTATTGCTCCAAAAGCCTTTTCAGCACATGAACAGTTGTTTGTGAGTTTTGAAAAAAAGTGCAAGAGCTATTCAAACCCTTTTTGCTGGGCAAGTAGGACCTGTAAATCTACACAATATATAGTTTAAAGTTTGAGTCTATCATATTAGGTTTTGGATTTATAGCTGTTTTTGTGTCTATTGCTTCAAAAGCATTTTCACATAATTTGTGTTTTCTGAAGAAACTGCAAGAGATATCTAACCCATACTTTCTGTGCAAGAGGGGCTTGTACATCTGCACAACATGTCTTTTAAAGTTTGAACCTATCTTATTGCATTTTTGAGTTATAGCAGTTTTTACTGTTTTATTGCTCCAAAAGCCTTTTCAGCCCATGAACAGTTGTTTGTGAGTTTTGAAAAAAAGTTCCAGAGCTATTCAAACCCTTTTTGCTGGGCAAGTAGGACCTGTCAATCTACACAATATATAGTTTAAAGTTTGAGTCTATCATATTAGGTTTTGGATTTATAGCTGTTTTTGTGTCTATTGCTTCAAAAGCATTTTCACATAATTTATGTTTTCTGAAGAAACTGCAAGAGATATCTAACCCATACTTTCTGTGCAAGAGGGGCTTCTACATCTGCACAACATGTCTTTTAAAGTTTGAACCTATCTTATTGCATTTTTGAGTTATAGCAGTTTTTACTGTTTTATTGCTCCAAAAGCCTTTTCAGCCCATGAACAGTTGTTTGTGAGTTTTGAAAAAAAGATCCAGAGCTATTCAAACCCTTTTTGCTGGGCAAGTAGGACCTGTCAATCTACACAATATATAGTTTAAAGTTTGAGTCTATCATATTAGGTTTTGGATTTATAGCTGTTTTTGTGTCTATTGCTTCAAAAGCATTTTCACATAATTTGTGTTTTCTGAGGAAACTGCAAGAGATATTTAACCCATACTTTCTGTGCAAGAGGGGCTTGTACATCTGCACAACATGTCTTTTAAAGTTTGAACCTATCTTATTGCATTTTTGAGTTATAGCAGTTTTTACTGTTTTATTGCTCCAAAAGCCTTTTCAGCCCATGAACAGTTGTTTGTGAGTTTTGAAAAAAAGTTCCAGAGCTATTCAAACCCTTTTTGCTGGGCAAGTAGGACCTGTCAATCTACACAATATATAGTTTAAAGTTTGAGTCTATCATATTAGGTTTTGGATTTATAGCTGTTTTTGTGTCTATTGCTTCAAAAGCATTTTCACATAATTTATGTTTTCTGAAGAAACTGCAAGAGATATCTAACCCATACTTTCTGTGCAAGAGGGGCTTGTACATCTGCACAACATGTCTTTTAAAGTTTGAACCTATCTTATTGCATTTTTGAGTTATAGCAGTTTTTACTGTTTTATTGCTCCAAAAGCCTTTTCAGCCCATGAACAGTTGTTTGTGAGTTTTGAAAAAAGTGCCAGAGCTATTCAAACCCTTTTTGCTGGGCAAGTAGGACCTGTAAATTTACACAATATATAGTTTAAAGTTTGAGTCTATCATATTAGGTTTTGGATTTATAGCTGTTTTTGTGTCTATTGCTTCAAAAGCATTTTCACATAATTTGTGTTTTCTGAAGAAACTGCAAGAGATATCTAACCCATACTTTCTGTGCAAGAGGGGCTTGTACATCTGCACAACATGTCTTTTAAAGTTTGAACCTATCTTATTGCATTTTTGAGTTATAGCAGTTTTTACTGTTTTATTTTTCCAAAAGCCTTTTCAGCCCATGAACAGTTGTTTGTGAGTTTTGAAAAAAAGTTCCAGAGCTATTCAAACCCTTTTTGCTGGGCAAGTAGGACCTGTCAATCTACACAATATATAGTTTAAAGTTTGAGTCTATCATATTAGGTTTTGGATTTATAGCTGTTTTTGTGTCTATTGCTTCAAAAGCATTTTCACATAATTTGTGTTTTCTGAAGAAACTGCAAGAGATATCTAACCCATACTTTCTGTGCAAGAGGGGCTTGTACATCTGCACAACATGTATTTTAAAGTTTGAACCTATCTTATTGCATTTTTGAGTTATAGCAGTTTTTACTGTTTTATTGCTCCAAAAGCCTTTTCAGCCCATGAACAGTTGTTTGTGAGTTTTGAAAAAAAGTTCCAGAGCTATTCAAACCCTTTTTGCTGGGCAAGTAGGACCTGTCAATCTACACAATATATAGTTTAAAGTTTGAGTCTATCATATTAGGTTTTGGATGTATAGCTGTTTTTGTGTCTATTGCTTCAAAAGCATTTTCACATAATTTGTGTTTTCTGAAGAAACTGCAAGAGATATCTAACCCATACTTTCTGTGCAAGAGGGGCTTGTACATCTGCACAACATGTCTTTTAAAGTTTGAACCTATCTTATTGCATTTTTGAGTTATAGCAGTTTTTACTGTTTTATTGCTCCAAAAGCCTTTTCAGCCCATGAACAGTTGTTTGTGAGTTTTGAAAAAAAGTGCAAGAGCTATTCAAACCCTTTTTGCTGGGCAAGTAGGACCTGTAAATCTACACAATATATAGTTTAAAGTTTGAGTCTATCATATTAGGTTTTGGATTTATAGCTGTTTTTGTGTCCATTGCTTCAAACGCATTTTCACATAATTTGTGTTTTTTGAAGAAACTGCAAGAGATATCTAACCCATACTTTCTGTGCAAGAGGGGCTTGTACATCTGCACAACATGTCTTTTAAAGTTTGAACCTATCTTATTGCATTTTTGAGTTATGGCAGTTTTTACTGTTTTATTGCTCCAAAAGCCTTTTCAGCCCATGAACAGTTGTTTGTGAGTTTTGAAAAAAAGTGCAAGAGCTATTCAAACCCTTTTTGCTGGGCAAGTAGGACCTGTAAATCTACACAATATATAGTTTAAAGTTTGAGTCTATCATATTAGGTTTTGGGTTTATAGCTGTTTTTGTGTCTATTGCTTCAAAAGCATTTTCACATAATTTGTGTTTTCTGAAGAAACTGCAAGAGATATCTAACCCATACTTTGTGTGCAAAAGGGGCTTGTACATCTGCACAACTTGTCTTTTAAAGTTTGAACCTATCTTATTGCATTTTTGAGTTATAGCAGTTTTTACTGTTTTATTGCTCCAAAAGCCTTTTCAGCCCATGAACAGTTGTTTGTGAGTTTTGAAAAAAAGTGCCAGAGCTATTCAAACCCTTTTTGCTGGGCAAGTAGGACCAGTAAATCTACACAATATATAGTTTAAAGTTTGAGTCTATCATATTAGGTTTTGGATTTATAGCTGTTTTTGTGTCTATTGCTTCAAAAGCATTTTCACATAATTTGTGTTTTCTGAAGAAACTGCAAGAGATATCTAACCCATACTTTCTGTGCAAGAGGGGCTTGTACATCTGCACAACATGTCTTTTAAAGTTTGAACCTATCTTATTGCATTTTTGAGTTATAGCAGTTTTTACTGTTTTATTGCTCCAAAAGCCTTTTCAGCCCATGAACAGTTGTTTGTGAGTTTTGAAAAAAAGTGCAAGAGCTATTCAAACCCTTTTTGCTGGGCAAGTAGGACCTGTAAATCTACACAATATATAGTTTAAAGTTTGAGTCTATCATATTAGGTTTTGGATTTATAGCTGTTTTTGTGTCCATTGCTTCAAACGCATTTTCACATAATTTGTGTTTTTTGAAGAAACTGCAAGAGATATCTAACCCATACTTTCTGTGCAAGAGGGGCTTGTACATCTGCACAACATGTCTTTTAAAGTTTGAACCTATCTTATTGCATTTTTGAGTTATGGCAGTTTTTACTGTTTTATTGCTCCAAAAGCCTTTTCAGCCCATGAACAGTTGTTTGTGAGTTTTGAAAAAAAGTGCAAGAGCTATTCAAACCCTTTATGCTGGGCAAGTAGGACCTGTAAATCTACACAATATATAGTTTAAAGTTTGAGTCTATCATATTAGGTTTTGGGTTTATAGCTGTTTTTGTGTCCATTGCTTCAAAAGCATTTTCACATAATTTGTGTTTTCTGAAGAAACTGCAAGAGATATCTAACCCATACTTTCTGTGCAAGAGGGGCTTGTACATCTGCACAACATGTCTTTTAAAGTTTGAACCTATCTTATTGCATTTTTGAGTTATAGCAGTTTTTACTGTTTTATTGCTCCAAAAGCCTTTTCAGCCCATGAACAGTTGTTTGTGAGTTTTGAAAAAAAGTGCAAGAGCTATTCAAACCCTTTTTGCTGGGCAAGTAGGACTGTCAATCTACACAATATATAGTTTAAAGTTTGAGTCTATCATATTAGGTTTTGGATTTATAGCTGTTTTTGTGTCTATTGCTTCAAAAGCATTTTCACATAATTTGTGTTTTCTGAAGAAACTGCAAGAGATATCTAACCCATACTTTCTGTGCAAGAGGGGCTTGTACATCTGCACAACATGTCTTTTAAAGTTTGAACCTATCTTATTGCATTTTTGAGTTATAGCAGTTTTTACTGTTTTATTGCTCCAAAAGCCTTTTCAGCCCATGAACAGTTTGTGAGTTTAGAAAAAAAGTGCAAGAGCTATTCAAACCCTTTTTGCTGGGCAAGTAGGACCTGTAAATCTACACAATATATAGTTTAAAGTTTGAGTCTATCATATTAGGTTTTGGATTTATAGCTGTTTTTGTGTCCATTGCTTCAAATGCATTTTCACATAATTTGTGTTTTTTGAAGAAACTGCAAGAGATATCTAACCCATACTTTCTGTGCAAGAGGGGCTTGTACATCTGCACAACATGTCTTTTAAAGTTTGAACCTATCTTATTGCATTTTTGAGTTATAGCAGTTTTTACTGTTTTATTGCTCCAAAAGCCTTTTCAGCACATGAACAGTTGTTTGTGAGTTTTGAAAAAAAGTGCAAGAGCTATTCAAACCCTTTTTGCTGGGCAAGTAGGACCTGTAAATCTACACAATATATAGTTTAAAGTTTGAGTCTATCATATTAGGTTTTGGATTTATAGCTGTTTTTGTGTCTATTGCTTCAAAAGCATTTTCACATAATTTGTGTTTTCTGAAGAAACTGCAAGAGATATCTAACCCATACTTTCTGTGCAAGAGGGGCTTGTACATCTGCACAACATGTCTTTTAAAGTTTGAACCTATCTTATTGCATTTTTGAGTTATAGCAGTTTTTACTGTTTTATTGCTCCAAAAGCCTTTTCAGCCCATGAACAGTTGTTTGTGAGTTTTGAAAAAAAGTTCCAGAGCTATTCAAACCCTTTTTGCTGGGCAAGTAGGACCTGTCAATCTACACAATATATAGTTTAAAGTTTGAGTCTATCATATTAGGTTTTGGATTTATAGCTGTTTTTGTGTCTATTGCTTCAAAAGCATTTTCACATAATTTATGTTTTCTGAAGAAACTGCAAGAGATATCTAACCCATACTTTCTGTGCAAGAGGGGCTTCTACATCTGCACAACATGTCTTTTAAAGTTTGAACCTATCTTATTGCATTTTTGAGTTATAGCAGTTTTTACTGTTTTATTGCTCCAAAAGCCTTTTCAGCCCATGAACAGTTGTTTGTGAGTTTTGAAAAAAAGTTCCAGAGCTATTCAAACCCTTTTTGCTGGGCAAGTAGGACCTGTCAATCTACACAATATATAGTTTAAAGTTTGAGTCTATCATATTAGGTTTTGGATTTATAGCTGTTTTTGTGTCTATTGCTTCAAAAGCATTTTCACATAATTTGTGTTTTCTGAGGAAACTGCAAGAGATATTTAACCCATACTTTCTGTGCAAGAGGGGCTTGTACATCTGCACAACATGTCTTTTAAAGTTTGAACCTATCTTATTGCATTTTTGAGTTATAGCAGTTTTTACTGTTTTATTGCTCCAAAAGCCTTTTCAGCCCATGAACAGTTGTTTGTGAGTTTTGAAAAAAAGTTCCAGAGCTATTCAAACCCTTTTTGCTGGGCAAGTAGGACCTGTCAATCTACACAATATATAGTTTAAAGTTTGAGTCTATCATATTAGGTTTTGGATTTATAGCTGTTTTTGTGTCTATTGCTTCAAAAGCATTTTCACATAATTTATGTTTTCTGAAGAAACTGCAAGAGATATCTAACCCATACTTTCTGTGCAAGAGGGGCTTGTACATCTGCACAACATGTCTTTTAAAGTTTGAACCTATCTTATTGCATTTTTGAGTTATAGCAGTTTTTACTGTTTTATTGCTCCAAAAGCCTTTTCAGCCCATGAACAGTTGTTTGTGAGTTTTGAAAAAAGTGCCAGAGCTATTCAAACCCTTTTTGCTGGGCAAGTAGGACCTGTAAATTTACACAATATATAGTTTAAAGTTTGAGTCTATCATATTAGGTTTTGGATTTATAGCTGTTTTTGTGTCTATTGCTTCAAAAGCATTTTCACATAATTTGTGTTTTCTGAAGAAACTGCAAGAGATATCTAACCCATACTTTCTGTGCAAGAGGGGCTTGTACATCTGCACAACATGTCTTTTAAAGTTTGAACCTATCTTATTGCATTTTTGAGTTATAGCAGTTTTTACTGTTTTATTTTTCCAAAAGCCTTTTCAGCCCATGAACAGTTGTTTGTGAGTTTTGAAAAAAAGTTCCAGAGCTATTCAAACCCTTTTTGCTGGGCAAGTAGGACCTGTCAATCTACACAATATATAGTTTAAAGTTTGAGTCTATCATATTAGGTTTTGGATTTATAGCTGTTTTTGTGTCTATTGCTTCAAAAGCATTTTCACATAATTTGTGTTTTCTGAAGAAACTGCAAGAGATATCTAACCCATACTTTCTGTGCAAGAGGGGCTTGTACATCTGCACAACATGTATTTTAAAGTTTGAACCTATCTTATTGCATTTTTGAGTTATAGCAGTTTTTACTGTTTTATTGCTCCAAAAGCCTTTTCAGCCCATGAACAGTTGTTTGTGAGTTTTGAAAAAAAGTTCCAGAGCTATTCAAACCCTTTTTGCTGGGCAAGTAGGACCTGTCAATCTACACAATATATAGTTTAAAGTTTGAGTCTATCATATTAGGTTTTGGATGTATAGCTGTTTTTGTGTCTATTGCTTCAAAAGCATTTTCACATAATTTGTGTTTTCTGAAGAAACTGCAAGAGATATCTAACCCATACTTTCTGTGCAAGAGGGGCTTGTACATCTGCACAACATGTCTTTTAAAGTTTGAACCTATCTTATTGCATTTTTGAGTTATAGCAGTTTTTACTGTTTTATTGCTCCAAAAGCCTTTTCAGCCCATGAACAGTTGTTTGTGAGTTTTGAAAAAAAGTGCAAGAGCTATTCAAACCCTTTTTGCTGGGCAAGTAGGACCTGTCAATCTACACAATATATAGTTTAAAGTTTGAGGGTATCATATTAGGTTTTGGATTTATAGCTGTTTTTGTGTCTATTGCTTCAAAAGCATTTTCACATAATTTGTGTTTTCTGAAGAAACTGCAAGAGATATCTAACCCATACTTTCTGTGCAAGAGGGGCTTGTACATCTGCACAACATGTCTTTTAAAGTTTGAACCTATCTTATTGCATTTTTGAGTTATAGCAGTTTTTACTGTTTTATTGCTCCAAAAGCCTTTTCAGCCCATGAACAGTTGTTTGTGAGTTTTGAAAAAAAGTGCCAGAGCTATTCAAACCCTTTTTGCTGGGCAAGTAGGACCTGTAAATCTACACAATATATAGTTTAAAGTTTGAGTCTATCATATTAGGTTTTGGATTTATAGCTGTTTTTGTGTCTATTGCTTCAAAAGCATTTTCACATAATTTGTGTTTTCTGAAGAAACTGCAAGAGATATCTAACCCATACTTTCTGTGCAAGAGGGGCTTGTACATCTGCACAACATGTCTTTTAAAGTTTGAACCTATCTTATTGCATTTTTGAGTTATAGCAGTTTTTACTGTTTTATTGCTCCAAAAGCCTTTTCAGCCCATGAACAGTTGTTTGTGAGTTTTGAAAAAAAGTGCAAGAGCTATTCAAACCCTTTTTGCTGGGCAAGTAGGACCTGTAAATCTACACAATATATAGTTTAAAGTTTGAGTCTATCATATTAGGTTTTGGATTTATAGCTGTTTTTGTGTCCATTGCTTCAAAAGCATTTTCACATAATTTGTGTTTTCTGAAGAAACTGCAAGAGATATCTAACCCATACTTTCTGTGCAAGAGGGGCTTGTACATCTGCACAACATGTCTTTTAAAGTTTGAACCTATCTTATTGCATTTTTGAGTTATAGCAGTTTTTACTGTTTTATTGCTCCAAAAGCCTTTTCAGCCCATGAACAGTTGTTTGTGAGTTTTGAAAAAAAGTGCAAGAGCTATTCAAACCCTTTTTGCTGGGCAAGTAGGGCCTGTAAATCTACACAATATATAGTTTAAAGTTTGAGTCTATCATATTAGGTTTTGGATTTATAGCTGTTTTTGTGTCTATTGCTTCAAAAGCATTTTCACATAATTTGTTTTTTTTGAAGAAACTGCAAGAGATATCTAACCCATACTTTCTGTGCAAGAGGGGCTTGTACATCTGCACAACATGTCTTTTAAAGTTTGAACCTATCTTATTGCATTTTTGAGTTATAGCAGTTTTTACTGTTTTATTGCTCCAAAAGCTTTTTCAGCCCATGAACAGTTTGTGAGTTTAGAAAAAAAGTGCAAGAGCTATTCAAACCCTTTTTGCTGGTCAAGTAGGACCTGTAAATCTACACAATATATAGTTTAAAGTTTGAGTCTATCATATTAGGTTTTGGATTTATAGCTGTTTTTGTGTCCATTGCTTCAAAAGCATTTTCACATAATTTGTGTTTTCTGAAGAAACTGCAAGAGATATCTAACCCATACTTTCTGTGCAAGAGGGGCTTGTACATCTGCACAACATGTCTTTTAAAGTTTGAACCTATCTTATTGCATTTTTGAGTTATATCAGTTTTTACTGTTTTATTGCTCCAAAAGCCTTTTCAGCCCATGAACAGTTGTTTGTGAGTTTTGAAAAAAAGTGCAAGAGCTATTCAAACCCTTTTTGCTGGGCAAGTAGGACCTGTAAATCTACACAATATATAGTTTAAAGTTTGAGTCTATCATATTAGGTTTTGGATTTATAGCTGTTTTTGTGTCTATTGCTTCAAAAGCATTTTCACATAATTTGTGTTTTCTGAAGAAACTGCAAGAGATATCTAACCCATACTTTCTGTGCAAGAGGGGCTTGTACATCTGCACAACATGTCTTTTAAAGTTTGAACCTATCTTATTGCATTTTTGAGTTATAGCAGTTTTTACTGTTGTATTGCTCCAAAAGCCTTTTCAGCCCATGAACAGTTTGTGAGTTTAGAAAAAAAGTGCAAGAGCTATTCAAACCCTTTTTGCTGGTCAAGTAGGACCTGTAAATCTACACAATATATAGTTTAAAGTTTGAGTCTATCATATTAGGTTTTGGATTTATAGCTGTTTTTGTGTCCATTGCTTCAAAAGCATTTTCACATAATTTGTGTTTTCTGAAGAAACTGCAAGAGATATCTAACCCATACTTTCTGTGCAAGAGGGGCTTGTACATCTGCACAACATGTCTTTTAAAGTTTGAACCTATCTTATTGCATTTTTGAGTTATAGCAGTTTTTACTGTTTTATTGCTCCAAAAGCCTTTTCAGCCCATGAACAGTTGTTTGTGAGTTTTGAAAAAAAGTGCAAGAGCTATTCAAACCCTTTTTGCTGGGCAAGTAGGACCTGTAAATCTACACAATATATAGTTTAAAGTTTGAGTCTATCATATTAGGTTTTGGATTTATAGCTGTTTTTGTGTCCATTGCTTCAAACGCATTTTCACATAATTTGTGTTTTTTGAAGAAACTGCAAGAGATATCTAACCCATACTTTCTGTGCAAGAGGGGCTTGTACATCTGCACAACATGTCTTTTAAAGTTTGAACCTATCTTATTGCATTTTTGAGTTATAGCAGTTTTTACTGTTTTATTGCTCCAAAAGCCTTTTCAGCCCATGAACAGTTGTTTGTGAGTTTTGAAAAAAAGTGCAAGAGCTATTCAAACCCTTTTTGCTGGGCAAGTAGGACCTGTAAATCTACACAATATATAGTTTAAAGTTTGAGTCTATCATATTAGGTTTTGGATTTATAGCTGTTTTTGTGTCTATTGCTTCAAAAGCATTTTCACATAATTTGTGTTTTCTGAAGAAACTGCAAGAGATATCTAACCCATACTTTCTGTGCAAGAGGGGCTTGTACATCTGCACAACATGTCTTTTAAAGTTTGAACCTATCTTATTGCATTTTTGAGTTATAGCAGTTTTTACTGTTTTATTGCTCCAAAAGCCTTTTCAGCCCATGAACAGTTTGTGAGTTTAGAAAAAAAGTGCAAGAGCTATACAAACCCTTTTTGCTGGGCAAGTAGGACCTGTAAATCTACACAATATATAGTTTAAAGTTTGAGTCTATCATATTAGGTTTTGGATTTATAGCTGTTTTTGTGTCCATTGCTTCAAAAGCATTTTCACATAATTTGTGTTTTCTGAAGAAACTGCAAGAGATATCTAACCCATACTTTCTGTGCAAGAGGGGCTTGTACATCTGCACAACATGTCTTTTAAAGTTTGAACCTATCTTATTGCATTTTTGAGTTATAGCAGTTTTTACTGTTTTATTGCTCCAAAAGCCTTTTCAGCCCATGAACAGTTGTTTGTGAGTTTTGAAAAAAAGTGCAAGAGCTATTCAAACCCTTTTTGCTGGGCAAGTAGGACCTGTAAATCTACACAATATATAGTTTAAAGTTTGAGTCTATCATATTAGGTTTTGGATTTATAGCTGTTTTTGTGTCCATTGCTTCAAACGCATTTTCACATAATTTGTGTTTTTTGAAGAAACTGCAAGAGATATCTAACCCATATTTTCTGTGCAAGAGGGGCTTGTACATCTGCACAACATGTCTTTTAAAGTTTGAACCTATCTTATTGCATTTTTGAGTTATAGCAGTTTTTACTGTTTTATTGCTCCAAAAGCCTTTTCAGCCCATGAACAGTTGTTTGTGAGTTTTGAAAAAAAGTGCAAGAGCTATTGAAACCCTTTTTGCTGGGCAAGTAGGACCTGTCAATCTACACAATATATAGTTTAAAGTTTGAGTCTATCATATTAGGTTTTGGATTTATAGCTGTTTTTGTGTCTATTGCTTCAAAAGCATTTTCACATAATTTGTGTTTTCTGAAGAAACTGCAAGAGATATCTAACCCATACTTTCTGTGCAAGAGGGGCTTGTACATCTGCACAACATGTCTTTTAAAGTTTGAACCTATCTTATTGCATTTTTGAGTTATAGCAGTTTTTACTGTTTTATTGCTCCAAAAGCCTTTTCAGCCCATGAACAGTTGTTTGTGAGTTTTGAAAAAAAGTGCAAGAGCTATTCAAACCCTTTTTGCTGGGCAAGTAGGACCTGTAAATCTACACAATATATAGTTTAAAGTTTGAGTCTATCATATTAGGTTTTGGATTTATAGCTGTTTTTGTGTCCATTGCTTCAAAAGCATTTTCACATAATTTGTGTTTTCTGAAGAAACTGCAAGAGATATCTAACCCATACTTTCTGTGCAAGAGGGGCTTGTACATCTGCACAACATGTCTTTTAAAGTTTGAACCTATCTTATTGCATTTTTGAGTTATAGCAGTTTTTACTGTTTTATTGCTCCAAAAGCCTTTTCAGCCCATGAACAGTTTGTGAGTTTAGAAAAAAAGTGCAAGAGCTATTCAAACCCTTTTTGCTGGGCAAGTAGGACCTGTAAATCTACACAATATATAGTTTAAAGTTTGAGTCTATCATATTAGGTTTTGGATTTATAGCTGTTTTTGTGTCCATTGCTTCAAAAGCATTTTCACATAATTTGTGTTTTCTGAAGAAACTGCAAGAGATATCTAACCCATACTTTCTGTGCAAGAGGGGCTTGTACATCTGCACAACATGTCTTTTAAAGTTTGAACCTATCTTATTGCATTTTTCAGTTATAGCAGTTTTTACTGTTTTATTGCTCCAAAAGCCTTTTCAGCCCATGAACAGTTTGTGAGTTTAGAAAAAAAGTGCAAGAGCTATTCAAACCCTTTTGCTGGGCAAGTAGGACCTGTAAATCTACACAATATATAGTTTAAAGTTTGAGTCTATCATATTAGGTTTTGGATTTATAGCTGTTTTTGTGTCCATTGCTTCAAAAGCATTTTCACATAATTTGTGTTTTCTGAAGAAACTGCAAGAGATATCTAACCCATACTTTCTGTGCAAGAGGGGCTTGTACATCTGCACAACATGTCTTTTAAAGTTTGAACCTATCTTATTGCATTTTTGAGTTATAGCAGTTTTTACTGTTTTATTGCTCCAAAAGCCTTTTCAGCCCATGAACAGTTGTTTGTGAGTTTTGAAAAAAAGTGCAAGAGCTATTCAAACCCTTTTTGCTGGGCAAGTAGGACCTGTAAATCTACACAATATATAGTTTAAAGTTTGAGTCTATCATATTAGGTTTTGGATTTATAGCTGTTTTTGTGTCCATTGCTTCAAACGCATTTTCACATAATTTGTGTTTTTTGAAGAAACTGCAAGAGATATCTAACCCATACTTTCTGTGCAAGAGGGGCTTGTACATCTGCACAACATGTCTTTTAAAGTTTGAACCTATCTTATTGCATTTTTGAGTTATGGCAGTTTTTACTGTTTTATTGCTCCAAAAGCCTTTTCAGCCCATGAACAGTTGTTTGTGAGTTTTGAAAAAAAGTGCAAGAGCTATTCAAACCCTTTTTGCTGGGCAAGTAGGACCTGTAAATCTACACAATATATAGTTTAAAGTTTGAGTCTATCATATTAGGTTTTGGGTTTATAGCTGTTTTTGTGTCTATTGCTTCAAAAGCATTTTCACATAATTTGTGTTTTCTGAAGAAACTGCAAGAGATATCTAACCCATACTTTCTGTGCAAGAGGGGCTTGTACATCTGCACAACATGTCTTTTAAAGTTTGAACCTATCTTATTGCATTTTTGAGTTATAGCAGTTTTTACTGTTTTATTGCTCCAAAAGCCTTTTCAGCCCATGAACAGTTGTTTGTGAGTTTTGAAAAAAAGTTCCAGAGCTATTCAAACCCTTTTTGCTGGGCAAGTAGGACCTGTCAATCTACACAATATATAGTTTAAAGTTTGAGTCTATCATATTAGGTTTTGGATTTATAGCTGTTTTTGTGTCTATTGCTTCAAAAGCATTTTCACATAATTTGTGTTTTCTGAAGAAACTGCAAGAGATATCTAACCCATACTTTCTGTGCAAGAGGGGCTTGTACATCTGCACAACATGTCTTTTAAAGTTTGAACCTATCTTATTGCATTTTTGAGTTATAGCAGTTTTTACTGTTTTATTGCTCCAAAAGCCTTTTCAGCCCATGAACAGTTGTTTGTGAGTTTTGAAAAAAAGTGCAAGAGCTATTCAAACCCTTTTTGCTGGGCAAGTAGGACCTGTCAATCTACACAATATATAGTTTAAAGTTTGAGTCTATCATATTAGGTTTTGGATTTATAGCTGTTTTTGTGTCTATTGCTTCAAAAGCATTTTCACATAATTTATGTTTTCTGAAGAAACTGCAAGAGATATCTAACCCATACTTTCTGTGCAAGAGGGGCTTCTACATCTGCACAAAATGTCTTTTAAAGTTTGAACCTATCTTATTGCATTTTTGAGTTATAGCAGTTTTTACTGTTTTATTGCTCCAAAAGCCTTTTCAGCCCATGAACAGTTGTTTGTGAGTTTTGAAAAAAAGTTCCAGAGCTATTCAAACCCTTTTTGCTGGGCAAGTAGGACCTGTCAATCTACACAATATATAGTTTAAAGTTTGAGTCTATCATATTAGGTTTTGGATTTATAGCTGTTTTTGTGTCTATTGCTTCAAAAGCATTTTCACATAATTTGTGTTTTCTGAAGAAACTGCAAGAGATATCTAACCCATACTTTCTGTGCAAGAGGGGCTTGTACATCTGCACAACATGTCTTTTAAAGTTTGAACCTATCTTATTGCATTTTTGAGTTATAGCAGTTTTTACTGTTTTATTGCTCCAAAAGCCTTTTCAGCCCATGAACAGTTGTTTGTGAGTTTTGAAAAAAAGTTCCAGAGCTATTCAAACCCTTTTTGCTGGGCAAGTAGGACCTGTCAATCTACACAATATATAGTTTAAAGTTTGAGTCTATCATATTAGGTTTTGGATTTATAGCTGTTTTTGTGTCTATTGCTTCAAAAGCATTTTCACATAATTTGTGTTTTCTGAAGAAACTGCAAGAGATATCTAACCCATACTTTCTGTGCAAGAGGGGCTTGTACATCTGCACAACATGTCTTTTAAAGTTTGAACCTATCTTATTGCATTTTTGAGTTATAGCAGTTTTTACTGTTTTATTGCTCCAAAAGCCTTTTCAGCCCATGAACAGTTGTTTGTGAGTTTTGAAAAAAGTGCCAGAGCTATTCAAACCCTTTTTGCTGGGCAAGTAGGACCTGTCAATCTACACAATATATAGTTTAAAGTTTGAGTCTATCATATTAGGTTTTGGATTTATAGCTGTTTTTGTGTCTATTGCTTCAAAAGCATTTTCACATAATTTGTGTTTTCTGAAGAAACTGCAAGAGATATCTAACCCATACTTTCTGTGCAAGAGGGGCTTGTACATCTGCACAACATGTCTTTTAAAGTTTGAACCTATCTTATTGCATTTTTGAGTTATAGCAGTTTTTACTGTTTTATTTTTCCAAAAGCCTTTTCAGCCCATGAACAGTTGTTTGTGAGTTTTGAAAAAAAGTGCAAGAGCTATTCAAACCCTTTTTGCTGGGCAAGTAGGACCTGTCAATCTACACAATATATAGTTTAAAGTTTGAGTCTATCATATTAGGTTTTGGATTTATAGCTGTTTTTGTGTCTATTGCTTCAAAAGCATTTTCACATAATTTGTGTTTTCTGAAGAAACTGCAAGAGATATCTAACCCATACTTTCTGTGCAAGAGGGGCTTGTACATCTGCACAACATGTATTTTAAAGTTTGAACCTATCTTATTGTTTTTTTGAGTTATAGCAGTTTTTACTGTTTTATTGCTCCAAAAGCCTTTTCAGCCCATGAACAGTTGTTTGTGAGTTTTGAAAAAAAGTTCCAGAGCTATTCAAACCCTTTTTGCTGGGCAAGTAGGACCTGTCAATCTACACAATATATAGTTTAAAGTTTGAGTCTATCATATTAGGTTTTGGATTTATAGCTGTTTTTGTGTCCATTGCTTCAAAAGCATTTTCACATAATTTGTGTTTTCTGAAGAAACTGCAAGAGATATCTAACCCATACTTTCTGTGCAAGAGGGGCTTGTACATCTGCACAACATGTCTTTTAAAGTTTGAACCTATCTTATTGCATTTTTGAGTTATAGCAGTTTTTACTGTTTTATTGCTCCAAAAGCCTTTTCAGCCCATGAACAGTTGTTTGTGAGTTTTGAAAAAAAGTGCAAGAGCTATTCAAACCCTTTTTGCTGGGCAAGTAGGACCTGTCAATCTACACAATATATAGTTTAAAGTTTGAGTCTATCATATTAGGTTTTGGATTTATAGCTGTTTTTGTGTCCATTGCTTCAAAAGCATTTTCACATAATTTGTGTTTTCTGAAGAAACTGCAAGAGATATCTAACCCATACTTTCTGTGCAAGAGGGGCTTGTACATCTGCACAACATGTCTTTTAAAGTTTGAACCTATCTTATTGCATTTTTGAGTTATATCAGTTTTTACTGTTTTATTGCTCCAAAAGCCTTTTCAGCCCATGAACAGTTGTTTGTGAGTTTTGAAAAAAAGTGCAAGAGCTATTCAAACCCTTTTTGCTGGGCAAGTAGGACCTGTAAATCTACACAATATATAGTTTAAAGTTTGAGTCTATCATATTAGGTTTTGGATTTATAGCTGTTTTGTGTCTATTGCTTCAAACGCATTTTCACATAATTTGTGTTTTCTGAAGAAACTGCAAGAGATATCTAACCCATACTTTCTGTGCAAGAGGGGCTTGTACATCTGCACAACATGTCTTTTAAAGTTTGAACCTATCTTATTGCATTTTTGAGTTATAGCAGTTTTTACTGTTTTATTGCTCCAAAAGCCTTTTCAGCCCATGAACAGTTTGTGAGTTTAGAAAAAAAGTGCAAGAGCTATTCAAACCCTTTTTGCTGGTCAAGTAGGACCTGTAAATCTACACAATATATAGTTTAAAGTTTGAGTCTATCATATTAGGTTTTGGATTTATAGCTGTTTTTGTGTCCATTGCTTCAAAAGCATTTTCACATAATTTGTGTTTTCTGAAGAAACTGCAAGAGATATCTAACCCATACTTTCTGTGCAAGAGGGGCTTGTACATCTGCACAACATGTCTTTTAAAGTTTGAACCTATCTTATTGCATTTTTGAGTTATAGCAGTTTTTACTGTTTTATTGCTCCAAAAGCCTTTTCAGCCCATGAACAGTTGTTTGTGAGTTTTGAAAAAAAGTGCAAGAGCTATTCAAACCCTTTTTGCTGGGCAAGTAGGACCTGTAAATCTACACAATATATAGTTTAAAGTTTGAGTCTATCATATTAGGTTTTGGATTTATAGCTGTTTTTGTGTCCATTGCTTCAAACGCATTTTCACATAATTTGTGTTTTTTGAAGAAACTGCAAGAGATATCTAACCCATACTTTCTGTGCAAGAGGGGCTTGTACATCTGCACAACATGTCTTTTAAAGTTTGAACCTATCTTATTGTATTTTTGAGTTATAGCAGTTTTTACTGTTTTATTGCTCCAAAAGCCTTTTCAGCCCATGAACAGTTGTTTGTGAGTTTTGAAAAAAAGTGCAAGAGCTATTCAAACCCTTTTTGCTGGGCAAGTAGGACCTGTAAATCTACACAATATATAGTTTAAAGTTTGAGTCTATCATATTAGGTTTTGGATTTATAGCTGTTTTTGTGTCTATTGCTTCAAAAGCATTTTCACATAATTTGTGTTTTCTGAAGAAACTGCAAGAGATATCTAACCCATACTTTCTGTGCAAGAGGGGCTTGTACATCTGCACAACATGTCTTTTAAAGTTTGAACCTATCTTATTGAATTTTTGAGTTATAGCAGTTTTTACTGTTTTATTGCTCCAAAAGCCTTTTCAGCCCATGAACAGTTTGTGAGTTTAGAAAAAAAGTGCAAGAGCTATACAAACCCTTTTTGCTGGGCAAGTAGGACCTGTAAATCTACACAATATATAGTTTAAAGTTTGAGTCTATCATATTAGGTTTTGGATTTATAGCTGTTTTTGTGTCCATTGCTTCAAAAGCATTTTCACATAATTTGTGTTTTCTGAAGAAACTGCAAGAGATATCTAACCCATACTTTCTGTGCAAGAGGGGCTTGTACATCTGCACAACATGTCTTTTAAAGTTTGAACCTATCTTATTGCATTTTTGAGTTATAGCAGTTTTTACTGTTTTATTGCTCCAAAAGCCTTTTCAGCCCATGAACAGTTGTTTGTGAGTTTTGAAAAAAAGTGCAAGAGCTATTCAAACCCTTTTTGCTGGGCAAGTAGGACCTGTAAATCTACACAATATATAGTTTAAAGTTTGAGTCTATCATATTAGGTTTTGGATTTATAGCTGTTTTTGTGTCCATTGCTTCAAAAGCATTTTCACATAATTTGTGTTTTCTGAAGAAACTGCAAGAGATATCTAACCCATACTTTCTGTGCAAGAGGGGCTTGTACATCTGCACAACATGTCTTTTAAAGTTTGAACCTATCTTATTGCATTTTTGAGTTATAGCAGTTTTTACTGTTTTATTTTTCCAAAAGCCTTTTCAGCCCATGAACAGTTGTTTGTGAGTTTTGAAAAAAAGTGCAAGAGCTATTCAAACCCTTTTTGCTGGGCAAGTAGGACCTGTCAATCTACACAATATATAGTTTAAAGTTTGAGTCTATCATATTAGGTTTTGGATTTATAGCTGTTTTTGTGTCTATTGCTTCAAAAGCATTTTCACATAATTTGTGTTTTCTGAAGAAACTGCAAGAGATATCTAACCCATACTTTCTGTGCAAGAGGGGCTTGTACATCTGCACAACATGTATTTTAAAGTTTGAACCTATCTTATTGTTTTTTTGAGTTATAGCAGTTTTTACTGTTTTATTGCTCCAAAAGCCTTTTCAGCCCATGAACAGTTGTTTGTGAGTTTTGAAAAAAAGTTCCAGAGCTATTCAAACCCTTTTTGCTGGGCAAGTAGGACCTGTCAATCTACACAATATATAGTTTAAAGTTTGAGTCTATCATATTAGGTTTTGGATTTATAGCTGTTTTTGTGTCCATTGCTTCAAAAGCATTTTCACATAATTTGTGTTTTCTGAAGAAACTGCAAGAGATATCTAACCCATACTTTCTGTGCAAGAGGGGCTTGTACATCTGCACAACATGTCTTTTAAAGTTTGAACCTATCTTATTGCATTTTTGAGTTATAGCAGTTTTTACTGTTTTATTGCTCCAAAAGCCTTTTCAGCCCATGAACAGTTGTTTGTGAGTTTTGAAAAAAAGTGCAAGAGCTATTCAAACCCTTTTTGCTGGGCAAGTAGGACCTGTCAATCTACACAATATATAGTTTAAAGTTTGAGTCTATCATATTAGGTTTTGGATTTATAGCTGTTTTTGTGTCCATTGCTTCAAAAGCATTTTCACATAATTTGTGTTTTCTGAAGAAACTGCAAGAGATATCTAACCCATACTTTCTGTGCAAGAGGGGCTTGTACATCTGCACAACATGTCTTTTAAAGTTTGAACCTATCTTATTGCATTTTTGAGTTATATCAGTTTTTACTGTTTTATTGCTCCAAAAGCCTTTTCAGCCCATGAACAGTTGTTTGTGAGTTTTGAAAAAAAGTGCAAGAGCTATTCAAACCCTTTTTGCTGGGCAAGTAGGACCTGTAAATCTACACAATATATAGTTTAAAGTTTGAGTCTATCATATTAGGTTTTGGATTTATAGCTGTTTTTGTGTCCATTGCTTCAAACGCATTTTCACATAATTTGTGTTTTTTGAAGAAACTGCAAGAGATATCTAACCCATACTTTCTGTGCAAGAGGGGCTTGTACATCTGCACAACATGTCTTTTAAAGTTTGAACCTATCTTATTGCATTTTTGAGTTATAGCAGTTTTTACTGTTTTATTGCTCCAAAAGCCTTTTCAGCCCATGAACAGTTGTTTGTGAGTTTTGAAAAAAAGTGCAAGAGCTATTCAAACCCTTTTTGCTGGGCAAGTAGGACCTGTAAATCTACACAATATATAGTTTAAAGTTTGAGTCTATCATATTAGGTTTTGGATTTATAGCTGTTTTGTGTCTATTGCTTCAAACGCATTTTCACATAATTTGTGTTTTCTGAAGAAACTGCAAGAGATATCTAACCCATACTTTCTGTGCAAGAGGGGCTTGTACATCTGCACAACATGTCTTTTAAAGTTTGAACCTATCTTATTGCATTTTTGAGTTATAGCAGTTTTTACTGTTTTATTGCTCCAAAAGCCTTTTCAGCCCATGAACAGTTTGTGAGTTTAGAAAAAAAGTGCAAGAGCTATTCAAACCCTTTTTGCTGGTCAAGTAGGACCTGTAAATCTACACAATATATAGTTTAAAGTTTGAGTCTATCATATTAGGTTTTGGATTTATAGCTGTTTTTGTGTCCATTGCTTCAAAAGCATTTTCACATAATTTGTGTTTTCTGAAGAAACTGCAAGAGATATCTAACCCATACTTTCTGTGCAAGAGGGGCTTGTACATCTGCACAACATGTCTTTTAAAGTTTGAACCTATCTTATTGCATTTTTGAGTTATAGCAGTTTTTACTGTTTTATTGCTCCAAAAGCCTTTTCAGCCCATGAACAGTTGTTTGTGAGTTTTGAAAAAAAGTGCAAGAGCTATTCAAACCCTTTTTGCTGGGCAAGTAGGACCTGTAAATCTACACAATATATAGTTTAAAGTTTGAGTCTATCATATTAGGTTTTGGATTTATAGCTGTTTTTGTGTCCATTGCTTCAAACGCATTTTCACATAATTTGTGTTTTTTGAAGAAACTGCAAGAGATATCTAACCCATACTTTCTGTGCAAGAGGGGCTTGTACATCTGCACAACATGTCTTTTAAAGTTTGAACCTATCTTATTGTATTTTTGAGTTATAGCAGTTTTTACTGTTTTATTGCTCCAAAAGCCTTTTCAGCCCATGAACAGTTGTTTGTGAGTTTTGAAAAAAAGTGCAAGAGCTATTCAAACCCTTTTTGCTGGGCAAGTAGGACCTGTAAATCTACACAATATATAGTTTAAAGTTTGAGTCTATCATATTAGGTTTTGGATTTATAGCTGTTTTTGTGTCTATTGCTTCAAAAGCATTTTCACATAATTTGTGTTTTCTGAAGAAACTGCAAGAGATATCTAACCCATACTTTCTGTGCAAGAGGGGCTTGTACATCTGCACAACATGTCTTTTAAAGTTTGAACCTATCTTATTGAATTTTTGAGTTATAGCAGTTTTTACTGTTTTATTGCTCCAAAAGCCTTTTCAGCCCATGAACAGTTTGTGAGTTTAGAAAAAAAGTGCAAGAGCTATACAAACCCTTTTTGCTGGGCAAGTAGGACCTGTAAATCTACACAATATATAGTTTAAAGTTTGAGTCTATCATATTAGGTTTTGGATTTATAGCTGTTTTTGTGTCCATTGCTTCAAAAGCATTTTCACATAATTTGTGTTTTCTGAAGAAACTGCAAGAGATATCTAACCCATACTTTCTGTGCAAGAGGGGCTTGTACATCTGCACAACATGTCTTTTAAAGTTTGAACCTATCTTATTGCATTTTTGAGTTATAGCAGTTTTTACTGTTTTAT
Source organism: Eucyclogobius newberryi (assembly GCF_026437365.1). Taxonomy (NCBI): domain Eukaryota; kingdom Metazoa; phylum Chordata; class Actinopteri; order Gobiiformes; family Gobiidae; genus Eucyclogobius; species Eucyclogobius newberryi. The sequence goes on along the minus strand of NW_027316345.1, from coordinate 219,078 downwards.
TGCTCCAAAAGCCTTTTCAGCCCATGAACAGTTGTTTGTGAGTTTTGAAAAAAAGTGCAAGAGCTATTCAAACCCTTTTTGCTGGGCAAGTAGGACCTGTAAATCTACACAATATATAGTTTAAAGTTTGAGTCTATCATATTAGGTTTTGGATTTATAGCTGTTTTTGTGTCCATTGCTTCAAAAGCATTTTCACATAATTTGTGTTTTCTGAAGAAACTGCAAGAGATATCTAACCCATACTTTCTGTGCAAGAGGGGCTTGTACATCTGCACAACATGTCTTTTAAAGTTTGAACCTATCTTATTGCATTTTTGAGTTATAGCAGTTTTTACTGTTTTATTTTTCCAAAAGCCTTTTCAGCCCATGAACAGTTGTTTGTGAGTTTTGAAAAAAAGTGCAAGAGCTATTCAAACCCTTTTTGCTGGGCAAGTAGGACCTGTCAATCTACACAATATATAGTTTAAAGTTTGAGTCTATCATATTAGGTTTTGGATTTATAGCTGTTTTTGTGTCTATTGCTTCAAAAGCATTTTCACATAATTTGTGTTTTCTGAAGAAACTGCAAGAGATATCTAACCCATACTTTCTGTGCAAGAGGGGCTTGTACATCTGCACAACATGTATTTTAAAGTTTGAACCTATCTTATTGTTTTTTTGAGTTATAGCAGTTTTTACTGTTTTATTGCTCCAAAAGCCTTTTCAGCCCATGAACAGTTGTTTGTGAGTTTTGAAAAAAAGTTCCAGAGCTATTCAAACCCTTTTTGCTGGGCAAGTAGGACCTGTCAATCTACACAATATATAGTTTAAAGTTTGAGTCTATCATATTAGGTTTTGGATTTATAGCTGTTTTTGTGTCTATTGCTTCAAAAGCATTTTCACATAATTTGTGTTTTCTGAAGAAACTGCAAGAGATATCTAACCCATACTTTCTGTGCAAGAGGGGCTTGTACATCTGCACAACATGTCTTTTAAAGTTTGAACCTATCTTATTGCATTTTTGAGTTATAGCAGTTTTTACTGTTTTATTGCTCCAAAAGCCTTTTCAGCCCATGAACAGTTGTTTGTGAGTTTTGAAAAAAAGTGCAAGAGCTATTCAAACCCTTTTTGCTGGGCAAGTAGGACCTGTCAATCTACACAATATATAGTTTAAAGTTTGAGTCTATCATATTAGGTTTTGGATTTATAGCTGTTTTTGTGTCCATTGCTTCAAAAGCATTTTCACATAATTTGTGTTTTCTGAAGAAACTGCAAGAGATATCTAACCCATACTTTCTGTGCAAGAGGGGCTTGTACATCTGCACAACATGTCTTTTAAAGTTTGAACCTATCTTATTGCATTTTTCAGTTATAGCAGTTTTTACTGTTTTATTGCTCCAAAAGCCTTTTCAGCCCATGAACAGTTGTTTGTGAGTTTTGAAAAAAAGTGAAAAGAGCTATTCAAACCCTTTTTGCTGGGCAAGTAGGACCTGTAAATCTACACAATATATAGTTTAAAGTTTGAGTCTATCATATTAGGTTTTGGATTTATAGCTGTTTTTGTGTCCATTGCTTCAAACGCATTTTCACATAATTTGTGTTTTTTGAAGAAACTGCAAGAGATATCTAACCCATACTTTCTGTGCAAGAGGGGCTTGTACATCTGCACAACATGTCTTTTAAAGTTTGAACCTATCTTATTGCATTTTTGAGTTATAGCAGTTTTTACTGTTTTATTGCTCCAAAAGCCTTTTCAGCACATGAACAGTTGTTTGTGAGTTTTGAAAAAAAGTGCAAGAGCTATTCAAACCCTTTTTGCTGGGCAAGTAGGACCTGTAAATCTACACAATATATAGTTTAAAGTTTGAGTCTATCATATTAGGTTTTGGATTTATAGCTGTTTTGTGTCCATTGCTTCAAAAGCATTTTCACATAATTTGTGTTTTCTGAAGAAACTGCAAGAGATATCTAACCCATACTTTCTGTGCAAGAGGGGCTTGTACATCTGCACAACATGTCTTTTAAAGTTTGAACCTATCTTATTGCATTTTTGAGTTATAGCAGTTTTTACTGTTTTATTGCTCCAAAAGCCTTTTCAGCCCATGAACAGTTTGTGAGTTTAGAAAAAAAGTGCAAGAGCTATCAAACCCTTTTTGCTGGTCAAGTAGGACCTGTAAATCTACACAATATATAGTTTAAAGTTTGAGTCTATCATATTAGGTTTTGGATTTATAGCTGTTTTTGTGTCCATTGCTTCAAAAGCATTTTCACATAATTTGTGTTTTCTGAAGAAACTGCAAGAGATATCTAACCCATACTTTCTGTGCAAGAGGGGCTTGTACATCTGCACAACATGTCTTTTAAAGTTTGAACCTATCTTATTGCATTTTTGAGTTATAGCAGTTTTTACTGTTTTATTGCTCCAAAAGCCTTTTCAGCCCATGAACAGTTGTTTGTGAGTTTTGAAAAAAAGTGCAAGAGCTATTCAAACCCTTTTTGCTGGGCAAGTAGGACCTGTAAATCTACACAATATATAGTTTAAAGTTTGAGTCTATCCTATTAGGTTTTGGATTTATAGCTGTTTTTGTGTCTATTGCTTCAAAAGCATTTTCACATAATTTGTGTTTTCTGAAGAAACTGCAAGAGATATCTAACCCATACTTTCTGTGCAAGAGGGGCTTGTACATCTGCACAACATGTCTTTTAAAGTTTGAACCTATCTTATTGAATTTTTGAGTTATAGCAGTTTTTACTGTTTTATTGCTCCAAAAGCCTTTTCAGCCCATGAACAGTTTGTGAGTTTAGAAAAAAAGTGCAAGAGCTATACAAACCCTTTTTGCTGGGCAAGTAGGACCTGTAAATCTACACAATATATAGTTTAAAGTTTGAGTCTATCATATTAGGTTTTGGATTTATAGCTGTTTTTGTGTCCATTGCTTCAAAAGCATTTTCACATAATTTGTGTTTTCTGAAGAAACTGCAAGAGATATCTAACCCATACTTTCTGTGCAAGAGGGGCTTGTACATCTGCACAACATGTCTTTTAAAGTTTGAACCTATCTTATTGCATTTTTGAGTTATAGCAGTTTTTACTGTTTTATTGCTCCAAAAGCCTTTTCAGCCCATGAACAGTTGTTTGTGAGTTTTGAAAAAAAGTGCAAGAGCTATTCAAACCCTTTTTGCTGGGCAAGTAGGACCTGTAAATCTACACAATATATAGTTTAAAGTTTGAGTCTATCATATTAGGTTTTGGATTTATAGCTGTTTTTGTGTCCATTGCTTCAAAAGCATTTTCACATAATTTGTGTTTTCTGAAGAAACTGCAAGAGATATCTAACCCATACTTTCTGTGCAAGAGGGGCTTGTACATCTGCACAACATGTCTTTTAAAGTTTGAACCTATCTTATTGCATTTTTGAGTTATAGCAGTTTTTACTGTTTTATTGCTCCAAAAGCCTTTTCAGCCCATGAACAGTTGTTTGTGAGTTTTGAAAAAAAGTGCAAGAGCTATTCAAACCCTTTTTGCTGGGCAAGTAGGACCTGTAAATCTACACAATATATAGTTTAAAGTTTGAGTCTATCATATTAGGTTTTGGATTTATAGCTGTTTTTGTGTCCATTGCTTCAAACGCATTTTCACATAATTTGTGTTTTTTGAAGAAACTGCAAGAGATATCTAACCCATACTTTCTGTGCAAGAGGGGCTTGTACATCTGCACAACATGTCTTTTAAAGTTTGAACCTATCTTATTGCATTTTTGAGTTATAGCAGTTTTTACTGTTTTATTGCTCCAAAAGCCTTTTCAGCCCATGAACAGTTGTTTGTGAGTTTTGAAAAAAAGTGCAAGAGCTATTCAAACCCTTTTTGCTGGGCAAGTAGGACCTGTAAATCTACACAATATATAGTTTAAAGTTTGAGTCTATCATATTAGGTTTTGGATTTATAGCTGTTTTTGTGTCTATTGCTTCAAAAGCATTTTCACATAATTTGTGTTTTCTGAAGAAACTGCAAGAGATATCTAACCCATACTTTCTGTGCAAGAGGGGCTTGTACATCTGCACAACATGTCTTTTAAAGTTTGAACCTATCTTATTGAATTTTTGAGTTATAGCAGTTTTTACTGTTTTATTGCTCCAAAAGCCTTTTCAGCCCATGAACAGTTTGTGAGTTTAGAAAAAAAGTGCAAGAGCTATACAAACCCTTTTTGCTGGGCAAGTAGGACCTGTAAATCTACACAATATATAGTTTAAAGTTTGAGTCTATCATATTAGGTTTTGGATTTATAGCTGTTTTTGTGTCCATTGCTTCAAAAGCATTTTCACATAATTTGTGTTTTCTGAAGAAACTGCAAGAGATATCTAACCCATACTTTCTGTGCAAGAGGGGCTTGTACATCTGCACAACATGTCTTTTAAAGTTTGAACCTATCTTATTGCATTTTTCAGTTATAGCAGTTTTTACTGTTTTATTGCTCCAAAAGCCTTTTCAGCCCATGAACAGTTGTTTGTGAGTTTTGAAAAAAAGTGCAAGAGCTATTCAAACCCTTTTTGCTGGGCAAGTAGGACCTGTAAATCTACACAATATATAGTTTAAAGTTTGAGTCTATCATATTAGGTTTTGGATTTATAGCTGTTTTTGTGTCCATTGCTTCAAACGCATTTTCACATAATTTGTGTTTTCTGAAGAAACTGCAAGAGATATCTAACCCATACTTTCTGTGCAAGAGGGGCTTGTACATCTGCACAACATGTCTTTTAAAGTTTGAACCTATCTTATTGCATTTTTGAGTTATAGCAGTTTTTACTGTTTTATTGCTCCAAAAGCCTTTTCAGCCCATGAACAGTTGTTTGTGAGTTTTGAAAAAAAGTGCAAGAGCTATTCAAACCCTTTTTGCTGGGCAAGTAGGACCTGTCAATCTACACAATATATAGTTTAAAGTTTGAGTCTATCATATTAGGTTTTGGATTTATAGCTGTTTTTGTGTCTATTGCTTCAAAAGCATTTTCACATAATTTGTGTTTTCTGAAGAAACTGCAAGAGATATCTAACCCATACTTTCTGTGCAAGAGGGGCTTGTACATCTGCACAACATGTCTTTTAAAGTTTGAACCTATCTTATTGCATTTTTGAGTTATAGCAGTTTTTACTGTTTTATTGCTCCAAAAGCCTTTTCAGCCCATGAACAGTTGTTTGTGAGTTTTGAAAAAAAGTGCAAGAGCTATTCAAACCCTTTTTGCTGGGCAAGTAGGACCTGTAAATCTACACAATATATAGTTTAAAGTTTGAGTCTATCATATTAGGTTTTGGATTTATAGCTGTTTTTGTGTCCATTGCTTCAAAAGCATTTTCACATAATTTGTGTTTTCTGAAGAAACTGCAAGAGATATCTAACCCATACTTTCTGTGCAAGAGGGGCTTGTACATCTGCACAACATGTCTTTTAAAGTTTGAACCTATCTTATTGCATTTTTGAGTTATAGCAGTTTTTACTGTTTTATTGCTCCAAAAGCCTTTTCAGCCCATGAACAGTTTGTGAGTTTAGAAAAAAAGTGCAAGAGCTATTCAAACCCTTTTTGCTGGGCAAGTAGGACCTGTAAATCTACACAATATATAGTTTAAAGTTTGAGTCTATCATATTAGGTTTTGGATTTATAGCTGTTTTTGTGTCCATTGCTTCAAACGCATTTTCACATAATTTGTGTTTTTTGAAGAAACTGCTAGAGATATCTAACCCATACTTTCTGTGCAAGAGGGGCTTGTACATCTGCACAACATGTCTTTTAAAGTTTGAACCTATCTTATTGCATTTTTGAGTTATAGCAGTTTTTACTGTTTTATTGCTCCAAAAGCCTTTTCAGCCCATGAACAGTTGTTTGTGAGTTTTGAAAAAAAGTGCAAGAGCTATTCAAACCCTTTTTGCTGGGCAAGTAGGACCTGTAAATCTACACAATATATAGTTTAAAGTTTGAGTCTATCATATTAGGTTTTGGATTTATAGCTGTTTTTGTGTCCATTGCTTCAAACGCATTTTCACATAATTTGTGTTTTTTGAAGAAACTGCAAGAGATATCTAACCCATACTTTCTGTGCAAGAGGGGCTTGTACATCTGCACAACATGTCTTTTAAAGTTTGAACCTATCTTATTGCATTTTTGAGTTATAGCAGTTTTTACTGTTTTATTGCTCCAAAAGCCTTTTCAGCCCATGAACAGTTGTTTGTGAGTTTTGAAAAAAAGTGCAAGAGCTATTCAAACCCTTTTTGCTGGGCAAGTAGGACCTGTCAATCTACACAATATATAGTTTAAAGTTTGAGTCTATCCTATTAGGTTTTGGATTTATAGCTGTTTTTGTGTCTATTGCTTCAAAAGCATTTTCACATAATTTGTGTTTTCTGAAGAAACTGCAAGAGATATCTAACCCATACTTTCTGTGCAAGAGGGGCTTGTACATCTGCACAACATGTCTTTTAAAGTTTGAACCTATCTTATTGCATTTTTGAGTTATAGCAGTTTTTACTGTTTTATTGCTCCAAAAGCCTTTTCAGCCCATGAACAGTTGTTTGTGAGTTTTGAAAAAAAGTGCCAGAGCTATTCAAACCCTTTTTGCTGGGCAAGTAGAACCTGTCAATCTACACAATATATAGTTTAAAGTTTGAGTCTATCATATTAGGTTTTGGATTTATAGCTGTTTTTGTGTCTATTGCTTCAAAAGCATTTTCACATAATTTGTGTTTTCTGAAGAAACTGCAAGAGATATCTAACCCATACTTTCTGTGCAAGAGGGGCTTGTACATCTGCACAACATGTCTTTTAAAGTTTGAACCTATCTTATTGCATTTTTGAGTTATAGCAGTTTTTACTGTTTTATTGCTCCAAAAGCCTTTTCAGCCCATGAACAGTTGTTTGTGAGTTTTGAAAAAAAGTTCCAGAGCTATTCAAACCCTTTTTGCTGGGCAAGTAGGACCTGTCAATCTACACAATATATAGTTTAAAGTTTGAGTCTATCATATTAGGTTTTGGATTTATAGCTGTTTTGGTGTCTATTGCTTCAAAAGCATTTTCACATAATTTGTGTTTTCTGAAGAAACTGCAAGAGATATCTAACCCATACTTTCTGTGCAAGAGGGGCTTGTACATCTGCACAACATGTCTTTTAAAGTTTGAACCTATCTTATTGCATTTTTGAGTTATAGCAGTTTTTACTGTTTTATTGCTCCAAAAGCCTTTTCAGCCCATGAACAGTTGTTTGTGAGTTTTAAAAAAAAGTTCCAGAGCTATTCAAACCCTTTTTGCTGGGCAAGTAGGACCTGTCAATCTACACAATATATAGTTTAAAGTTTGAGTCTATCATATTAGGTTTTGGATTTATAGCTGTTTTTGTGTCTATTGCTTCAAAAGCATTTTCACATAATTTGTGTTTTCTGAAGAAACTACAAGAGATATCTAACCCATACTTTCTGTGCAAGAGGGGCTTGTACATCTGCACAACATGTCTTTTAAAGTTTGAACCTATCTTATTGCATTTTTGAGTTATAGCAGTTTTTACTGTTTTATTGCTCCAAAAGCCTTTTCAGCCCATGAACAGTTGTTTGTGAGTTTTGAAAAAAAGTTCTAGAGCTATTCAAACCCTTTTTGCTGGGCAAGTAGGACCTGTCAATCTACACAATATATAGTTTAAAGTTTGAGTCTATCATATTAGGTTTTGGATTTATAGCTGTTTTTGTGTCTATTGCTTCAAAAGCATTTTCACATAATTTGTGTTTTCTGAAGAAACTGCAAGAGATATCTAACCCATACTTTCTGTGCAAGAGGGGCTTGTACATCTGCACAACATGTCTTTCAAAGTTTGAACCTATCTTATTGCATTTTTGAGTTATAGCAGTTTTTACTGTTTTATTGCTCCAAAAGCCTTTTCAGCCCATGAACAGTTGTTTGTGAGTTTTGAAAAAAAGTGCAAGAGCTATTCAAACCCTTTTTGCTGGGCAAGTAGGACCTGTAAATCTACACAATATATAGTTTAAAGTTTGAGTCTATCATATTAGGTTTTGGATTTATAGCTGTTTTTGTGTCCATTGCTTCAAACGCATTTTCACATAATTTGTGTTTTTTGAAGAAACTGCAAGAGATATCTAACCCATACTTTCTGTGCAAGAGGGGCTTGTACATCTGCACAACATGTCTTTTAAAGTTTGAACCTATCTTATTGCATTTTTGAGTTATAGCAGTTTTTACTGTTTTATTGCTCCAAAAGCCTTTTCAGCCCATGAACAGTTGTTTGTGAGTTTTGAAAAAAAGTGCAAGAGCTATTCAAACCCTTTTTGCTGGGCAAGTAGGACCTGTCAATCTACACAATATATAGTTTAAAGTTTGAGTCTATCATATTAGGTTTTGGATTTATAGCTGTTTTTGTGTCTATTGCTTCAAAAGCATTTTCACATAATTTGTGTTTTCTGAAGAAACTGCAAGAGATATCTAACCCATACTTTCTGTGCAAGAGGGGCTTGTACATCTGCACAACATCTCTTTTAAAGTTTGAACCTATCTTATTGCATTTTTGAGTTATAGCAATTTTTACTGTTTTATTGCTCCAAAAGCCTTTTCAGCCCATGAACAGTTGTTTGTGAGTTTTGAAAAAAAGTGCAAGAGCTATTCAAACCCTTTTTGCTGGGCAAGTAGGACCTGTCAATCTACACAATATATAGTTTAAAGTTTGAGTCTATCATATTAGGTTTTGGATTTATAGCTGTTTTTGTGTCCATTGCTTCAAACGCATTTTCACATAATTTGTGTTTTCTGAAGAAACTGCAAGAGATATCTAACCCATACTTTCTGTGCAAGAGGGGCTTGTACATCTGCACAACATGTCTTTTAAAGTTTGAACCTATCTTATTGCATTTTTGAGTTATAGCAGTTTTTACTGTTTTATTGCTCCAAAAGCCTTTTCAGCCCATGAACAGTTGTTTGTGAGTTTTGAAAAAAAGTTCCAGAGCTATTCAAACCCTTTTTGCTGGGCAAGTAGGACCTGTCAATCTACACAATATATAGTTTAAAGTTTGAGTCTATCATATTAGGTTTTGGATTTATAGCTGTTTTTGTGTCTATTGCTTCAAAAGCATTTTCACATAATTTGTGTTTTCTGAAGAAACTACAAGAGATATCTAACCCATACTTTCTGTGCAAGAGGGGCTTGTACATCTGCACAACATGTCTTTTAAAGTTTGAACCTATCTTATTGCATTTTTGAGTTATAGCAGTTTTTACTGTTTTATTGCTCCAAAAGCCTTTTCAGCCCATGAACAGTTGTTTGTGAGTTTTGAAAAAAAGTTCCAGAGCTATTCAAACCCTTTTTGCTGGGCAAGTAGGACCTGTCAATCTACACAATATATAGTTTAAAGTTTGAGTCTATCATATTAGGTTTTGGATTTATAGCTGTTTTTGTGTCTATTGCTTCAAAAGCATTTTCACATAATTTGTGTTTTCTGAAGAAACTGCAAGAGATATCTAACCCATACTTTCTGTGCAAGAGGGGCTTGTACATCTGCACAACATGTCTTTTAAAGTTTGAACCTATCTTATTGCATTTTTGAGTTATAGCAGTTTTTACTGTTTTATTGCTCCAAAAGCTTTTTCAGCCCATGAACAGTTGTTTGTGAGTTTTGAAAAAAAGTGCCAGAGCTATTCAAACCCTTTTTGCTGGGCAAGTAGGACCTGTAAATTTACACAATATATAGTTTAAAGTTTGAGTCTATCATATTAGGTTTTGGATTTATAGCTGTTTTTGTGTCTATTGCTTCAAAAGCATTTTCACATAATTTGTGTTTTCTGAAGAAACTGCAAGAGATATCTAACCCATACTTTCTGTGCAAGAGGGGCTTGTACATCTGCACAACATGTCTTTTAAAGTTTGAACCTATCTTATTGCATTTTTGAGTTATAGCAGTTTTTACTGTTTTATTGCTCCAAAAGCCTTTTCAGCCCATGAACAGTTGTTTGTGAGTTTTGAAAAAAAGTTCCAGAGCTATTCAAACCCTTTTTGCTGGGCAAGTAGGACCTGTAAATCTACACAATATATAGTTTAAAGTTTGAGTCTATCATATTAGGTTTTGGATTTATAGCTGTTTTTGTGTCCATTGCTTCAAAAGCATTTTCACATAATTTGTGTTTTCTGAAGAAACTGCAAGAGATATCTAACCCATACTTTCTGTGCAAGAGGGGCTTGTACATCTGCACAACATGTCTTTTAAAGTTTGAACCTATCTTATTGCATTTTTGAGTTATAGCAGTTTTTACTGTTTTATTGCTCCAAAAGCCTTTTCAGCCCATGAACAGTTTGTGAGTTTAGAAAAAAAGTGCAAGAGCTATTCAAACCCTTTTTGCTGGGCAAGTAGGACCTGTAAATCTACACAATATATAGTTTAAAGTTTGAGTCTATCATATTAGGTTTTGGATTTATAGCTGTTTTTGTGTCCATTGCTTCAAAAGCATTTTCACATAATTTGTGTTTTCTGAAGAAACTGCAAGAGATATCTAACCCATACTTTCTGTGCAAGAGGGGCTTGTACATCTGCACAACATGTCTTTTAAAGTTTGAACCTATCTTATTGCATTTTTCAGTTATAGCAGTTTTTACTGTTTTATTGCTCCAAAAGCCTTTTCAGCCCATGAACAGTTTGTGAGTTTAGAAAAAAAGTGCAAGAGCTATTCAAACCCTTTTTGCTGGGCAAGTAGGACCTGTAAATCTACACAATATATAGTTTAAAGTTTGAGTCTATCATATTAGGTTTTGGATTTATAGCTGTTTTTGTGTCCATTGCTTCAAAAGCATTTTCACATAATTTGTGTTTTCTGAAGAAACTGCAAGAGATATCTAACCCATACTTTCTGTGCAAGAGGGGCTTGTACATCTGCACAACATGTCTTTTAAAGTTTGAACCTATCTTATTGCATTTTTGAGTTATAGCAGTTTTTACTGTTTTATTGCTCCAAAAGCCTTTTCAGCCCATGAACAGTTGTTTGTGAGTTTTGAAAAAAAGTGCTAGAGCTATTCAAACCCTTTTTGCTGGGCAAGTAGGACCTGTAAATCTACACAATATATAGTTTAAAGTTTGAGTCTATCATATTAGGTTTTGGATTTATAGCTGTTTTTGTGTCCATTGCTTCAAACGCATTTTCACATAATTTGTGTTTTTTGAAGAAACTGCAAGAGATATCTAACCCATACGTTCTGTGCAAGAGGGGCTTGTACATCTGCACAACATGTCTTTTAAAGTTTGAACCTATCTTATTGCATTTTTGAGTTATAGCAGTTTTTACTGTTTTATTGCTCCAAAAGCCTTTTCAGCCCATGAACAGTTGTTTGTGAGTTTTGAAAAAAAGTTCCAGAGCTATTCAAACCCTTTTTGCTGGGCAAGTAGGACCTGTCAATCTACACAATATATAGTTTAAAGTTTGAGTCTATCATATTAGGTTTTGGATTTATAGCTGTTTTTGTGTCTATTGCTTCAAAAGCATTTTCACATAATTTGTGTTTTCTGAAGAAACTGCAAGAGATATCTAACCCATACTTTCTGTGCAAGAGGGGCTTGTACATCTGCACAACATGTCTTTTAAAGTTTGAACCTATCTTATTGCATTTTTGAGTTATAGCAGTTTTTACTGTTTTATTGCTCCAAAAGCTTTTTCAGCCCATGAACAGTTGTTTGTGAGTTTTGAAAAAAAGTGCCAGAGCTATTCAAACCCTTTTTGCTGGGCAAGTAGGACCTGTAAATTTACACAATATATAGTTTAAAGTTTGAGTCTATCATATTAGGTTTTGGATTTATAGCTGTTTTTGTGTCTATTGCTTCAAAAGCATTTTCACATAATTTGTGTTTTCTGAAGAAACTGCAAGAGATATCTAACCCATACTTTCTGTGCAAGAGGGGCTTGTACATCTGCACAACATGTCTTTTAAAGTTTGAACCTATCTTATTGCATTTTTGAGTTATAGCAGTTTTTACTGTTTTATTGCTCCAAAAGCCTTTTCAGCCCATGAACAGTTGTTTGTGAGTTTTGAAAAAAAGTGCAAGAGCTATTCAAACCCTTTTTGCTGGGCAAGTAGGACCTGTAAATCTACACAATATATAGTTTAAAGTTTGAGTCTATCATATTAGGTTTTGGATTTATAGCTGTTTTTGTGTCCATTGCTTCAAAAGCATTTTCACATAATTTGTGTTTTCTGAAGAAACTGCAAGAGATATCTAACCCATACTTTCTGTGCAAGAGGGGCTTGTACATCTGCACAACATGTCTTTTAAAGTTTGAACCTATCTTATTGCATTTTTGAGTTATAGCAGTTTTTACTGTTTTATTGCTCCAAAAGCCTTTTCAGCCCATGAACAGTTTGTGAGTTTAGAAAAAAAGTGCAAGAGCTATTCAAACCCTTTTTGCTGGGCAAGTAGGACCTGTAAATCTACACAATATATAGTTTAAAGTTTGAGTCTATCATATTAGGTTTTGGATTTATAGCTGTTTTTGTGTCCATTGCTTCAAAAGCATTTTCACATAATTTGTGTTTTCTGAAGAAACTGCAAGAGATATCTAACCCATACTTTCTGTGCAAGAGGGGCTTGTACATCTGCACAACATGTCTTTTAAAGTTTGAACCTATCTTATTGCATTTTTCAGTTATAGCAGTTTTTACTGTTTTATTGCTCCAAAAGCCTTTTCAGCCCATGAACAGTTTGTGAGTTTAGAAAAAAAGTGCAAGAGCTATTCAAACCCTTTTTGCTGGGCAAGTAGGACCTGTAAATCTACACAATATATAGTTTAAAGTTTGAGTCTATCATATTAGGTTTTGGATTTATAGCTGTTTTTGTGTCCATTGCTTCAAAAGCATTTTCACATAATTTGTGTTTTCTGAAGAAACTGCAAGAGATATCTAACCCATACTTTCTGTGCAAGAGGGGCTTGTACATCTGCACAACATGTCTTTTAAAGTTTGAACCTATCTTATTGCATTTTTGAGTTATAGCAGTTTTTACTGTTTTATTGCTCCAAAAGCCTTTTCAGCCCATGAACAGTTGTTTGTGAGTTTTGAAAAAAAGTGCTAGAGCTATTCAAACCCTTTTTGCTGGGCAAGTAGGACCTGTAAATCTACACAATATATAGTTTAAAGTTTGAGTCTATCATATTAGGTTTTGGATTTATAGCTGTTTTTGTGTCCATTGCTTCAAACGCATTTTCACATAATTTGTGTTTTTTGAAGAAACTGCAAGAGATATCTAACCCATACGTTCTGTGCAAGAGGGGCTTGTACATCTGCACAACATGTCTTTTAAAGTTTGAACCTATCTTATTGCATTTTTGAGTTATAGCAGTTTTTACTGTTTTATTGCTCCAAAAGCCTTTTCAGCCCATGAACAGTTGTTTGTGAGTTTTGAAAAAAAGTGCAAGAGCTATTCAAACCCTTTTTGCTGGGCAAGTAGGACCTGTCAATCTACACAATATATAGTTTAAAGTTTGAGTCTATCATATTAGGTTTTGGATTTATAGCTGTTTTTGTGTCTATTGCTTCAAAAGCATTTTCACATAATTTGTGTTTTCTGAAGAAACTGCAAGAGATATCTAACCCATACTTTCTGTGCAAGAGGGGCTTGTACATCTGCACAACATGTCTTTTAAAGTTTGAACCTATCTTATTGCATTTTTGAGTTATAGCAGTTTTTACTGTTTTATTGCTCCAAAAGCCTTTTCAGCCCATGAACAGTTGTTTGTGAGTTTTGAAAAAAAGTGCAAGAGCTATTCAAACCCTTTTTGCTGGGCAAGTAGGACCTGTCAATCTACACAATATATAGTTTAAAGTTTGAGTCTATCATATTAGGTTTTGGATTTATAGCTGTTTTTGTGTCTATTGCTTCAAAAGCATTTTCACATAATTTGTGTTTTCTGAAGAAACTGCAAGAGATATCTAACCCATACTTTCTGTGCAAGAGGGGCTTGTACATCTGCACAACATGTCTTTTAAAGTTTGAACCTATCTTATTGCATTTTTGAGTTATAGCAGTTTTTACTGTTTTATTGCTCCAAAAGCCTTTTCAGCCCATGAACAGTTGTTTGTGAGTTTTGAAAAAAAGTGCCAGAGCTATTCAAACCCTTTTTGCTGGGCAAGTAGGACCTGTAAATCTACACAATATATAGTTTAAAGTTTGAGTCTATCATATTAGGTTTTGGATTTATAGCTGTTTTTGTGTCCATTGCTTCAAAAGCATTTTCACATAATTTGTGTTTTCTGAAGAAACTGCAAGAGATATCTAACCCATACTTTCTGTGCAAGAGGGGCTTGTACATCTGCACAACATGTCTTTTAAAGTTTGAACCTATCTTATTGCATTTTTGAGTTATAGCAGTTTTTACTGTTTTATTGCTCCAAAAGCCTTTTCAGCCCATGAACAGTTGTTTGTGAGTTTTGAAAAAAAGTGCAAGAGCTATTCAAACCCTTTTTGCTGGGCAAGTAGGACCTGTAAATCTACACAATATATAGTTTAAAGTTTGAGTCTATCATATTAGGTTTTGGATTTATAGCTGTTTTTGTGTCCATTGCTTCAAACGCATTTTCACATAATTTGTGTTTTTTGAAGAAACTGCTAGTGATATCTAACCCATACTTTCTGTGCAAGAGGGGCTTGTACATCTGCACAACATGTCTTTTAAAGTTTGAACCTATCTTATTGCATTTTTGAGTTATAGCAGTTTTTACTGTTTTATTGCTCCAAAAGCCTTTTCAGCCCATGAACAGTTGTTTGTGAGTTTTGAAAAAAAGTGCAAGAGCTATTCAAACCCTTTTTGCTGGGCAAGTAGGACCTGTAAATCTACACAATATATAGTTTAAAGTTTGAGTCTATCATATTAGGTTTTGGATTTATAGCTGTTTTTGTGTCCATTGCTTCAAACGCATTTTCACATAATTTGTGTTTTTTGAAGAAACTGCAAGAGATATCTAACCCATACTTTCTGTGCAAGAGGGGCTTGTACATCTGCACAACATTTCTTTTAAAGTTTGAACCTATCTTATTGCATTTTTGAGTTATAGCAGTTTTTACTGTTTTATTGCTCCAAAAGCCTTTTCAGCCCATGAACAGTTGTTTGTGAGTTTTGAAAAAAAGTGCAAGAGCTATTCAAACCCTTTTTGCTGGGCAAGTAGGACCTGTAAATCTACACAATATATAGTTTAAAGTTTGAGTCTATCAGTTTAGGTTTTGGATTTATAGCTGTTTTTGTGTCCATTGCTTCAAACGCATTTTCACATAATTTGTGTTTTTTGAAGAAACTGCAAGAGATATCTAACCCATACTTTCTGTGCAAGAGGGGCTTGTACATCTGCACAACATGTCTTTTAAAGTTTGAACCTATCTTATTGCATTTTTGAGTTATAGCAGTTTTTACTGTTGTATTGCTCCAAAAGCCTTTTCAGCCCATGAACAGTTGTTTGTGAGTTTTGAAAAAAAGTGCAAGAGCTATTCAAACCCTTTTTGCTGGGCAAGTAGGACCTGTCAATCTACACAATATATAGTTTAAAGTTTGAGTCTATCCTATTAGGTTTTGGATTTATAGCTGTTTTTGTGTCTATTGCTTCAAAAGCATTTTCACATAATTTGTGTTTTCTGAAGAAACTGCAAGAGATATCTAACCCATACTTTCTGTGCAAGAGGGGCTTGTACATCTGCACAACATGTCTTTTAAAGTTTGAACCTATCTTATTGCATTTTTGAGTTATAGCAGTTTTTACTGTTTTATTGCTCCAAAAGCCTTTTCAGCCCATGAACAGTTGTTTGTGAGTTTTGAAAAAAAGTGCCAGAGCTATTCAAACCCTTTTTGCTGGGCAAGTAGAACCTGTCAATCTACACAATATATAGTTTAAAGTTTGAGTCTATCATATTAGGTTTTGGATTTATAGCTGTTTTTGTGTCTATTGCTTCAAAAGCATTTTCACATAATTTGTGTTTTCTGAAGAAACTGCAAGAGATATCTAACCCATACTTTCTGTGCAAGAGGGGCTTGTACATCTGCACAACATGTCTTTTAAAGTTTGAACCTATCTTATTGCATTTTTGAGTTATAGCAGTTTTTACTGTTTTATTGCTCCAAAAGCCTTTTCAGCCCATGAACAGTTGTTTGTGAGTTTTGAAAAAAAGTTCCAGAGCTATTCAAACCCTTTTTGCTGGGCAAGTAGGACCTGTCAATCTACACAATATATAGTTTAAAGTTTGAGTCTATCATATTAGGTTTTGGATTTATAGCTGTTTTGGTGTCTATTGCTTCAAAAGCATTTTCACATAATTTGTGTTTTCTGAAGAAACTGCAAGAGATATCTAACCCATACTTTCTGTGCAAGAGGGGCTTGTACATCTGCACAACATGTCTTTTAAAGTTTGAACCTATCTTATTGCATTTTTGAGTTATAGCAGTTTTTACTGTTTTATTGCTCCAAAAGCCTTTTCAGCCCATGAACAGTTGTTTGTGAGTTTTAAAAAAAAGTTCCAGAGCTATTCAAACCCTTTTTGCTGGGCAAGTAGGACCTGTCAATCTACACAATATATAGTTTAAAGTTTGAGTCTATCATATTAGGTTTTGGATTTATAGCTGTTTTTGTGTCTATTGCTTCAAAAGCATTTTCACATAATTTGTGTTTTCTGAAGAAACTACAAGAGATATCTAACCCATACTTTCTGTGCAAGAGGGGCTTGTACATCTGCACAACATGTCTTTTAAAGTTTGAACCTATCTTATTGCATTTTTGAGTTATAGCAGTTTTTACTGTTTTATTGCTCCAAAAGCCTTTTTAGCCCATGAACAGTTGTTTGTGAGTTTTGAAAAAAAGTTCTAGAGCTATTCAAACCCTTTTTGCTGGGCAAGTAGGACCTGTCAATCTACACAATATATAGTTTAAAGTTTGAGTCTATCATATTAGGTTTTGGATTTATAGCTGTTTTTGTGTCTATTGCTTCAAAAGCATTTTCACATAATTTGTGTTTTCTGAAGAAACTGCAAGAGATATCTAACCCATACTTTCTGTGCAAGAGGGGCTTGTACATCTGCACAACATGTCTTTCAAAGTTTGAACCTATCTTATTGCATTTTTGAGTTATAGCAGTTTTTACTGTTTTATTGCTCCAAAAGCCTTTTCAGCCCATGAACAGTTGTTTGTGAGTTTTGAAAAAAAGTGCAAGAGCTATTCAAACCCTTTTTGCTGGGCAAGTAGGACCTGTAAATCTACACAATATATAGTTTAAAGTTTGAGTCTATCATATTAGGTTTTGGATTTATAGCTGTTTTTGTGTCCATTGCTTCAAACGCATTTTCACATAATTTGTGTTTTTTGAAGAAACTGCAAGAGATATCTAACCCATACTTTCTGTGCAAGAGGGGCTTGTACATCTGCACAACATGTCTTTTAAAGTTTGAACCTATCTTATTGCATTTTTGAGTTATAGCAGTTTTTACTGTTTTATTGCTCCAAAAGCCTTTTCAGCCCATGAACAGTTGTTTGTGAGTTTTGAAAAAAAGTGCAAGAGCTATTCAAACCCTTTTTGCTGGGCAAGTAGGACCTGTCAATCTACACAATATATAGTTTAAAGTTTGAGTCTATCATATTAGGTTTTGGATTTATAGCTGTTTTTGTGTCTATTGCTTCAAAAGCATTTTCACATAATTTGTGTTTTCTGAAGAAACTGCAAGAGATATCTAACCCATACTTTCTGTGCAAGAGGGGCTTGTACATCTGCACAACATGTCTTTTAAAGTTTGAACCTATCTTATTGCATTTTTGAGTTATAGCAATTTTTACTGTTTTATTGCTCCAAAAGCCTTTTCAGCCCATGAACAGTTGTTTGTGAGTTTTGAAAAAAAGTGCAAGAGCTATTCAAACCCTTTTTGCTGGGCAAGTAGGACCTGTAAAAATCTACACAATATATAGTTTAAAGTTTGAGTCTATCATATTAGGTTTTGGATTTATAGCTGTTTTTGTGTCCATTGCTTCAAACGCATTTTCACATAATTTGTGTTTTTTGAAGAAACTGCAAGAGATATCTAACCCATACTTTCTGTGCAAGAGGGGCTTGTACATCTGCACAACATGTCTTTTAAAGTTTGAACCTATCTTATTGCATTTTTGAGTTATAGCAGTTTTTACTGTTTTATTGCTCCAAAAGCCTTTTCAGCCCATGAACAGTTGTTTGTGAGTTTTGAAAAAAAGGTCAAGAGCTATTCAAACCCTTTTTGCTGGGCAAGTAGGACCTGTAAATCTACACAATATATAGTTTAAAGTTTGAGTCTATCATATTAGGTTTTGGATTTATAGCTGTTTTTGTGTCCATTGCTTCAAACGCATTTTCACATAATTTGTGTTTTCTGAAGAAACTGCAAGAGATATCTAACCCATACTTTCTGTGCAAGAGGGGCTTGTACATCTGCACAACATGTCTTTTAAAGTTTGAACCTATCTTATTGCATTTTTGAGTTATAGCAGTTTTTACTGTTTTATTGCTCCAAAAGCCTTTTCAGCCCATGAACAGTTGTTTGTGAGTTTTGAAAAAAAGTTCCAGAGCTATTCAAACCCTTTTTGCTGGGCAAGTAGGACCTGTCAATCTACACAATATATAGTTTAAAGTTTGAGTCTATCATATTAGGTTTTGGATTTATAGCTGTTTTTGTGTCTATTGCTTCAAAAGCATTTTCACATAATTTGTGTTTTCTGAAGAAACTGCAAGAGATATCTAACCCATACTTTCTGTGCAAGAGGGGCTTGTACATCTGCACAACATGTCTTTTAAAGTTTGAACCTATCTTATTGCATTTTTGAGTTATAGCAGTTTTTACTGTTTTATTGCTCCAAAAGCCTTTTCAGCCCATGAACAGTTGTTTGTGAGTTTTGAAAAAAAGTTCCAGAGCTATTCAAACCCTTTTTGCTGGGCAAGTAGGACCTGTAAATCTACACAATATATAGTTTAAAGTTTGAGTCTATCATATTAGGTTTTGGATTTATAGCTGTTTTTGTGTCCATTGCTTCAAAAGCATTTTCACATAATTTGTGTTTTCTGAAGAAACTGCAAGAGATATCTAACCCATACTTTCTGTGCAAGAGGGGCTTGTACATCTGCACAACATGTCTTTTAAAGTTTGAACCTATCTTATTGCATTTTTGAGTTATAGCAGTTTTTACTGTTTTATTGCTCCAAAAGCCTTTTCAGCCCATGAACAGTTTGTGAGTTTAGAAAAAAAGTGCAAGAGCTATTCAAACCCTTTTTGCTGGGCAAGTAGGACCTGTAAATCTACACAATATATAGTTTAAAGTTTGAGTCTATCATATTAGGTTTTGGATTTATAGCTGTTTTTGTGTCCATTGCTTCAAAAGCATTTTCACATAATTTGTGTTTTCTGAAGAAACTGCAAGAGATATCTAACCCATACTTTCTGTGCAAGAGGGGCTTGTACATCTGCACAACATGTCTTTTAAAGTTTGAACCTATCTTATTGCATTTTTCAGTTATAGCAGTTTTTACTGTTTTATTGCTCCAAAAGCCTTTTCAGCCCATGAACAGTTTGTGAGTTTAGAAAAAAAGTGCAAGAGCTATTCAAACCCTTTTTGCTGGGCAAGTAGGACCTGTAAATCTACACAATATATAGTTTAAAGTTTGAGTCTATCATATTAGGTTTTGGATTTATAGCTGTTTTTGTGTCCATTGCTTCAAAAGCATTTTCACATAATTTGTGTTTTCTGAAGAAACTGCAAGAGATATCTAACCCATACTTTCTGTGCAAGAGGGGCTTGTACATCTGCACAACATGTCTTTTAAAGTTTGAACCTATCTTATTGCATTTTTGAGTTATAGCAGTTTTTACTGTTTTATTGCTCCAAAAGCCTTTTCAGCCCATGAACAGTTGTTTGTGAGTTTTGAAAAAAAGTGCTAGAGCTATTCAAACCCTTTTTGCTGGGCAAGTAGGACCTGTAAATCTACACAATATATAGTTTAAAGTTTGAGTCTATCATATTAGGTTTTGGATTTATAGCTGTTTTTGTGTCCATTGCTTCAAACGCATTTTCACATAATTTGTGTTTTTTGAAGAAACTGCAAGAGATATCTAACCCATACGTTCTGTGCAAGAGGGGCTTGTACATCTGCACAACATGTCTTTTAAAGTTTGAACCTATCTTATTGCATTTTTGAGTTATAGCAGTTTTTACTGTTTTATTGCTCCAAAAGCCTTTTCAGCCCATGAACAGTTGTTTGTGAGTTTTGAAAAAAAGTTCCAGAGCTATTCAAACCCTTTTTGCTGGGCAAGTAGGACCTGTCAATCTACACAATATATAGTTTAAAGTTTGAGTCTATCATATTAGGTTTTGGATTTATAGCTGTTTTTGTGTCTATTGCTTCAAAAGCATTTTCACATAATTTGTGTTTTCTGAAGAAACTGCAAGAGATATCTAACCCATACTTTCTGTGCAAGAGGGGCTTGTACATCTGCACAACATGTCTTTTAAAGTTTGAACCTATCTTATTGCATTTTTGAGTTATAGCAGTTTTTACTGTTTTATTGCTCCAAAAGCTTTTTCAGCCCATGAACAGTTGTTTGTGAGTTTTGAAAAAAAGTGCCAGAGCTATTCAAACCCTTTTTGCTGGGCAAGTAGGACCTGTAAATTTACACAATATATAGTTTAAAGTTTGAGTCTATCATATTAGGTTTTGGATTTATAGCTGTTTTTGTGTCTATTGCTTCAAAAGCATTTTCACATAATTTGTGTTTTCTGAAGAAACTGCAAGAGATATCTAACCCATACTTTCTGTGCAAGAGGGGCTTGTACATCTGCACAACATGTCTTTTAAAGTTTGAACCTATCTTATTGCATTTTTGAGTTATAGCAGTTTTTACTGTTTTATTGCTCCAAAAGCCTTTTCAGCCCATGAACAGTTGTTTGTGAGTTTTGAAAAAAAGTGCAAGAGCTATTCAAACCCTTTTTGCTGGGCAAGTAGGACCTGTAAATCTACACAATATATAGTTTAAAGTTTGAGTCTATCATATTAGGTTTTGGATTTATAGCTGTTTTTGTGTCCATTGCTTCAAAAGCATTTTCACATAATTTGTGTTTTCTGAAGAAACTGCAAGAGATATCTAACCCATACTTTCTGTGCAAGAGGGGCTTGTACATCTGCACAACATGTCTTTTAAAGTTTGAACCTATCTTATTGCATTTTTGAGTTATAGCAGTTTTTACTGTTTTATTGCTCCAAAAGCCTTTTCAGCCCATGAACAGTTTGTGAGTTTAGAAAAAAAGTGCAAGAGCTATTCAAACCCTTTTTGCTGGGCAAGTAGGACCTGTAAATCTACACAATATATAGTTTAAAGTTTGAGTCTATCATATTAGGTTTTGGATTTATAGCTGTTTTTGTGTCCATTGCTTCAAAAGCATTTTCACATAATTTGTGTTTTCTGAAGAAACTGCAAGAGATATCTAACCCATACTTTCTGTGCAAGAGGGGCTTGTACATCTGCACAACATGTCTTTTAAAGTTTGAACCTATCTTATTGCATTTTTCAGTTATAGCAGTTTTTACTGTTTTATTGCTCCAAAAGCCTTTTCAGCCCATGAACAGTTTGTGAGTTTAGAAAAAAAGTGCAAGAGCTATTCAAACCCTTTTTGCTGGGCAAGTAGGACCTGTAAATCTACACAATATATAGTTTAAAGTTTGAGTCTATCATATTAGGTTTTGGATTTATAGCTGTTTTTGTGTCCATTGCTTCAAAAGCATTTTCACATAATTTGTGTTTTCTGAAGAAACTGCAAGAGATATCTAACCCATACTTTCTGTGCAAGAGGGGCTTGTACATCTGCACAACATGTCTTTTAAAGTTTGAACCTATCTTATTGCATTTTTGAGTTATAGCAGTTTTTACTGTTTTATTGCTCCAAAAGCCTTTTCAGCCCATGAACAGTTGTTTGTGAGTTTTGAAAAAAAGTGCTAGAGCTATTCAAACCCTTTTTGCTGGGCAAGTAGGACCTGTAAATCTACACAATATATAGTTTAAAGTTTGAGTCTATCATATTAGGTTTTGGATTTATAGCTGTTTTTGTGTCCATTGCTTCAAACGCATTTTCACATAATTTGTGTTTTTTGAAGAAACTGCAAGAGATATCTAACCCATACGTTCTGTGCAAGAGGGGCTTGTACATCTGCACAACATGTCTTTTAAAGTTTGAACCTATCTTATTGCATTTTTGAGTTATAGCAGTTTTTACTGTTTTATTGCTCCAAAAGCCTTTTCAGCCCATGAACAGTTGTTTGTGAGTTTTGAAAAAAAGTTCCAGAGCTATTCAAACCCTTTTTGCTGGGCAAGTAGGACCTGTCAATCTACACAATATATAGTTTAAAGTTTGAGTCTATCATATTAGGTTTTGGATTTATAGTTTTTTTTGTGTCTATTGCTTCAAAAGCATTTTCACATAATTTGTGTTTTCTGAAGAAACTGCAAGAGATATCTAACCCATACTTTCTGTGCAAGAGGGGCTTGTACATCTGCACAACATGTCTTTTAAAGTTTGAACCTATCTTATTGCATTTTTGAGTTATAGCAGTTTTTACTGTTTTATTGCTCCAAAAGCCTTTTCAGCCCATGAACAGTTGTTTGTGAGTTTTGAAAAAAAGTGCAAGAGCTATTCAAACCCTTTTTGCTGGGCAAGTAGGACCTGTCAATCTACACAATATATAGTTTAAAGTTTGAGTCTATCATATTAGGTTTTGGATTTATAGCTGTTTTTGTGTCTATTGCTTCAAAAGCATTTTCACATAATTTGTGTTTTCTGAAGAAACTGCAAGAGATATCTAACCCATACTTTCTGTGCAAGAGGGGCTTGTACATCTGCACAACATGTCTTTTAAAGTTTGAACCTATCTTATTGCATTTTTGAGTTATAGCAGTTTTTACTGTTTTATTGCTCCAAAAGCCTTTTCAGCCCATGAACAGTTGTTTGTGAGTTTTGAAAAAAAGTGCCAGAGCTATTCAAACCCTTTTTGCTGGGCAAGTAGGACCTGTAAATCTACACAATATATAGTTTAAAGTTTGAGTCTATCATATTAGGTTTTGGATTTATAGCTGTTTTTGTGTCCATTGCTTCAAACGCATTTTCACATAATTTGTGTTTTTTGAAGAAACTGCTAGAGATATCTAACCCATACTTTCTGTGCAAGAGGGGCTTGTACATCTGCACAACATGTCTTTTAAAGTTTGAACCTATCTTATTGCATTTTTGAGTTATAGCAGTTTTTACTGTTTTATTGCTCCAAAAGCCTTTTCAGCCCATGAACAGTTGTTTGTGAGTTTTGAAAAAAAGTGCAAGAGCTATTCAAACCCTTTTTGCTGGGCAAGTAGGACCTGTAAATCTACACAATATATAGTTTAAAGTTTGAGTCTATCATATTAGGTTTTGGATTTATAGCTGTTTTTGTGTCCATTGCTTCAAACGCATTTTCACATAATTTGTGTTTTTTGAAGAAACTGCAAGAGATATCTAACCCATACTTTCTGTGCAAGAGGGGCTTGTACATCTGCACAACATTTCTTTTAAAGTTTGAACCTATCTTATTGCATTTTTGAGTTATAGCAGTTTTTACTGTTTTATTGCTCCAAAAGCCTTTTCAGCCCATGAACAGTTGTTTGTGAGTTTTGAAAAAAAGTGCAAGAGCTATTCAAACCCTTTTTGCTGGGCAAGTAGGACCTGTAAATCTACACAATATATAGTTTAAAGTTTGAGTCTATCAGTTTAGGTTTTGGATTTATAGCTGTTTTTGTGTCCATTGCTTCAAACGCATTTTCACATAATTTGTGTTTTTTGAAGAAACTGCAAGAGATATCTAACCCATACTTTCTGTGCAAGAGGGGCTTGTACATCTGCACAACATGTCTTTTAAAGTTTGAACCTATCTTATTGCATTTTTGAGTTATAGCAGTTTTTACTGTTGTATTGCTCCAAAAGCCTTTTCAGCCCATGAACAGTTGTTTGTGAGTTTTGAAAAAAAGTGCAAGAGCTATTCAAACCCTTTTTGCTGGGCAAGTAGGACCTGTCAATCTACACAATATATAGTTTAAAGTTTGAGTCTATCCTATTAGGTTTTGGATTTATAGCTGTTTTTGTGTCTATTGCTTCAAAAGCATTTTCACATAATTTGTGTTTTCTGAAGAAACTGCAAGAGATATCTAACCCATACTTTCTGTGCAAGAGGGGCTTGTACATCTGCACAACATGTCTTTTAAAGTTTGAACCTATCTTATTGCATTTTTGAGTTATAGCAGTTTTTACTGTTTTATTGCTCCAAAAGCCTTTTCAGCCCATGAACAGTTGTTTGTGAGTTTTGAAAAAAAGTGCCAGAGCTATTCAAACCCTTTTTGCTGGGCAAGTAGAACCTGTCAATCTACACAATATATAGTTTAAAGTTTGAGTCTATCATATTAGGTTTTGGATTTATAGCTGTTTTTGTGTCTATTGCTTCAAAAGCATTTTCACATAATTTGTGTTTTCTGAAGAAACTGCAAGAGATATCTAACCCATACTTTCTGTGCAAGAGGGGCTTGTACATCTGCACAACATGTCTTTTAAAGTTTGAACCTATCTTATTGCATTTTTGAGTTATAGCAGTTTTTACTGTTTTATTGCTCCAAAAGCCTTTTCAGCCCATGAACAGTTGTTTGTGAGTTTTGAAAAAAAGTTCCAGAGCTATTCAAACCCTTTTTGCTGGGCAAGTAGGACCTGTCAATCTACACAATATATAGTTTAAAGTTTGAGTCTATCATATTAGGTTTTGGATTTATAGCTGTTTTGGTGTCTATTGCTTCAAAAGCATTTTCACATAATTTGTGTTTTCTGAAGAAACTGCAAGAGATATCTAACCCATACTTTCTGTGCAAGAGGGGCTTGTACATCTGCACAACATGTCTTTTAAAGTTTGAACCTATCTTATTGCATTTTTGAGTTATAGCAGTTTTTACAGTTTTATTGCTCCAAAAGCCTTTTCAGCCCATGAACAGTTGTTTGTGAGTTTTAAAAAAAAGTTCCAGAGCTATTCAAACCCTTTTTGCTGGGCAAGTAGGACCTGTCAATCTACACAATATATAGTTTAAAGTTTGAGTCTATCATATTAGGTTTTGGATTTATAGCTGTTTTTGTGTCTATTGCTTCAAAAGCATTTTCACATAATTTGTGTTTTCTGAAGAAACTACAAGAGATATCTAACCCATACTTTCTGTGCAAGAGGGGCTTGTACATCTGCACAACATGTCTTTTAAAGTTTGAACCTATCTTATTGCATTTTTGAGTTATAGCAGTTTTTACTGTTTTATTGCTCCAAAAGCCTTTTCAGCCCATGAACAGTTGTTTGTGAGTTTTGAAAAAAAGTTCTAGAGCTATTCAAACCCTTTTTGCTGGGCAAGTAGGACCTGTCAATCTACACAATATATAGTTTAAAGTTTGAGTCTATCATATTAGGTTTTGGATTTATAGCTGTTTTTGTGTCTATTGCTTCAAAAGCATTTTCACATAATTTGTGTTTTCTGAAGAAACTGCAAGAGATATCTAACCCATACTTTCTGTGCAAGAGGGGCTTGTACATCTGCACAACATGTCTTTCAAAGTTTGAACCTATCTTATTGCATTTTTGAGTTATAGCAGTTTTTACTGTTTTATTGCTCCAAAAGCCTTTTCAGCCCATGAACAGTTGTTTGTGAGTTTTGAAAAAAAGTGCAAGAGCTATTCAAACCCTTTTTGCTGGGCAAGTAGGACCTGTAAATCTACACAATATATAGTTTAAAGTTTGAGTCTATCATATTAGGTTTTGGATTTATAGCTGTTTTTGTGTCCATTGCTTCAAACGCATTTTCACATAATTTGTGTTTTTTGAAGAAACTGCAAGAGATATCTAACCCATACTTTCTGTGCAAGAGGGGCTTGTACATCTGCACAACATGTCTTTTAAAGTTTGAACCTATCTTATTGCATTTTTGAGTTATAGCAGTTTTTACTGTTTTATTGCTCCAAAAGCCTTTTCAGCCCATGAACAGTTGTTTGTGAGTTTTGAAAAAAAGTGCAAGAGCTATTCAAACCCTTTTTGCTGGGCAAGTAGGACCTGTCAATCTACACAATATATAGTTTAAAGTTTGAGTCTATCATATTAGGTTTTGGATTTATAGCTGTTTTTGTGTCTATTGCTTCAAAAGCATTTTCACATAATTTGTGTTTTCTGAAGAAACTGCAAGAGATATCTAACCCATACTTTCTGTGCAAGAGGGGCTTGTACATCTGCACAACATGTCTTTTAAAGTTTGAACCTATCTTATTGCATTTTTGAGTTATAGCAATTTTTACTGTTTTATTGCTCCAAAAGCCTTTTCAGCCCATGAACAGTTGTTTGTGAGTTTTGAAAAAAAGTGCAAGAGCTATTCAAACCCTTTTTGCTGGGCAAGTAGGACCTGTAAAAATCTACACAATATATAGTTTAAAGTTTGAGTCTATCATATTAGGTTTTGGATTTATAGCTGTTTTTGTGTCCATTGCTTCAAACGCATTTTCACATAATTTGTGTTTTTTGAAGAAACTGCAAGAGATATCTAACCCATACTTTCTGTGCAAGAGGGGCTTGTACATCTGCACAACATGTCTTTTAAAGTTTGAACCTATCTTATTGCATTTTTGAGTTATAGCAGTTTTTACTGTTTTATTGCTCCAAAAGCCTTTTCAGCCCATGAACAGTTGTTTGTGAGTTTTGAAAAAAAGGTCAAGAGCTATTCAAACCCTTTTTGCTGGGCAAGTAGGACCTGTAAATCTACACAATATATAGTTTAAAGTTTGAGTCTATCATATTAGGTTTTGGATTTATAGCTGTTTTTGTGTCCATTGCTTCAAACGCATTTTCACATAATTTGTGTTTTCTGAAGAAACTGCAAGAGATATCTAACCCATACTTTCTGTGCAAGAGGGGCTTGTACATCTGCACAACATGTCTTTTAAAGTTTGAACCTATCTTATTGCATTTTTGAGTTATAGCAGTTTTTACTGTTTTATTGCTCCAAAAGCCTTTTCAGCCCATGAACAGTTGTTTGTGAGTTTTGAAAAAAAGTTCCAGAGCTATTCAAACCCTTTTTGCTGGGCAAGTAGGACCTGTCAATCTACACAATATATAGTTTAAAGTTTGAGTCTATCATATTAGGTTTTGGATTTATAGCTGTTTTTGTGTCTATTGCTTCAAAAGCATTTTCACATAATTTGTGTTTTCTGAAGAAACTACAAGAGATATCTAACCCATACTTTCTGTGCAAGAGGGGCTTGTACATCTGCACAACATGTCTTTTAAAGTTTGAACCTATCTTATTGCATTTTTGAGTTATAGCAGTTTTTACTGTTTTATTGCTCCAAAAGCCTTTTCAGCCCATGAACAGTTGTTTGTGAGTTTTGAAAAAAAGTTCCAGAGCTATTCAAACCCTTTTTGCTGGGCAAGTAGGACCTGTCAATCTACACAATATATAGTTTAAAGTTTGAGTCTATCATATTAGGTTTTGGATTTATAGCTGTTTTTGTGTCTATTGCTTCAAAAGCATTTTCACATAATTTGTGTTTTCTGAAGAAACTGCAAGAGATATCTAACCCATACTTTCTGTGCAAGAGGGGCTTGTACATCTGCACAACATGTCTTTTAAAGTTTGAACCTATCTTATTGCATTTTTGAGTTATAGCAGTTTTTACTGTTTTATTGCTCCAAAAGCCTTTTCAGCCCATGAACAGTTGTTTGTGAGTTTTGAAAAAAAGTGCTAGAGCTATTCAAACCCTTTTTGCTGGGCAAGTAGGACCTGTAAATCTACACAATATATAGTTTAAAGTTTGAGTCTATCATATTAGGTTTTGGATTTATAGCTGTTTTTGTGTCCATTGCTTCAAACGCATTTTCACATAATTTGTGTTTTTTGAAGAAACTGCAAGAGATATCTAACCCATACGTTCTGTGCAAGAGGGGCTTGTACATCTGCACAACATGTCTTTTAAAGTTTGAACCTATCTTATTGCATTTTTGAGTTATAGCAGTTTTTACTGTTTTATTGCTCCAAAAGCCTTTTCAGCCCATGAACAGTTGTTTGTGAGTTTTGAAAAAAAGTTCCAGAGCTATTCAAACCCTTTTTGCTGGGCAAGTAGGACCTGTCAATCTACACAATATATAGTTTAAAGTTTGAGTCTATCATATTAGGTTTTGGATTTATAGTTTTTTTTGTGTCTATTGCTTCAAAAGCATTTTCACATAATTTGTGTTTTCTGAAGAAACTGCAAGAGATATCTAACCCATACTTTCTGTGCAAGAGGGGCTTGTACATCTGCACAACATGTCTTTTAAAGTTTGAACCTATCTTATTGCATTTTTGAGTTATAGCAGTTTTTACTGTTTTATTGCTCCAAAAGCCTTTTCAGCCCATGAACAGTTGTTTGTGAGTTTTGAAAAAAAGTGCAAGAGCTATTCAAACCCTTTTTGCTGGGCAAGTAGGACCTGTCAATCTACACAATATATAGTTTAAAGTTTGAGTCTATCATATTAGGTTTTGGATTTATAGCTGTTTTTGTGTCTATTGCTTCAAAAGCATTTTCACATAATTTGTGTTTTCTGAAGAAACTGCAAGAGATATCTAACCCATACTTTCTGTGCAAGAGGGGCTTGTACATCTGCACAACATGTCTTTTAAAGTTTGAACCTATCTTATTGCATTTTTGAGTTATAGCAGTTTTTACTGTTTTATTGCTCCAAAAGCCTTTTCAGCCCATGAACAGTTGTTTGTGAGTTTTGAAAAAAAGTGCCAGAGCTATTCAAACCCTTTTTGCTGGGCAAGTAGGACCTGTAAATCTACACAATATATAGTTTAAAGTTTGAGTCTATCATATTAGGTTTTGGATTTATAGCTGTTTTTGTGTCCATTGCTTCAAACGCATTTTCACATAATTTGTGTTTTTTGAAGAAACTGCTAGAGATATCTAACCCATACTTTCTGTGCAAGAGGGGCTTGTACATCTGCACAACATGTCTTTTAAAGTTTGAACCTATCTTATTGCATTTTTGAGTTATAGCAGTTTTTACTGTTTTATTGCTCCAAAAGCCTTTTCAGCCCATGAACAGTTGTTTGTGAGTTTTGAAAAAAAGTGCAAGAGCTATTCAAACCCTTTTTGCTGGGCAAGTAGGACCTGTAAATCTACACAATATATAGTTTAAAGTTTGAGTCTATCATATTAGGTTTTGGATTTATAGCTGTTTTTGTGTCCATTGCTTCAAACGCATTTTCACATAATTTGTGTTTTTTGAAGAAACTGCAAGAGATATCTAACCCATACTTTCTGTGCAAGAGGGGCTTGTACATCTGCACAACATTTCTTTTAAAGTTTGAACCTATCTTATTGCATTTTTGAGTTATAGCAGTTTTTACTGTTTTATTGCTCCAAAAGCCTTTTCAGCCCATGAACAGTTGTTTGTGAGTTTTGAAAAAAAGTGCAAGAGCTATTCAAACCCTTTTTGCTGGGCAAGTAGGACCTGTAAATCTACACAATATATAGTTTAAAGTTTGAGTCTATCAGTTTAGGTTTTGGATTTATAGCTGTTTTTGTGTCCATTGCTTCAAACGCATTTTCACATAATTTGTGTTTTTTGAAGAAACTGCAAGAGATATCTAACCCATACTTTCTGTGCAAGAGGGGCTTGTACATCTGCACAACATGTCTTTTAAAGTTTGAACCTATCTTATTGCATTTTTGAGTTATAGCAGTTTTTACTGTTGTATTGCTCCAAAAGCCTTTTCAGCCCATGAACAGTTGTTTGTGAGTTTTGAAAAAAAGTGCAAGAGCTATTCAAACCCTTTTTGCTGGGCAAGTAGGACCTGTCAATCTACACAATATATAGTTTAAAGTTTGAGTCTATCCTATTAGGTTTTGGATTTATAGCTGTTTTTGTGTCTATTGCTTCAAAAGCATTTTCACATAATTTGTGTTTTCTGAAGAAACTGCAAGAGATATCTAACCCATACTTTCTGTGCAAGAGGGGCTTGTACATCTGCACAACATGTCTTTTAAAGTTTGAACCTATCTTATTGCATTTTTGAGTTATAGCAGTTTTTACTGTTTTATTGCTCCAAAAGCCTTTTCAGCCCATGAACAGTTGTTTGTGAGTTTTGAAAAAAAGTGCCAGAGCTATTCAAACCCTTTTTGCTGGGCAAGTAGAACCTGTCAATCTACACAATATATAGTTTAAAGTTTGAGTCTATCATATTAGGTTTTGGATTTATAGCTGTTTTTGTGTCTATTGCTTCAAAAGCATTTTCACATAATTTGTGTTTTCTGAAGAAACTGCAAGAGATATCTAACCCATACTTTCTGTGCAAGAGGGGCTTGTACATCTGCACAACATGTCTTTTAAAGTTTGAACCTATCTTATTGCATTTTTGAGTTATAGCAGTTTTTACTGTTTTATTGCTCCAAAAGCCTTTTCAGCCCATGAACAGTTGTTTGTGAGTTTTGAAAAAAAGTTCCAGAGCTATTCAAACCCTTTTTGCTGGGCAAGTAGGACCTGTCAATCTACACAATATATAGTTTAAAGTTTGAGTCTATCATATTAGGTTTTGGATTTATAGCTGTTTTGGTGTCTATTGCTTCAAAAGCATTTTCACATAATTTGTGTTTTCTGAAGAAACTGCAAGAGATATCTAACCCATACTTTCTGTGCAAGAGGGGCTTGTACATCTGCACAACATGTCTTTTAAAGTTTGAACCTATCTTATTGCATTTTTGAGTTATAGCAGTTTTTACAGTTTTATTGCTCCAAAAGCCTTTTCAGCCCATGAACAGTTGTTTGTGAGTTTTAAAAAAAAGTTCCAGAGCTATTCAAACCCTTTTTGCTGGGCAAGTAGGACCTGTCAATCTACACAATATATAGTTTAAAGTTTGAGTCTATCATATTAGGTTTTGGATTTATAGCTGTTTTTGTGTCTATTGCTTCAAAAGCATTTTCACATAATTTGTGTTTTCTGAAGAAACTACAAGAGATATCTAACCCATACTTTCTGTGCAAGAGGGGCTTGTACATCTGCACAACATGTCTTTTAAAGTTTGAACCTATCTTATTGCATTTTTGAGTTATAGCAGTTTTTACTGTTTTATTGCTCCAAAAGCCTTTTCAGCCCATGAACAGTTGTTTGTGAGTTTTGAAAAAAAGTTCTAGAGCTATTCAAACCCTTTTTGCTGGGCAAGTAGGACCTGTCAATCTACACAATATATAGTTTAAAGTTTGAGTCTATCATATTAGGTTTTGGATTTATAGCTGTTTTTGTGTCTATTGCTTCAAAAGCATTTTCACATAATTTGTGTTTTCTGAAGAAACTGCAAGAGATATCTAACCCATACTTTCTGTGCAAGAGGGGCTTGTACATCTGCACAACATGTCTTTCAAAGTTTGAACCTATCTTATTGCATTTTTGAGTTATAGCAGTTTTTACTGTTTTATTGCTCCAAAAGCCTTTTCAGCCCATGAACAGTTGTTTGTGAGTTTTGAAAAAAAGTGCAAGAGCTATTCAAACCCTTTTTGCTGGGCAAGTAGGACCTGTAAATCTACACAATATATAGTTTAAAGTTTGAGTCTATCATATTAGGTTTTGGATTTATAGCTGTTTTTGTGTCCATTGCTTCAAACGCATTTTCACATAATTTGTGTTTTTTGAAGAAACTGCAAGAGATATCTAACCCATACTTTCTGTGCAAGAGGGGCTTGTACATCTGCACAACATGTCTTTTAAAGTTTGAACCTATCTTATTGCATTTTTGAGTTATAGCAGTTTTTACTGTTTTATTGCTCCAAAAGCCTTTTCAGCCCATGAACAGTTGTTTGTGAGTTTTGAAAAAAAGTGCAAGAGCTATTCAAACCCTTTTTGCTGGGCAAGTAGGACCTGTCAATCTACACAATATATAGTTTAAAGTTTGAGTCTATCATATTAGGTTTTGGATTTATAGCTGTTTTTGTGTCTATTGCTTCAAAAGCATTTTCACATAATTTGTGTTTTCTGAAGAAACTGCAAGAGATATCTAACCCATACTTTCTGTGCAAGAGGGGCTTGTACATCTGCACAACATGTCTTTTAAAGTTTGAACCTATCTTATTGCATTTTTGAGTTATAGCAATTTTTACTGTTTTATTGCTCCAAAAGCCTTTTCAGCCCATGAACAGTTGTTTGTGAGTTTTGAAAAAAAGTGCAAGAGCTATTCAAACCCTTTTTGCTGGGCAAGTAGGACCTGTAAAAATCTACACAATATATAGTTTAAAGTTTGAGTCTATCATATTAGGTTTTGGATTTATAGCTGTTTTTGTGTCCATTGCTTCAAACGCATTTTCACATAATTTGTGTTTTTTGAAGAAACTGCAAGAGATATCTAACCCATACTTTCTGTGCAAGAGGGGCTTGTACATCTGCACAACATGTCTTTTAAAGTTTGAACCTATCTTATTGCATTTTTGAGTTATAGCAGTTTTTACTGTTTTATTGCTCCAAAAGCCTTTTCAGCCCATGAACAGTTGTTTGTGAGTTTTGAAAAAAAGGTCAAGAGCTATTCAAACCCTTTTTGCTGGGCAAGTAGGACCTGTAAATCTACACAATATATAGTTTAAAGTTTGAGTCTATCATATTAGGTTTTGGATTTATAGCTGTTTTTGTGTCCATTGCTTCAAACGCATTTTCACATAATTTGTGTTTTCTGAAGAAACTGCAAGAGATATCTAACCCATACTTTCTGTGCAAGAGGGGCTTGTACATCTGCACAACATGTCTTTTAAAGTTTGAACCTATCTTATTGCATTTTTGAGTTATAGCAGTTTTTACTGTTTTATTGCTCCAAAAGCCTTTTCAGCCCATGAACAGTTGTTTGTGAGTTTTGAAAAAAAGTTCCAGAGCTATTCAAACCCTTTTTGCTGGGCAAGTAGGACCTGTCAATCTACACAATATATAGTTTAAAGTTTGAGTCTATCATATTAGGTTTTGGATTTATAGCTGTTTTTGTGTCTATTGCTTCAAAAGCATTTTCACATAATTTGTGTTTTCTGAAGAAACTACAAGAGATATCTAACCCATACTTTCTGTGCAAGAGGGGCTTGTACATCTGCACAACATGTCTTTTAAAGTTTGAACCTATCTTATTGCATTTTTGAGTTATAGCAGTTTTTACTGTTTTATTGCTCCAAAAGCCTTTTCAGCCCATGAACAGTTGTTTGTGAGTTTTGAAAAAAAGTTCCAGAGCTATTCAAACCCTTTTTGCTGGGCAAGTAGGACCTGTCAATCTACACAATATATAGTTTAAAGTTTGAGTCTATCATATTAGGTTTTGGATTTATAGCTGTTTTTGTGTCTATTGCTTCAAAAGCATTTTCACATAATTTGTGTTTTCTGAAGAAACTGCAAGAGATATCTAACCCATACTTTCTGTGCAAGAGGGGCTTGTACATCTGCACAACATGTCTTTTAAAGTTTGAACCTATCTTATTGCATTTTTGAGTTATAGCAGTTTTTACTGTTTTATTGCTCCAAAAGCTTTTTCAGCCCATGAACAGTTGTTTGTGAGTTTTGAAAAAAAGTGCCAGAGCTATTCAAACCCTTTTTGCTGGGCAAGTAGGACCTGTAAATCTACACAATATATAGTTTAAAGTTTGAGTCTATCATATTAGGTTTTGGATTTATAGCTGTTTTTGTGTCCATTGCTTCAAAAGCATTTTCACATAATTTGTGTTTTCTGAAGAAACTGCAAGAGATATCTAACCCATACTTTCTGTGCAAGAGGGGCTTGTACATCTGCACAACATGTCTTTTAAAGTTTGAACCTATCTTATTGCATTTTTCAGTTATAGCAGTTTTTACTGTTTTATTGCTCCAAAAGCCTTTTCAGCCCATGAACAGTTTGTGAGTTTAGAAAAAAAGTGCAAGAGCTATTCAAACCCTTTTTGCTGGGCAAGTAGGACCTGTAAATCTACACAATATATAGTTTAAAGTTTGAGTCTATCATATTAGGTTTTGGATTTATAGCTGTTTTTGTGTCCATTGCTTCAAAAGCATTTTCACATAATTTGTGTTTTCTGAAGAAACTGCAAGAGATATCTAACCCATACTTTCTGTGCAAGAGGGGCTTGTACATCTGCACAACATGTCTTTTAAAGTTTGAACCTATCTTATTGCATTTTTGAGTTATAGCAGTTTTTACTGTTTTATTGCTCCAAAAGCCTTTTCAGCCCATGAACAGTTGTTTGTGAGTTTTGAAAAAAAGTGCAAGAGCTATTCAAACCCTTTTTGCTGGGCAAGTAGGACCTGTCAATCTACACAATATATAGTTTAAAGTTTGAGTCTATCATATTAGGTTTTGGATTTATAGCTGTTTTTGTGTCTATTGCTTCAAAAGCATTTTCACATAATTTGTGTTTTCTGAAGAAACTGCAAGAGATATCTAACCCATACTTTCTGTGCAAGAGGGGCTTGTACATCTGCACAACATGTCTTTTAAAGTTTGAACCTATCTTATTGCATTTTTGAGTTATAGCAGTTTTTACTGTTTTATTGCTCCAAAAGCCTTTTCAGCCCATGAACAGTTGTTTGTGAGTTTTGAAAAAAAGTGCAAGAGCTATTCAAACCCTTTTTGCTGGGCAAGTAGGACCTGTCAATCTACACAATATATAGTTTAAAGTTTGAGTCTATCATATTAGGTTTTGGATTTATAGCTGTTTTTGTGTCTATTGCTTCAAAAGCATTTTCACATAATTTGTGTTTTCTGAAGAAACTGCAAGAGATATCTAACCCATACTTTCTGTGCAAGAGGGGCTTGTACATCTGCACAACATGTCTTTTAAAGTTTGAACCTATCTTATTGCATTTTTGAGTTATAGCAGTTTTTACTGTTTTATTGCTCCAAAAGCCTTTTCAGCCCATGAACAGTTGTTTGTGAGTTTTGAAAAAAAGTGCCAGAGCTATTCAAACCCTTTTTGCTGGGCAAGTAGGACCTGTAAATCTACACAATATATAGTTTAAAGTTTGAGTCTATCATATTAGGTTTTGGATTTATAGCTGTTTTTGTGTCCATTGCTTCAAAAGCATTTTCACATAATTTGTGTTTTCTGAAGAAACTGCAAGAGATATCTAACCCATACTTTCTGTGCAAGAGGGGCTTGTACATCTGCACAACATGTCTTTTAAAGTTTGAACCTATCTTATTGCATTTTTGAGTTATAGCAGTTTTTACTGTTTTATTGCTCCAAAAGCCTTTTCAGCCCATGAACAGTTGTTTGTGAGTTTTGAAAAAAAGTGCAAGAGCTATTCAAACCCTTTTTGCTGGGCAAGTAGGACCTGTAAATCTACACAATATATAGTTTAAAGTTTGAGTCTATCATATTAGGTTTTGGATTTATAGCTGTTTTTGTGTCCATTGCTTCAAACGCATTTTCACATAATTTGTGTTTTTTGAAGAAACTGCTAGAGATAGCTAACCCATACTTTCTGTGCAAGAGGGGCTTGTACATCTGCACAACATGTCTTTTAAAGTTTGAACCTATCTTATTGCATTTTTGAGTTATAGCAGTTTTTACTGTTTTATTGCTCCAAAAGCCTTTTCAGCCCATGAACAGTTGTTTGTGAGTTTTGAAAAAAAGTGCAAGAGCTATTCAAACCCTTTTTGCTGGGCAAGTAGGACCTGTAAATCTACACAATATATAGTTTAAAGTTTGAGTCTATCATATTAGGTTTTGGATTTATAGCTGTTTTTGTGTCCATTGCTTCAAACGCATTTTCACATAATTTGTGTTTTTTGAAGAAACTGCAAGAGATATCTAACCCATACTTTCTGTGCAAGAGGGGCTTGTACATCTGCACAACATTTCTTTTAAAGTTTGAACCTATCTTATTGCATTTTTGAGTTATAGCAGTTTTTACTGTTTTATTGCTCCAAAAGCCTTTTCAGCCCATGAACAGTTGTTTGTGAGTTTTGAAAAAAAGTGCAATAGCTATTCAAACCCTTTTTGCTGGGCAAGTAGGACCTGTAAATCTACACAATATATAGTTTAAAGTTTGAGTCTATCAGTTTAGGTTTTGGATTTATAGCTGTTTTTGTGTCCATTGCTTCAAACGCATTTTCACATAATTTGTGTTTTTTGAAGAAACTGCAAGAGATATCTAACCCATACTTTCTGTGCAAGAGGGGCTTGTACATCTGCACAACATGTCTTTTAAAGTTTGAACCTATCTTATTGCATTTTTGAGTTATAGCAGTTTTTACTGTTTTATTGCTCCAAAAGCCTTTTCAGCCCATGAACAGTTGTTTGTGAGTTTTGAAAAAAAGTGCAAGAGCTATTCAAACCCTTTTTGCTGGGCAAGTAGGACCTGTCAATCTACACAATATATAGTTTAAAGTTTGAGTCTATCCTATTAGGTTTTGGATTTATAGCTGTTTTTGTGTCTATTGCTTCAAAAGCATTTTCACATAATTTGTGTTTTCTGAAGAAACTGCAAGAGATATCTAACCCATACTTTCTCTGCAAGAGGGGCTTGTACATCTGCACAACATGTCTTTTAAAGTTTGAACCTATCTTATTGCATTTTTGAGTTATAGCAATTTTTACTGTTTTATTGCTCCAAAAGCCTTTTCAGCCCATGAACAGTTGTTTGTGAGTTTTGAAAAAAAGTGCAAGAGCTATTCAAACCCTTTTTGCTGGGCAAGTAGGACCTGTAAAAATCTACACAATATATAGTTTAAAGTTTGAGTCTATCATATTAGGTTTTGGATTTATAGCTGTTTTTGTGTCCATTGCTTCAAACGCATTTTCACATAATTTGTGTTTTTTGAAGAAACTGCAAGAGATATCTAACCCATACTTTCTGTGCAAGAGGGGCTTGTACATCTGCACAACATGTCTTTTAAAGTTTGAACCTATCTTATTGCATTTTTGAGTTATAGCAGTTTTTACTGTTTTATTGCTCCAAAAGCCTTTTCAGCCCATGAACAGTTGTTTGTGAGTTTTGAAAAAAAGTGCAAGAGCTATTCAAACCCTTTTTGC
Source organism: Eucyclogobius newberryi (assembly GCF_026437365.1). Lineage (NCBI taxonomy): Eukaryota > Metazoa > Chordata > Actinopteri > Gobiiformes > Gobiidae > Eucyclogobius > Eucyclogobius newberryi. Next base: position 181,984 of record NW_027316345.1, on the reverse strand, counting down.
TGGGCAAGTAGGACCTGTCAATCTACACAATATATAGTTTATAGTTTGAGTCTATCATATTAGGTTTTGGATTTATAGCTGTTTTTGTGTCTATTGCTTCAAAAGCATTTTCACATAATTTGTGTTTTCTGAAGAAACTGCAAGAGATATCTAACCCATACTTTCTGTGCAAGAGGGGCTTGTACATCTGCACAACATGTCTTTTAAAGTTTGAACCTATCTTATTGCATTTTTGAGTTATAGCAGTTTTTACTGTTTTATTGCTCCAAAAGCCTTTTCAGCACATGAACAGTTGTTTGTGAGTTTTGAAAAAAAGTGCCAGAGCTATTCAAACCCTTTTTGCTGGGCAAGTAGAACCTGTCAATCTACACAATATATAGTTTAAAGTTTGAGTCTATCATATTAGGTTTTGGATTTATAGCTGTTTTTGTGTCTATTGCTTCAAAAGCATTTTCACATAATTTGTGTTTTCTGAAGAAACTGCAAGAGATATCTAACCCATACTTTCTGTGCAAGAGGGGCTTGTACATCTGCACAACATGTCTTTTAAAGTTTGAACCTATCTTATTGCATTTTTGAGTTATAGCAGTTTTTACTGTTTTATTGCTCCAAAAGCCTTTTCAGCCCATGAACAGTTGTTTGTGAGTTTTGAAAAAAAGTGCAAGAGCTATTCAAACCCTTTTTGCTGGGCAAGTAGGACCTGTCAATCTACACAATATATAGTTTAAAGTTTGAGTCTATCATATTAGGTTTTGGATTTATAGCTGTTTTGGTGTCTATTGCTTCAAAAGCATTTTCACATAATTTGTGTTTTCTGAAGAAACTGCAAGAGATATCTAACCCATACTTTCTGTGCAAGAGGGGCTTGTACATCTGCACAACATGTCTTTTAAAGTTTGAACCTATCTTATTGCATTTTTGAGTTATAGCAGTTTTTACTGTTTTATTGCTCCAAAAGCCTTTTCAGCCCATGAACAGTTGTTTGTGAGTTTTGAAAAAAAGTGCAAGAGCTATTCAAACCCTTTTTGCTGGGCAAGTAGGACCTGTACATCTACACAATATATAGTTTAAAGTTTTAGTCTATCATATTAGGTTTTGGATTTATAGCTGTTTTTGTGTCCATTGCTTCAAACGCATTTTCACATAATTTGTGTTTTTTGAAGAAACTGCAAGAGATATCTAACCCATACCTTCTGTGCAAGAGGGGCTTGTACATCTGCACAACATGTCTTTTAAAGTTTGAACCTATCTTATTGCATTTTTGAGTTATAGCAGTTTTTACTGTTTTATTGCTCCAAAAGCCTTTTCAGCCCATGAACAGTTGTTTGTGAGTTTTGAAAAAAAGTGCAAGAGCTATTCAAACCCTTTTTGCTGGGCAAGTAGGACCTGTCAATCTACACAATATATAGTTTAAAGTTTGAGTCTATCCTATTAGGTTTTGGATTTATAGCTGTTTTTGTGTCTATTGCTTCAAAAGCATTTTCACATAATTTGTGTTTTCTGAAGAAACTGCAAGAGATATCTAACCCATACTTTCTGTGCAAGAGGGGCTTGTACATCTGCACAACATGTCTTTTAAAGTTTGAACCTATCTTATTGCATTTTTGAGTTATAGCAGTTTTTACTGTTTTATTGCTCCAAAAGCCTTTTCAGCCCATGAACAGTTGTTTGTGAGTTTTGAAAAAAAGTGCAAGAGCTATTCAAACCCTTTTTGCTGGGCAAGTAGGACCTGTAAAAATCTACACAATATATAGTTTAAAGTTTGAGTCTATCATATTAGGTTTTGGATTTATAGCTGTTTTTGTGTCCATTGCTTCAAACGCATTTTCACATAATTTGTGTTTTTTGAAGAAACTGCAAGAGATATCTAACCCATACTTTCTGTGCAAGAGGGGCTTGTACATCTGCACAACATGTCTTTTAAAGTTTGAACCTATCTTATTGCATTTTTGAGTTATAGCAGTTTTTACTGTTTTATTGCTCCAAAAGCCTTTTCAGCCCATGAACAGTTGTTTGTGAGTTTTGAAAAAAAGGTCAAGAGCTATTCAAACCCTTTTTGCTGGGCAAGTAGGACCTGTAAATCTACACAATATATAGTTTAAAGTTTGAGTCTATCATATTAGGTTTTGGATTTATAGCTGTTTTTGTGTCCATTGCTTCAAACGCATTTTCAAATAATTTGTGTTTTTTGAAGAAACTGCAAGAGATATCTAACCCATACTTTCTGTGCAAGAGGGGCTTGTACATCTGCACAACATGTCTTTTAAAGTTTGAACCTATCTTATTGCATTTTTGAGTTATAGCAGTTTTTACTGTTTTATTGCTCCAAAAGCCTTTTCAGCCCATGAACAGTTGTTTGTGAGTTTTGAAAAAAAGTGCAAGAGCTATTCAAACCCTTTTTGCTGGGCAAGTAGGACCTGTCAATCTACACAATATATAGTTTATAGTTTGAGTCTATCATATTAGGTTTTGGATTTATAGCTGTTTTTGTGTCTATTGCTTCAAAAGCATTTTCACATAATTTGTGTTTTCTGAAGAAACTGCAAGAGATATCTAACCCATACTTTCTGTGCAAGAGGGGCTTGTACATCTGCACAACATGTCTTTTAAAGTTTGAACCTATCTTATTGCATTTTTGAGTTATAGCAGTTTTTACTGTTTTATTGCTCCAAAAGCCTTTTCAGCCCATGAACAGTTGTTTGTGAGTTTTGAAAAAAAGTTCCAGAGCTATTCAAACCCTTTTTGCTGGGCAAGTAGGACCTGTCAATCTACACAATATATAGTTTAAAGTTTGAGTCTATCATATTAGGTTTTGGATTTATAGCTGTTTTGGTGTCTATTGCTTCAAAAGCATTTTCACATAATTTGTGTTTTCTGAAGAAACTGCAAGAGATATCTAACCCATACTTTCTGTGCAAGAGGGGCTTGTACATCTGCACAACATGTCTTTTAAAGTTTGAACCTATCTTATTGCATTTTTGAGTTATAGCAGTTTTTACTGTTTTATTGCTCCAAAAGCCTTTTCAGCCCATGAACAGTTGTTTGTGAGTTTTGAAAAAAAGTGCCAGAGCTATTCAAACCCTTTTTGCTGGGCAAGTAGAACCTGTCAATCTACACAATCTATAGTTTAAAGTTTGAGTCTATCATATTAGGTTTTGGATTTATAGCTGTTTTTGTGTCTATTGCTTCAAAAGCATTTTCACATAATTTGTGTTTTCTGAAGAAACTGCAAGAGATATCTAACCCATACTTTCTGTGCAAGAGGGGCTTGTACATCTGCACAACATGTCTTTTAAAGTTTGAACCTATCTTATTGCATTTTTGAGTTATAGCAGTTTTTACTGTTTTATTGCTCCAAAAGCCTTTTCAGCCCATGAACAGTTGTTTGTGAGTTTTGAAAAAAAGTTCCAGAGCTATTCAAACCCTTTTTGCTGGGCAAGTAGGACCTGTCAATCTACACAATATATAGTTTAAAGTTTGAGTCTATCATATTAGGTTTTGGATTTATAGCTGTTTTGGTGTCTATTGCTTCAAAAGCATTTTCACATAATTTGTGTTTTCTGAAGAAACTGCAAGAGATATCTAACCCATACTTTCTGTGCAAGAGGGGCTTGTACATCTGCACAACATGTCTTTTAAAGTTTGAACCTATCTTATTGCATTTTTGAGTTATAGCAGTTTTTACTGTTTTATTGCTCCAAAAGCCTTTTCAGCCCATGAACAGTTGTTTGTGAGTTTTGAAAAAAAGTTCTAGAGCTATTCAAACCCTTTTTGCTGGGCAAGTAGGACCTGTCAATCTACACAATATATAGTTTAAAGTTTGAGTCTATCATATTAGGTTTTGGATTTATAGCTGTTTTTGTGTCTATTGCTTCAAAAGCATTTTCACATAATTTGTGTTTTCTGAAGAAACTGCAAGAGATATCTAACCCATACTTTCTGTGCAAGAGGGGCTTGTACATCTGCACAACATGTCTTTCAAAGTTTGAACCTATCTTATTGCATTTTTGAGTTATAGCAGTTTTTACTGTTTTATTGCTCCAAAAGCCTTTTCAGCCCATGAACAGTTGTTTGTGAGTTTTGAAAAAAAGTGCAAGAGCTATTCAAACCCTTTTTGCTGGGCAAGTAGGACCTGTAAATCTACACAATATATAGTTTAAAGTTTGAGTCTATCATATTAGGTTTTGGATTTATAGCTGTTTTTGTGTCTATTGCTTCAAAAGCATTTTCACATAATTTGTGTTTTCTGAAGAAACTGCAAGAGATATTCTAACCCATACTTTCTGTGCAAGAGGGGCTTGTACATCTGCACAACATGTCTTTTAAAGTTTGAACCTATCTTATTGCATTTTTGAGTTATAGCAGTTTTTACTGTTTTATTGCTCCAAAAGCCTTTTCAGCCCATGAACAGTTTGTGAGTTTAGAAAAAAAGTGCAAGAGCTATTCAAACCCTTTTTGCTGGGCAAGTAGGACCTGTAAATCTACACAATATATAGTTTAAAGTTTGAGTCTATCATATTAGGTTTTGGATTTATAGCTGTTTTTGTGTCTATTGCTTCAAAAGCATTTTCACATAATTTGTGTTTTCTGAAGAAACTGCAAGAGATATTCTAACCCATACTTTCTGTGCAAGAGGGGCTTGTACATCTGCACAACATGTCTTTTAAAGTTTGAACCTATCTTATTGCATTTTTGAGTTATAGCAGTTTTTACTGTTTTATTGCTCCAAAAGCCTTTTCAGCCCATGAACAGTTTGTGAGTTTAGAAAAAAAGTGCAAGAGCTATTCAAACCCTTTTTGCTGGGCAAGTAGGACCTATAAATCTACACAATATATAGTTTAAAGTTTGAGTCTATCATATTAGGTTTTGGATTTATAGCTGTTTTTGTGTCCATTGCTTCAAAAGCATTTTCACATAATTTGTGTTTTTTGAAGAAACTGCAAGAGATATCTAACCCATACTTTCTGTGCAAGAGGGGCTTGTACATCTGCACAACATGTCTTTTAAAGTTTGAACCTATCTTATTGCATTTTTGAGTTATAGCAGTTTTTACTGTTTTATTGCTCCAAAAGCCTTTTCAGCCCATGAACAGTTGTTTGTGAGTTTTGAAAAAAAGTGCAAGAGCTATTCAAACCCTTTTTGCTGGGCAAGTAGGACCTGTAAATCTACACAATATATAGTTTAAAGTTTGAGTCTATCATATTAGGTTTTGGATTTATAGCTGTTTTTGTGTCCATTGCTTCAAACGCATTTTCACATAATTTGTGTTTTTTGAAGAAACTGCAAGAGATATCTAACCCATACTTTCTGTGCAAGAGGGGCTTGTACATCTGCACAACATGTCTTTTAAAGTTTGAACCTATCTTATTGCATTTTTGAGCTATAGCAGTTTTTACTGTTTTATTGCTCCAAAAGCCTTTTCAGCCCATGAACAGTTGTTTGTGAGTTTTGAAAAAAAGTGCAAGAGCTATTCAAACCCTTTTTGCTGGGCAAGTAGGACCTGTACATCTACACAATATATAGTTTAAAGTTTTAGTCTATCATATTAGGTTTTGGATTTATAGCTGTTTTTGTGTCCATTGCTTCAAACGCATTTTCACATAATTTGTGTTTTTTGAAGAAACTGCAAGAGATATCTAACCCATACTTTCTGTGCAAGAGGGGCTTGTACATCTGCACAACATGTCTTTTAAAGTTTGAACCTATCTTATTGCATTTTTGAGTTATAGCAGTTTTTACTGTTTTATTGCTCCAAAAGCCTTTTCAGCCCATGAACAGTTGTTTGTGAGTTTTGAAAAAAAGTGCAAGAGCTATTCAAACCCTTTTTGCTGGGCAAGTAGGACCTGTCAATCTACACAATATATAGTTTAAAGTTTGAGTCTATCCTATTAGGTTTTGGATTTATAGCTGTTTTTGTGTCTATTGCTTCAAAAGCATTTTCACATAATTTGTGTTTTCTGAAGAAACTGCAAGAGATATCTAACCCATACTTTCTGTGCAAGAGGGGCTTGTACATCTGCACAACATGTCTTTTAAAGTTTGAACCTATCTTATTGCATTTTTGAGTTATAGCATTTTTTACTGTTTTATTGCTCCAAAAGCCTTTTCAGCCCATGAACAGTTGTTTGTGAGTTTTGAAAAAAAGTGCAAGAGCTATTCAAACCCTTTTTGCTGGGCAAGTAGGACCTGTAAAAATCTACACAATATATAGTTTAAAGTTTGAGTCTATCATATTATGTTTTGGATTTATAGCTGTTTTTGTGTCCATTGCTTCAAACGCATTTTCACATAATTTGTGTTTTTTGAAGAAACTGCAAGAGATATCTAACCCATACTTTCTGTGCAAGAGGGGCTTGTACATCTGCACAACATGTCTTTTAAAGTTTGAACCTATCCTATTGCATTTTTGAGTTATAGCAGTTTTTACTGTTTTATTGCTCCAAAAGCCTTTTCAGCCCATGAACAGTTGTTTGTGAGTTTTGAAAAAAAGGTCAATAGCTATTCAAACCCTTTTTGCTGGGCAAGTAGGACCTGTAAATCTACACAATATATAGTTTAAAGTTTGAGTCTATCATATTAGGTTTTGGATTTATAGCTGTTTTTGTGTCCATTGCTTCAAACGCATTTTCAAATAATTTGTGTTTTTTGAAGAAACTGCAAGAGATATCTAACCCATACTTTCTGTGCAAGAGGGGCTTGTACATCTGCACAACATGTCTTTTAAAGTTTGAACCTATCTTATTGCATTTTTGAGTTATAGCAGTTTTTACTGTTTTATTGCTCCAAAAGCCTTTTCAGCCCATGAACAGTTGTTTGTGAGTTTTGAAAAAAAGTGCAAGAGCTATTCAAACCCTTTTTGCTGGGCAAGTAGGACCTGTCAATCTACACAATATATAGTTCATAGTTTGAGTCTATCATATTAGGTTTTGGATTTATAGCTGTTTTTGTGTCTATTGCTTCAAAAGCATTTTCACATAATTTGTGTTTTCTGAAGAAACTGCAAGAGATATCTAACCCATACTTTCTGTGCAAGAGGGGCTTGTACATCTGCACAACATGTCTTTTAAAGTTTGAACCTATCTTATTGCATTTTTGAGTTATAGCAGTTTTTACTGTTTTATTGCTCCAAAAGCCTTTTCAGCCCATGAACAGTTGTTTGTGAGTTTTGAAAAAAAGTTCCAGAGCTATTCAAACCCTTTTTGCTGGGCAAGTAGGACCTGTCAATCTACACAATATATAGTTTAAAGTTTGAGTCTATCATATTAGGTTTTGGATTTATAGCTGTTTTTGTGTCTATTGCTTCAAAAGCATTTTCACATAATTTGTGTTTTCTGAAGAAACTGCAAGAGATATCTAACCCATACTTTCTGTGCAAGAGGGGCTTGTACATCTGCACAACATGTCTTTTAAAGTTTGAACCTATCTTATTGCATTTTTGAGTTATAGCAGTTTTTACTGTTTTATTGCTCCAAAAGCCTTTTCAGCCCATGAACAGTTGTTTGTGAGTTTTGAAAAAAAGTGCCAGAGCTATTCAAACCCTTTTTGCTGGGCAAGTAGAACCTGTCAATCTACACAATCTATAGTTTAAAGTTTGAGTCTATCATATTAGGTTTTGGATTTATAGCTGTTTTTGTGTCTATTGCTTCAAAAGCATTTTCACATAATTTGTGTTTTCTGAAGAAACTGCAAGAGATATCTAACCCATACTTTCTGTGCAAGAGGGGCTTGTACATCTGCACAACATGTCTTTTAAAGTTTGAACCTATCTTATTGCATTTTTGAGTTATAGCAGTTTTTACTGTTTTATTGCTCCAAAAGCCTTTTCAGCCCATGAACAGTTGTTTGTGAGTTTTGAAAAAAAGTTCCAGAGCTATTCAAACCCTTTTTGCTGGGCAAGTAGGACCTGTCAATCTACACAATATATAGTTTAAAGTTTGAGTCTATCATATTAGGTTTTGGATTTATAGCTGTTTTGGTGTCTATTGCTTCAAAAGCATTTTCACATAATTTGTGTTTTCTGAAGAAACTGCAAGAGATATCTAACCCATACTTTCTGTGCAAGAGGGGCTTGTACATCTGCACAACATGTATTTTAAAGTTTGAACCTATCTTATTGCATTTTTGAGTTATAGCAGTTTTTACTGTTTTATTGCTCCAAAAGCCTTTTCAGCCCATGAACAGTTGTTTGTGAGTTTTAAAAAAAGTTCCAGAGCTATTCAAACCCTTTTTGCTGGGCAAGTAGGACCTGTCACTCTACACAATATATAGTTTAAAGTTTGAGTCTATCATATTAGGTTTTGGATTTATAGCTGTTTTTGTGTCTATTGCTTCAAAAGCATTTTCACATAATTTGTGTTTTCTGAAGAAACTACAAGAGATATCTAACCCATACTTTCTGTGCAAGAGGGGCTTGTACATCTGCACAACATGTCTTTTAAAGTTTGAACCTATCTTATTGCATTTTTGAGTTATAGCAGTTTTTACTGTTTTATTGCTCCAAAAGCCTTTTCAGCCCATGAACAGTTGTTTGTGAGTTTTGAAAAAAAGTTCTAGAGCTATTCAAACCCTTTTTGCTGGGCAAGTAGGACCTGTCAATCTACACAATATATAGTTTAAAGTTTGAGTCTATCATATTAGGTTTTGGATTTATAGCTGTTTTTGTGTCTATTGCTTCAAAAGCATTTTCACATAATTTGTGTTTTCTGAAGAAACTGCAAGAGATATCTAACCCATACTTTCTGTGCAAGAGGGGCTTGTACATCTGCACAACATGTCTTTCAAAGTTTGAACCTATCTTATTGCATTTTTGAGTTATAGCAGTTTTTACTGTTTTATTGCTCCAAAAGCCTTTTCAGCCCATGAACAGTTGTTTGTGAGTTTTGAAAAAAAGTGCAAGAGCTATTCAAACCCTTTTTGCTGGGCAAGTAGGACCTGTAAATCTACACAATATATAGTTTAAAGTTTGAGTCTATCATATTAGGTCTTGGATTTATAGCTGTTTTTGTGTCCATTGCTTCAAACGCATTTTCACATAATTTGTGTTTTTTGAAGAAACTGCAAGAGATATCTAACCCATACTTTCTGTGCAAGAGGGGCTTGTACATCTGCACAACATGTCTTTTAAAGTTTGAACCTATCTTATTGCATTTTTGAGTTATAGCAGTTTTTACTGTTTTATTGCTCCAAAAGCCTTTTCAGCCCATGAACAGTTGTTTGTGAGTTTTGAAAAAAAGTGCAAGAGCTATTCAAACCCTTTTTGCTGGGCAAGTAGGACCTGTCAATCTACACAATATATAGTTTAAAGTTTGAGTCTATCATATTAGGTTTTGGATTTATAGCTGTTTTTGTGTCTATTGCTTCAAAAGCATTTTCACATAATTTGTGTTTTCTGAAGAAACTGCAAGAGATATCTAACCCATACTTTCTGTGCAAGAGGGGCTTGTACATCTGCACAACATGTCTTTTAAAGTTTGAACCTATCTTATTGCATTTTTGAGTTATAGCAATTTTTACTGTTTTATTGCTCCAAAAGCCTTTTCAGCCCATGAACAGTTGTTTGTGAGTTTTGAAAAAAAGTGCAAGAGCTATTCAAACCCTTTTTGCTGGGCAAGTAGGACCTGTAAAAATCTACACAATATATAGTTTAAAGTTTGAGTCTATCATATTAGGTTTTGGATTTATAGCTGTTTTTGTGTCCATTGCTTCAAACGCATTTTCACATAATTTGTGTTTTTTGAAGAAACTGCAAGAGATATCTAACCCATACTTTCTGTGCAAGAGGGGCTTGTACATCTGCACAACATGTCTTTTAAAGTTTGAACCTATCTTATTGCATTTTTGAGTTATAGCAGTTTTTACTGTTTTATTGCTCCAAAAGCCTTTTCAGCCCATGAACAGTTGTTTGTGAGTTTTGAAAAAAAGGTCAAGAGCTATTCAAACCCTTTTTGCTGGGCAAGTAGGACCTGTAAATCTACACAATATATAGTTTAAAGTTTGAGTCTATCATATTAGGTTTTGGATTTATAGCTGTTTTTGTGTCCATTGCTTCAAACGCATTTTCACATAATTTGTGTTTTTTGAAGAAACTGCAAGAGATATCTAACCCATACTTTCTGTGCAAGAGGGGCTTGTACATCTGCACAACATGTCTTTTAAAGTTTGAACCTATCTTATTGCATTTTTGAGTTATAGCAGTTTTTACTGTTTTATTGCTCCAAAAGCCTTTTCAGCCCATGAACAGTTGTTTGTGAGTTTTGAAAAAAAGTGCAAGAGCTATTCAAACCCTTTTTGCTGGGCAAGTAGGACCTGTCAATCTACACAATATATAGTTTATAGTTTGAGTCTATCATATTAGGTTTTGGATTTATAGCTGTTTTTGTGTCTATTGCTTCAAAAGCATTTTCACATAATTTGTGTTTTCTGAAGAAACTGCAAGAGATATCTAACCCATACTTTCTGTGCAAGAGGGGCTTGTACATCTGCACAACATGTCTTTTAAAGTTTGAACCTATCTTATTGCATTTTTGAGTTATAGCAGTTTTTACTGTTTTATTGCTCCAAAAGCCTTTTCAGCCCATGAACAGTTGTTTGTGAGTTTTGAAAAAAAGTTCCAGAGCTATTCAAACCCTTTTTGCTGGGCAAGTAGGACCTGTCAATCTACACAATATATAGTTTAAAGTTTGAGTCTATCATATTAGGTTTTGGATTTATAGCTGTTTTTGTGTCTATTGCTTCAAAAGCATTTTCACATAATTTGTGTTTTCTGAAGAAACTGCAAGAGATATCTAACCCATACTTTCTGTGCAAGAGGGGCTTGTACATCTGCACAACATGTCTTTTAAAGTTTGAACCTATCTTATTGCATTTTTGAGTTATAGCAGTTTTTACTGTTTTATTGCTCCAAAAGCCTTTTCAGCCCATGAACAGTTGTTTGTGAGTTTTGAAAAAAAGTGCCAGAGCTATTCAAACCCTTTTTGCTGGGCAAGTAGAACCTGTCAATCTACACAATATATAGTTTAAAGTTTGAGTCTATCATATTAGGTTTTGGATTTATAGCTGTTTTTGTGTCTATTGCTTCAAAAGCATTTTCACATAATTTGTGTTTTCTGAAGAAACTGCAAGAGATATCTAACCCATACTTTCTGTGCAAGAGGGGCTTGTACATCTGCACAACATGTCTTTTAAAGTTTGAACCTATCTTATTGCATTTTTGAGTTATAGCAGTTTTTACTGTTTTATTGCTCCAAAAGCCTTTTCAGCCCATGAACAGTTGTTTGTGAGTTTTGAAAAAAAGTTCCAGAGCTATTCAAACCCTTTTTGCTGGGCAAGTAGGACCTGTCAATCTACACAATATATAGTTTAAAGTTTGAGTCTATCATATTAGGTTTTGGATTTATAGCTGTTTTGGTGTCTATTGCTTCAAAAGCATTTTCACATAATTTGTGTTTTCTGAAGAAACTGCAAGAGATATCTAACCCATACTTTCTGTGCAAGAGGGGCTTGTACATCTGCACAACATGTCTTTTAAAGTTTGAACCTATCTTATTGCATTTTTGAGTTATAGCAGTTTTTACTGTTTTATTGCTCCAAAAGCCTTTTCAGCCCATGAACAGTTGTTTGTGAGTTTTGAAAAAAAGTTCCAGAGCTATTCAAACCCTTTTTGCTGGGCAAGTAGGACCTGTCAATCTACACAATATATAGTTTATAGTTTGAGTCTATCATATTAGGTTTTGGATTTATAGCTGTTTTTGTGTCTATTGCTTCAAAAGCATTTTCACATAATTTGTGTTTTCTGAAGAAACTGCAAGAGATATCTAACCCATACTTTCTGTGCAAGAGGGGCTTGTACATCTGCACAACATGTCTTTTAAAGTTTGAACCTATCTTATTGCATTTTTGAGTTATAGCAGTTTTTACTGTTTTATTGCTCCAAAAGCCTTTTCAGCCCATGAACAGTTGTTTGTGAGTTTTGAAAAAAAGTTCCAGAGCTATTCAAACCCTTTTTGCTGGGCAAGTAGGACCTGTCAATCTACACAATATATAGTTTAAAGTTTGAGTCTATCATATTAGGTTTTGGATTTATAGCTGTTTTTGTGTCTATTGCTTCAAAAGCATTTTCACATAATTTGTGTTTTCTGAAGAAACTGCAAGAGATATCTAACCCATACTTTCTGTGCAAGAGGGGCTTGTACATCTGCACAACATGTCTTTTAAAGTTTGAACCTATCTTATTGCATTTTTGAGTTATAGCAGTTTTTACTGTTTTATTGCTCCAAAAGCCTTTTCAGCCCATGAACAGTTGTTTGTGAGTTTTGAAAAAAAGTGCAAGAGCTATTCAAACCCTTTTTGCTGGGCAAGTAGGACCTGTCAATCTACACAATATATAGTTCATAGTTTGAGTCTATCATATTAGGTTTTGGATTTATAGCTGTTTTTGTGTCTATTGCTTCAAAAGCATTTTCACATAATTTGTGTTTTCTGAAGAAACTGCAAGAGATATCTAACCCATACTTTCTGTGCAAGAGGGGCTTGTACATCTGCACAACATGTCTTTTAAAGTTTGAACCTATCTTATTGCATTTTTGAGTTATAGCAGTTTTTACTGTTTTATTGCTCCAAAAGCCTTTTCAGCCCATGAACAGTTGTTTGTGAGTTTTGAAAAAAAGTGCAAGAGCTATTCAAACCCTTTTTGCTGGGCAAGTAGGACCTGTCAATCTACACAATATATAGTTTATAGTTTGAGTCTATCATATTAGGTTTTGGATTTATAGCTGTTTTTGTGTCTATTGCTTCAAAAGCATTTTCACATAATTTGTGTTTTCTGAAGAAACTGCAAGAGATATCTAACCCATACTTTCTGTGCAAGAGGGGCTTGTACATCTGCACAACATGTCTTTTAAAGTTTGAACCTATCTTATTGCATTTTTGAGTTATAGCAGTTTTTACTGTTTTATTGCTCCAAAAGCCTTTTCAGCCCATGAACAGTTGTTTGTGAGTTTTGAAAAAAAGTGCAAGAGCTATTCAAACCCTTTTTGCTGGGCAAGTAGGACCTGTCAATCTACACAATATATAGTTCATAGTTTGAGTCTATCATATTAGGTTTTGGATTTATAGCTGTTTTTGTGTCTATTGCTTCAAAAGCATTTTCACATAATTTGTGTTTTCTGAAGAAACTGCAAGAGATATCTAACCCATACTTTCTGTGCAAGAGGGGCTTGTACATCTGCACAACATGTCTTTTAAAGTTTGAACCTATCTTATTGCATTTTTGAGTTATAGCAGTTTTTACTGTTTTATTGCTCCAAAAGCCTTTTCAGCCCATGAACAGTTGTTTGTGAGTTTTGAAAAAAAGTGCAAGAGCTATTCAAACCCTTTTTGCTGGGCAAGTAGGACCTGTCAATCTACACAATATATAGTTTATAGTTTGAGTCTATCATATTAGGTTTTGGATTTATAGCTGTTTTTGTGTCTATTGCTTCAAAAGCATTTTCACATAATTTGTGTTTTCTGAAGAAACTGCAAGAGATATCTAACCCATACTTTCTGTGCAAGAGGGGCTTGTACATCTGCACAACATGTCTTTTAAAGTTTGAACCTATCTTATTGCATTTTTGAGTTATAGCAGTTTTTACTGTTTTATTGCTCCAAAAGCCTTTTCAGCCCATGAACAGTTGTTTGTGAGTTTTGAAAAAAAGTTCCAGAGCTATTCAAACCCTTTTTGCTGGGCAAGTAGGACCTGTCAATCTACACAATATATAGTTTAAAGTTTGAGTCTATCATATTAGGTTTTGGATTTATAGCTGTTTTTGTGTCTATTGCTTCAAAAGCATTTTCACATAATTTGTGTTTTCTGAAGAAACTGCAAGAGATATCTAACCCATACTTTCTGTGCAAGAGGGGCTTGTACATCTGCACAACATGTCTTTTAAAGTTTGAACCTATCTTATTGCATTTTTGAGTTATAGCAGTTTTTACTGTTTTATTGCTCCAAAAGCCTTTTCAGCCCATGAACAGTTGTTTGTGAGTTTTGAAAAAAAGTGCCAGAGCTATTCAAACCCTTTTTGCTGGGCAAGTAGAACCTGTCAATCTACACAATATATAGTTTAAAGTTTGAGTCTATCATATTAGGTTTTGGATTTATAGCTGTTTTTGTGTCTATTGCTTCAAAAGCATTTTCACATAATTTGTGTTTTCTGAAGAAACTGCAAGAGATATCTAACCCATACTTTCTGTGCAAGAGGGGCTTGTACATCTGCACAACATGTCTTTTAAAGTTTGAACCTATCTTATTGCATTTTTGAGTTATAGCAGTTTTTACTGTTTTATTGCTCCAAAAGCCTTTTCAGCCCATGAACAGTTGTTTGTGAGTTTTGAAAAAAAGTTCCAGAGCTATTCAAACCCTTTTTGCTGGGCAAGTAGGACCTGTCAATCTACACAATATATAGTTTAAAGTTTGAGTCTATCATATTAGGTTTTGGATTTATAGCTGTTTTTGTGTCTATTGCTTCAAAAGCATTTTCACATAATTTGTGTTTTCTGAAGAAACTGCAAGAGATATCTAACCCATACTTTCTGTGCAAGAGGGGCTTGTACATCTGCACAACATGTCTTTTAAAGTTTGAACCTATCTTATTGCATTTTTGAGTTATAGCAGTTTTTACTGTTTTATTGCTCCAAAAGCCTTTTCAGCCCATGAACAGTTGTTTGTGAGTTTTGAAAAAAAGTGCAAGAGCTATTCAAACCCTTTTTGCTGGGCAAGTAGGACCTGTCAATCTACACAATATATAATTTATAGTTTGAGTCTATCATATTAGGTTTTGGATTTATAGCTGTTTTTGTGTCTATTGCTTCAAAAGCATTTTCACATAATTTGTGTTTTCTGAAGAAACTGCAAGAGATATCTAACCCATACTTTCTGTGCAAGAGGGGCTTGTACATCTGCACAACATGTCTTTTAAAGTTTGAACCTATCTTATTGCATTTTTGAGTTATAGCAGTTTTTACTGTTTTATTGCTCCAAAAGCCTTTTCAGCCCATGAACAGTTGTTTGTGAGTTTTGAAAAAAAGTTCCAGAGCTATTCAAACCCTTTTTGCTGGGCAAGTAGGACCTGTCAATCTACACAATATATAGTTTAAAGTTTGAGTCTATCATATTAGGTTTTGGATTTATAGCTGTTTTTGTGTCTATTGCTTCAAAAGCATTTTCACATAATTTGTGTTTTCTGAAGAAACTGCAAGAGATATCTAACCCATACTTTCTGTGCAAGAGGGGCTTGTACATCTGCACAACATGTCTTTTAAAGTTTGAACCTATCTTATTGCATTTTTGAGTTATAGCAGTTTTTACTGTTTTATTGCTCCAAAAGCCTTTTCAGCCCATGAACAGTTGTTTGTGAGTTTTGAAAAAAAGTGCCAGAGCTATTCAAACCCTTTTTGCTGGGCAAGTAGAACCTGTCAATCTACACAATATATAGTTTAAAGTTTGAGTCTATCATATTAGGTTTTGGATTTATAGCTGTTTTTGTGTCTATTGCTTCAAAAGCATTTTCACATAATTTGTGTTTTCTGAAGAAACTGCAAGAGATATCTAACCCATACTTTCTGTGCAAGAGGGGCTTGTACATCTGCACAACATGTCTTTTAAAGTTTGAACCTATCTTATTGCATTTTTGAGTTATAGCAGTTTTTACTGTTTTATTGCTCCAAAAGCCTTTTCAGCCCATGAACAGTTGTTTGTGAGTTTTGAAAAAAAGTTCCAGAGCTATTCAAACCCTTTTTGCTGGGCAAGTAGGACCTGTCAATCTACACAATATATAGTTTAAAGTTTGAGTCTATCATATTAGGTTTTTGATTTATAGCTGTTTTGGTGTCTATTGCTTCAAAAGCATTTTCACATAATTTGTGTTTTCTGAAGAAACTGCAAGAGATATCTAACCCATACTTTCTGTGCAAGAGGGGCTTGTACATCTGCACAACATGTCTTTTAAAGTTTGAACCTATCTTATTGCATTTTTGAGTTATAGCAGTTTTTACTGTTTTATTGCTCCAAAAGCCTTTTCAGCCCATGAACAGTTGTTTGTGAGTTTTGAAAAAAAGTGCAAGAGCTATTCAAACCCTTTTTGCTGGGCAAGTAGGACCTGTCAATCTACACAATATATAGTTTATAGTTTGAGTCTATCATATTAGGTTTTGGATTTATAGCTGTTTTTGTGTCTATTGCTTCAAAAGCATTTTCACATAATTTGTGTTTTCTGAAGAAACTGCAAGAGATATCTAACCCATACTTTCTGTGCAAGAGGGGCTTGTACATCTGCACAACATGTCTTTTAAAGTTTGAACCTATCTTATTGCATTTTTGAGTTATAGCAGTTTTTACTGTTTTATTGCTCCAAAAGCCTTTTCAGCCCATGAACAGTTGTTTGTGAGTTTTGAAAAAAAGTTCCAGAGCTATTCAAACCCTTTTTGCTGGGCAAGTAGGACCTGTCAATCTACACAATATATAGTTTAAAGTTTGAGTCTATCATATTAGGTTTTGGATTTATAGCTGTTTTTGTGTCTATTGCTTCAAAAGCATTTTCACATAATTTGTGTTTTCTGAAGAAACTGCAAGAGATATCTAACCCATACTTTCTGTGCAAGAGGGGCTTGTACATCTGCACAACATGTCTTTTAAAGTTTGAACCTATCTTATTGCATTTTTGAGTTATAGCAGTTTTTACTGTTTTATTGCTCCAAAAGCCTTTTCAGCCCATGAACAGTTGTTTGTGAGTTTTGAAAAAAAGTGCAAGAGCTATTCAAACCCTTTTTGCTGGGCAAGTAGGACCTGTCAATCTACACAATATATAGTTCATAGTTTGAGTCTATCATATTAGGTTTTGGATTTATAGCTGTTTTTGTGTCTATTGCTTCAAAAGCATTTTCACATAATTTGTGTTTTCTGAAGAAACTGCAAGAGATATCTAACCCATACTTTCTGTGCAAGAGGGGCTTGTACATCTGCACAACATGTCTTTTAAAGTTTGAACCTATATTATTGCATTTTTGAGTTATAGCAGTTTTTACTGTTTTATTGCTCCAAAAGCCTTTTCAGCCCATGAACAGTTGTTTGTGAGTTTTGAAAAAAAGTGCAAGAGCTATTCAAACCCTTTTTGCTGGGCAAGTAGGACCTGTCAATCTACACAATATATAGTTTATAGTTTGAGTCTATCATATTAGGTTTTGGATTTATAGCTGTTTTTGTGTCTATTGCTTCAAAAGCATTTTCACATAATTTGTGTTTTCTGAAGAAACTGCAAGAGATATCTAACCCATACTTTCTGTGCAAGAGGGGCTTGTACATCTGCACAACATGTCTTTTAAAGTTTGAACCTATCTTATTGCATTTTTGAGTTATAGCAGTTTTTACTGTTTTATTGCTCCAAAAGCCTTTTCAGCCCATGAACAGTTGTTTGTGAGTTTTGAAAAAAAGTTCCAGAGCTATTCAAACCCTTTTTGCTGGGCAAGTAGGACCTGTCAATCTACACAATATATAGTTTAAAGTTTGAGTCTATCATATTAGGTTTTGGATTTATAGCTGTTTTTGTGTCTATTGCTTCAAAAGCATTTTCACATAATTTGTGTTTTCTGAAGAAACTGCAAGAGATATCTAACCCATACTTTCTGTGCAAGAGGGGCTTGTACATCTGCACAACATGTCTTTTAAAGTTTGAACCTATCTTATTGCATTTTTGAGTTATAGCAGTTTTTACTGTTTTATTGCTCCAAAAGCCTTTTCAGCCCATGAACAGTTGTTTGTGAGTTTTGAAAAAAAGTGCCAGAGCTATTCAAACCCTTTTTGCTGGGCAAGTAGAACCTGTCAATCTACACAATATATAGTTTAAAGTTTGAGTCTATCATATTAGGTTTTGGATTTATAGCTGTTTTTGTGTCTATTGCTTCAAAAGCATTTTCACATAATTTGTGTTTTCTGAAGAAACTGCAAGAGATATCTAACCCATACTTTCTGTGCAAGAGGGGCTTGTACATCTGCACAACATGTCTTTTAAAGTTTGAACCTATCTTATTGCATTTTTGAGTTATAGCAGTTTTTACTGTTTTATTGCTCCAAAAGCCTTTTCAGCCCATGAACAGTTGTTTGTGAGTTTTGAAAAAAAGTTCCAGAGCTATTCAAACCCTTTTTGCTGGGCAAGTAGGACCTGTCAATCTACACAATATATAGTTTAAAGTTTGAGTCTATCATATTAGGTTTTGGATTTATAGCTGTTTTTGTGTCTATTGCTTCAAAAGCATTTTCACATAATTTGTGTTTTCTGAAGAAACTGCAAGAGATATCTAACCCATACTTTCTGTGCAAGAGGGGCTTGTACATCTGCACAACATGTCTTTTAAAGTTTGAACCTATCTTATTGCATTTTTGAGTTATAGCAGTTTTTACTGTTTTATTGCTCCAAAAGCCTTTTCAGCCCATGAACAGTTGTTTGTGAGTTTTGAAAAAAAGTGCAAGAGCTATTCAAACCCTTTTTGCTGGGCAAGTAGGACCTGTCAATCTACACAATATATAGTTTATAGTTTGAGTCTATCATATTAGGTTTTGGATTTATAGCTGTTTTTGTGTCTATTGCTTCAAAAGCATTTTCACATAATTTGTGTTTTCTGAAGAAACTGCAAGAGATATCTAACCCATACTTTCTGTGCAAGAGGGGCTTGTACATCTGCACAACATGTCTTTTAAAGTTTGAACCTATCTTATTGCATTTTTGAGTTATAGCAGTTTTTACTGTTTTATTGCTCCAAAAGCCTTTTCAGCCCATGAACAGTTGTTTGTGAGTTTTGAAAAAAAGTTCCAGAGCTATTCAAACCCTTTTTGCTGGGCAAGTAGGACCTGTCAATCTACACAATATATAGTTTAAAGTTTGAGTCTATCATATTAGGTTTTGGATTTATAGCTGTTTTTGTGTCTATTGCTTCAAAAGCATTTTCACATAATTTGTGTTTTCTGAAGAAACTGCAAGAGATATCTAACCCATACTTTCTGTGCAAGAGGGGCTTGTACATCTGCACAACATGTCTTTTAAAGTTTGAACCTATCTTATTGCATTTTTGAGTTATAGCAGTTTTTACTGTTTTATTGCTCCAAAAGCCTTTTCAGCCCATGAACAGTTGTTTGTGAGTTTTGAAAAAAAGTGCCAGAGCTATTCAAACCCTTTTTGCTGGGCAAGTAGAACCTGTCAATCTACACAATATATAGTTTAAAGTTTGAGTCTATCATATTAGGTTTTGGATTTATAGCTGTTTTTGTGTCTATTGCTTCAAAAGCATTTTCACATAATTTGTGTTTTCTGAAGAAACTGCAAGAGATATCTAACCCATACTTTCTGTGCAAGAGGGGCTTGTACATCTGCACAACATGTCTTTTAAAGTTTGAACCTATCTTATTGCATTTTTGAGTTATAGCAGTTTTTACTGTTTTATTGCTCCAAAAGCCTTTTCAGCCCATGAACAGTTGTTTGTGAGTTTTGAAAAAAAGTTCCAGAGCTATTCAAACCCTTTTTGCTGGGCAAGTAGGACCTGTCAATCTACACAATATATAGTTTAAAGTTTGAGTCTATCATATTAGGTTTTGGATTTATAGCTGTTTTGGTGTCTATTGCTTCAAAAGCATTTTCACATAATTTGTGTTTTCTGAAGAAACTGCAAGAGATATCTAACCCATACTTTCTGTGCAAGAGGGGCTTGTACATCTGCACAACATGTCTTTTAAAGTTTGAACCTATCTTATTGCATTTTTGAGTTATAGCAGTTTTTACTGTTTTATTGCTCCAAAAGCCTTTTCAGCCCATGAACAGTTGTTTGTGAGTTTTAAAAAAAAGTTCCAGAGCTATTCAAACCCTTTTTGCTGGGCAAGTAGGACCTGTCAATCTACACAATATATAGTTTAAAGTTTGAGTCTATCATATTAGGTTTTGGATTTATAGCTGTTTTTGTGTCTATTGCTTCAAAAGCATTTTCACATAATTTGTGTTTTCTGAAGAAACTACAAGAGATATCTAACCCATACTTTCTGTGCAAGAGGGGCTTGTACATCTGCACAACATGTCTTTTAAAGTTTGAACCTATCTTATTGCATTTTTGAGTTATAGCAGTTTTTACTGTTTTATTGCTCCAAAAGCCTTTTCAGCCGATGAACAGTTGTTTGTGAGTTTTGAAAAAAAGTTCTAGAGCTATTCAAACCCTTTTTGCTGGGCAAGTAGGACCTGTCAATCTACACAATATATAGTTTAAAGTTTGAGTCTATCATATTAGGTTTTGGATTTATAGCTGTTTTTGTGTCTATTGCTTCAAAAGCATTTTCACATAATTTGTGTTTTCTGAAGAAACTGCAAGAGATATCTAACCCATACTTTCTGTGCAAGAGGGGCGTGTACATCTGCACAACATGTCTTTCAAAGTTTGAACCTATCTTATTGCATTTTTGAGTTATAGCAGTTTTTACTGTTTTATTGCTCCAAAAGCCTTTTCAGCCCATGAACAGTTGTTTGTGAGTTTTGAAAAAAAGTGCAAGAGCTATTCAAACCCTTTTTGCTGGGCAAGTAGGACCTGTAAATCTACACAATATATAGTTTAAAGTTTGAGTCTATCATATTAGGTTTTGGATTTATAGCTGTTTTTGTGTCCATTGCTTCAAACGCATTTTCACATAATTTGTGTTTTTTGAAGAAACTGCAAGAGATATCTAACCCATACTTTCTGTGCAAGAGGGGCTTGTACATCTGCACAACATGTCTTTCAAAGTTTGAACCTATCTTATTGCATTTTTGAGTTATAGCAGTTTTTACTGTTTTATTGCTCCAAAAGCCTTTTCAGCCCATGAACAGTTGTTTGTGAGTTTTGAAAAAAAGTGCAAGAGCTATTCAAACCCTTTTTGCTGGGCAAGTAGGACCTGTCAATCTACACAATATATAGTTTAAAGTTTGAGTCTATCATATTATGTTTTGGATTTATAGCTGTTTTTGTGTCTATTGCTTCAAAAGCATTTTCACATAATTTGTGTTTTCTGAAGAAACTGCAAGAGATATCTAACCCATACTTTCTGTGCAAGAGGGGCTTGTACATCTGCACAACATGTCTTTTAAAGTTTGAACCTATCTTATTGCATTTTTGAGTTATAGCAATTTTTACTGTTTTATTGCTCCAAAAGCCTTTTCAGCCCATGAACAGTTGTTTGTGAGTTTTGAAAAAAAGTGCAAGAGCTATTCAAACCCTTTTTGCTGGGCAAGTAGGACCTGTAAAAATCTACACAATATATAGTTTAAAGTTTGAGTCTATCATATTAGGTTTTGGATTTATAGCTGTTTTTGTGTCCATTGCTTCAAACGCATTTTCACATAATTTGTGTTTTTTGAAGAAACTGCAAGAGATATCTAACCCATACTTTCTGTGCAAGAGGGGCTTGTACATCTGCACAACATGTCTTTTAAAGTTTGAACCTATCTTATTGCATTTTTGAGTTATAGCAGTTTTTACTGTTTTATTGCTCCAAAAGCCTTTTCAGCCCATGAACAGTTGTTTGTGAGTTTTGAAAAAAAGGTCAAGAGCTATTCAAACCCTTTTTGCTGGGCAAGTAGGACCTGTAAATCTACACAATATATAGTTTAAAGTTCTAGTCTATCATATTAGGTTTTGGATTTATAGCTGTTTTTGTGTCCATTGCTTCAAACGCATTTTCACATAATTTGTGTTTTTTGAAGAAACTGCAAGAGATATCTAACCCATACTTTCTGTGCAAGAGGGGCTTGTACATCTGCACAACATGTCTTTTAAAGTTTGAACCTATCTTATTGCATTTTTGAGTTATAGCAGTTTTTACTGTTTTATTGCTCCAAAAGCCTTTTCAGCCCATGAACAGTTGTTTGTGAGTTTTGAAAAAAAGTGCAAGAGCTATTCAAACCCTTTTTGCTGGGCAAGTAGGACCTGTCAATCTACACAATATATAGTTTATAGTTTGAGTCTATCATATTAGGTTTTGGATTTATAGCTGTTTTTGTGTCTATTGCTTCAAAAGCATTTTCACATAATTTGTGTTTTCTGAAGAAACTGCAAGAGATATCTAACCCATACTTTCTGTGCAAGAGGGGCTTGTACATCTGCACAACATGTCTTTTAAAGTTTGAACCTATCTTATTGCATTTTTGAGTTATAGCAGTTTTTACTGTTTTATTGCTCCAAAAGCCTTTTCAGCCCATGAACAGTTTGTGAGTTTAGAAAAAAAGTGCAAGAGCTATTCAAACCCTTTTTGCTGGGCAAGTAGGACCTGTAAATCTACACAATATATAGTTTAAAGTTTGAGTCTATCATATTAGGTTTTGGATTTATAGCTGTTTTTGTGTCCATTGCTTCAAAAGCATTTTCACATAATTTGTGTTTTCTGAAGAAACTGCAAGAGATATCTAACCCATACTTTCTGTGCAAGAGGGGCTTGTACATCTGCACAACATGTCTTTTAAAGTTTGAACCTATCTTATTGCATTTTTGAGTTATAGCAGTTTTTACTGTTTTATTGCTCCAAAAGCCTTTTCAGCCCATGAACAGTTGTTTGTGAGTTTTGAAAAAAAGTGCAAGAGCTATTCAAACCCTTTTTGCTGGGCAAGTAGGACCTGTAAATCTACACAATATATAGTTTAAAGTTTGAGTCTATCATATTAGGTTTTGGATTTATAGCTGTTTTTGTGTCCATTGCTTCAAACGCATTTTCACATAATTTGTGTTTTTTGAAGAAACTGCAAGAGATATCTAACCCATACGTTCTGTGCAAGAGGGGCTTGTACATCTGCACAACATGTCTTTTAAAGTTTGAACCTATCTTATTGCATTTTTGAGTTATAGCAGTTTTTACTGTTTTATTGCTCCAAAAGCCTTTTCAGCCCATGAACAGTTGTTTGTGAGTTTTGAAAAAAAGTGCAAGAGCTATTCAAACCCTTTTTGCTGGGCAAGTAGGACCTGTCAATCTACACAATATATAGTTTAAAGTTTGAGTCTATCATATTAGGTTTTGGATTTATAGCTGTTTTTGTGTCTATTGCTTCAAAAGCATTTTCACATAATTTGTGTTTTCTGAAGAAACTGCAAGAGATATCTAACCCATACTTTCTGTGCAAGAGGGGCTTGTACATCTGCACAACATGTCTTTTAAAGTTTGAACCTATCTTATTGCATTTTTGAGTTATAGCAGTTTTTACTGTTTTATTGCTCCAAAAGCCTTTTCAGCCCATGAACAGTTGTTTGTGAGTTTTGAAAAAAAGTGCAAGAGCTATTCAAACCCTTTTTGCTGGGCAAGTAGGACCTGTAAATCTACACAATATATAGTTTAAAGTTTGAGTCTATCATATTAGGTTTTGGATTTATAGCTGTTTTTGTGTCCATTGCTTCAAACGCATTTTCACATAATTTGTGTTTTTTGAAGAAACTGCAAGAGATATCTAACCCATACTTTCTGTGCAAGAGGGGCTTGTACATCTGCACAACATGTCTTTTAAAGTTTGAACCTATCTTATTGCATTTTTGAGCTATAGCAGTTTTTACTGTTTTATTGCTCCAAAAGCCTTTTCAGCCCATGAACAGTTGTTTGTGAGTTTTGAAAAAAAGTGCAAGAGCTATTCAAACCCTTTTTGCTGGGCAAGTAGGACCTGTAAATCTACACAATATATAGTTTAAAGTTTGAGTCTATCATATTAGGTTTTGGATTTATAGCTGTTTTTGTGTCCATTGCTTCAAACGCATTTTCACATAATTTGTGTTTTTTGAAGAAACTGCAAGAGATATCTAACCCATACTTTCTGTGCAAGAGGGGCTTGTACATCTGCACAACATGTCTTTTAAAGTTTGAACCTATCTTATTGCATTTTTGAGTTATAGCAGTTTTTACTGTTTTATTGCTCCAAAAGCCTTTTCAGCCCATGAACAGTTGTTTGTGAGTTTTGAAAAAAAGTGCAAGAGCTATTCAAACCCTTTTTGCTGGGCAAGTAGGACCTGTCAATCTACACAATATATAGTTTAAAGTTTGAGTCTATCCTATTAGGTTTTGGATTTATAGCTGTTTTTGTGTCTATTGCTTCAAAAGCATTTTCACATAATTTGTGTTTTCTGAAGAAACTGCAAGAGATATCTAACCCATACTTTCTGTGCAAGAGGGGCTTGTACATCTGCACAACATGTCTTTTAAAGTTTGAACCTATCTTATTGCATTTTTGAGTTATAGCAATTTTTACTGTTTTATTGCTCCAAAAGCCTTTTCAGCCCATGAACAGTTGTTTGTGAGTTTTGAAAAAAAGTGCAAGAGCTATTCAAACCCTTTTTGCTGGGCAAGTAGGACCTGTAAAAATCTACACAATATATAGTTTAAAGTTTGAGTCTATCATATTAGGTTTTGGATTTATAGCTGTTTTTGTGTCCATTGCTTCAAACGCATTTTCACATAATTTGTGTTTTTTGAAGAAACTGCAAGAGATATCTAACCCATACTTTCTGTGCAAGAGGGGCTTGTACATCTGCACAACATGTCTTTTAAAGTTTGAACCTATCTTATTGCATTTTTCAGTTATAGCAGTTTTTACTGTTTTATTGCTCCAAAAGCCTTTTCAGCCCATGAACAGTTTGTGAGTTTAGAAAAAAAGTGCAAGAGCTATTCAAACCCTTTTTGCTGGGCAAGTAGGACCTGTAAATCTACACAATATATAGTTTAAAGTTTGAGTCTATCATATTAGGTTTTGGATTTATAGCTGTTTTTGTGTCCATTGCTTCAAAAGCATTTTCACATAATTTGTGTTTTCTGAAGAAACTGCAAGAGATATCTAACCCATACTTTCTGTGCAAGAGGGGCTTGTACATCTGCACAACATGTCTTTTAAAGTTTGAACCTATCTTATTGCATTTTTGAGTTATAGCAGTTTTTACTGTTTTATTGCTCCAAAAGCCTTTTCAGCCCATGAACAGTTGTTTGTGAGTTTTGAAAAAAAGTGCAAGAGCTATTCAAACCCTTTTTGCTGGGCAAGTAGGACCTGTCAATCTACACAATATATAGTTTATAGTTTGAGTCTATCATATTAGGTTTTGGATTTATAGCTGTTTTTGTGTCTATTGCTTCAAAAGCATTTTCACATAATTTGTGTTTTCTGAAGAAACTGCAAGAGATATCTAACCCATACTTTCTGTGCAAGAGGGGCTTGTACATCTGCACAACATGTCTTTTAAAGTTTGAACCTATCTTATTGCATTTTTGAGTTATAGCAGTTTTTACTGTTTTATTGCTCCAAAAGCCTTTTCAGCCCATGAACAGTTGTTTGTGAGTTTTGAAAAAAAGTTCCAGAGCTATTCAAACCCTTTTTGCTGGGCAAGTAGGACCTGTCAATCTACACAATATATAGTTTAAAGTTTGAGTCTATCATATTAGGTTTTGGATTTATAGCTGTTTTTGTGTCTATTGCTTCAAAAGCATTTTCACATAATTTGTGTTTTCTGAAGAAACTGCAAGAGATATCTAACCCATACTTTCTGTGCAAGAGGGGCTTGTACATCTGCACAACATGTCTTTTAAAGTTTGAACCTATCTTATTGCATTTTTGAGTTATAGCAGTTTTTACTGTTTTATTGCTCCAAAAGCCTTTTCAGCCCATGAACAGTTGTTTGTGAGTTTTGAAAAAAAGTGCCAGAGCTATTCAAACCCTTTTTGCTGGGCAAGTAGAACCTGTCAATCTACACAATATATAGTTTAAAGTTTGAGTCTATCATATTAGGTTTTGGATTTATAGCTGTTTTTGTGTCTATTGCTTCAAAAGCATTTTCACATAATTTGTGTTTTCTGAAGAAACTGCAAGAGATATCTAACCCATACTTTCTGTGCAAGAGGGGCTTGTACATCTGCACAACATGTCTTTTAAAGTTTGAACCTATCTTATTGCATTTTTGAGTTATAGCAGTTTTTACTGTTTTATTGCTCCAAAAGCCTTTTCAGCCCATGAACAGTTGTTTGTGAGTTTTGAAAAAAAGTTCCAGAGCTATTCAAACCCTTTTTGCTGGGCAAGTAGGACCTGTCAATCTACACAATATATAGTTTAAAGTTTGAGTCTATCATATTAGGTTTTGGATTTATAGCTGTTTTGGTGTCTATTGCTTCAAAAGCATTTTCACATAATTTGTGTTTTCTGAAGAAACTGCAAGAGATATCTAACCCATACTTTCTGTGCAAGAGGGGCTTGTACATCTGCACAACATGTCTTTTAAAGTTTGAACCTATCTTATTGCATTTTTGAGTTATAGCAGTTTTTACTGTTTTATTGCTCCAAAAGCCTTTTCAGCCCATGAACAGTTGTTTGTGAGTTTTAAAAAAAAGTTCCAGAGCTATTCAAACCCTTTTTGCTGGGCAAGTAGGACCTGTCAATCTACACAATATATAGTTTAAAGTTTGAGTCTATCATATTAGGTTTTGGATTTATAGCTGTTTTTGTGTCTATTGCTTCAAAAGCATTTTCACATAATTTGTGTTTTCTGAAGAAACTACAAGAGATATCTAACCCATACTTTCTGTGCAAGAGGGGCTTGTACATCTGCACAACATGTCTTTTAAAGTTTGAACCTATCTTATTGCATTTTTGAGTTATAGCAGTTTTTACTGTTTTATTGCTCCAAAAGCCTTTTCAGCCCATGAACAGTTGTTTGTGAGTTTTGAAAAAAAGTTCTAGAGCTATTCAAACCCTTTTTGCTGGGCAAGTAGGACCTGTCAATCTACACAATATATAGTTTAAAGTTTGAGTCTATCATATTAGGTTTTGGATTTATAGCTGTTTTTGTGTCTATTGCTTCAAAAGCATTTTCACATAATTTGTGTTTTCTGAAGAAACTGCAAGAGATATCTAACCCATACTTTCTGTGCAAGAGGGGCGTGTACATCTGCACAACATGTCTTTCAAAGTTTGAACCTATCTTATTGCATTTTTGAGTTATAGCAGTTTTTACTGTTTTATTGCTCCAAAAGCCTTTTCAGCCCATGAACAGTTGTTTGTGAGTTTTGAAAAAAAGTGCAAGAGCTATTCAAACCCTTTTTGCTGGGCAAGTAGGACCTGTAAATCTACACAATATATAGTTTAAAGTTTGAGTCTATCATATTAGGTTTTGGATTTATAGCTGTTTTTGTGTCCATTGCTTCAAACGCATTTTCACATAATTTGTGTTTTTTGAAGAAACTGCAAGAGATATCTAACCCATACTTTCTGTGCAAGAGGGGCTTGTACATCTGCACAACATGTCTTTCAAAGTTTGAACCTATCTTATTGCATTTTTGAGTTATAGCAGTTTTTACTGTTTTATTGCTCCAAAAGCCTTTTCAGCCCATGAACAGTTGTTTGTGAGTTTTGAAAAAAAGTGCAAGAGCTATTCAAACCCTTTTTGCTGGGCAAGTAGGACCTGTCAATCTACACAATATATAGTTTAAAGTTTGAGTCTATCATATTATGTTTTGGATTTATAGCTGTTTTTGTGTCTATTGCTTCAAAAGCATTTTCACATAATTTGTGTTTTCTGAAGAAACTGCAAGAGATATCTAACCCATACTTTCTGTGCAAGAGGGGCTTGTACATCTGCACAACATGTCTTTTAAAGTTTGAACCTATCTTATTGCATTTTTGAGTTATAGCAATTTTTACTGTTTTATTGCTCCAAAAGCCTTTTCAGCCCATGAACAGTTGTTTGTGAGTTTTGAAAAAAAGTGCAAGAGCTATTCAAACCCTTTTTGCTGGGCAAGTAGGACCTGTAAAAATCTACACAATATATAGTTTAAAGTTTGAGTCTATCATATTAGGTTTTGGATTTATAGCTGTTTTTGTGTCCATTGCTTCAAACGCATTTTCACATAATTTGTGTTTTTTGAAGAAACTGCAAGAGATATCTAACCCATACTTTCTGTGCAAGAGGGGCTTGTACATCTGCACAACATGTCTTTTAAAGTTTGAACCTATCTTATTGCATTTTTGAGTTATAGCAGTTTTTACTGTTTTATTGCTCCAAAAGCCTTTTCAGCCCATGAACAGTTGTTTGTGAGTTTTGAAAAAAAGGTCAAGAGCTATTCAAACCCTTTTTGCTGGGCAAGTAGGACCTGTAAATCTACACAATATATAGTTTAAAGTTCTAGTCTATCATATTAGGTTTTGGATTTATAGCTGTTTTTGTGTCCATTGCTTCAAACGCATTTTCACATAATTTGTGTTTTTTGAAGAAACTGCAAGAGATATCTAACCCATACTTTCTGTGCAAGAGGGGCTTGTACATCTGCACAACATGTCTTTTAAAGTTTGAACCTATCTTATTGCATTTTTGAGTTATAGCAGTTTTTACTGTTTTATTGCTCCAAAAGCCTTTTCAGCCCATGAACAGTTGTTTGTGAGTTTTGAAAAAAAGTGCAAGAGCTATTCAAACCCTTTTTGCTGGGCAAGTAGGACCTGTCAATCTACACAATATATAGTTTATAGTTTGAGTCTATCATATTAGGTTTTGGATTTATAGCTGTTTTTGTGTCTATTGCTTCAAAAGCATTTTCACATAATTTGTGTTTTCTGAAGAAACTGCAAGAGATATCTAACCCATACTTTCTGTGCAAGAGGGGCTTGTACATCTGCACAACATGTCTTTTAAAGTTTGAACCTATCTTATTGCATTTTTGAGTTATAGCAGTTTTTACTGTTTTATTGCTCCAAAAGCCTTTTTAGCCCATGAACAGTTTGTGAGTTTAGAAAAAAAGTGCAAGAGCTATTCAAACCCTTTTTGCTGGGCAAGTAGGACCTGTAAATCTACACAATATATAGTTTAAAGTTTGAGTCTATCATATTAGGTTTTGGATTTATAGCTGTTTTTGTGTCCATTGCTTCAAAAGCATTTTCACATAATTTGTGTTTTCTGAAGAAACTGCAAGAGATATCTAACCCATACTTTCTGTGCAAGAGGGGCTTGTACATCTGCACAACATGTCTTTCAAAGTTTGAACCTATCTTATTGCATTTTTGAGTTATAGCAGTTTTTACTGTTTTATTGCTCCAAAAGCCTTTTCAGCCCATGAACAGTTGTTTGTGAGTTTTGAAAAAAAGTGCAAGAGCTATTCAAACCCTTTTTGCTGGGCAAGTAGGACCTGTAAATCTACACAATATATAGTTTAAAGTTTGAGTCTATCATATTAGGTTTTGGATTTATAGCTGTTTTTGTGTCCATTGCTTCAAACGCATTTTCACATAATTTGTGTTTTTTGAAGAAACTGCAAGAGATATCTAACCCATACTTTCTGTGCAAGAGGGGCTTGTACATCTGCACAACATGTCTTTTAAAGTTTGAACCTATCTTATTGCATTTTTGAGTTATAGCAGTTTTTACTGTTTTATTGCTCCAAAAGCCTTTTCAGCCCATGAACAGTTGTTTGTGAGTTTTGAAAAAAAGTGCAAGAGCTATTCAAACCCTTTTTGCTGGGCAAGTAGGACCTGTCAATCTACACAATATATAGTTTAAAGTTTGAGTCTATCATATTAGGTTTTGGATTTATAGCTGTTTTTGTGTCCATTGCTTCAAAAGCATTTTCACATAATTTGTGTTTTCTGAAGAAACTGCAAGAGATATCTAACCCATACTTTCTGTGCAAGAGGGGCTTGTACATCTGCACAACATGTCTTTTAAAGTTTGAACCTATCTTATTGCATTTTTGAGTTATAGCAGTTTTTACTGTTTTATTGCTCCAAAAGCCTTTTCAGCCCATGAACAGTTGTTTGTGAGTTTTGAAAAAAAGTGCAAGAGCTATTCAAACCCTTTTTGCTGGGCAAGTAGGACCTGTAAATCTACACAATATATAGTTTAAAGTTTGAGTCTATCATATTAGGTTTTGGATTTATAGCTGTTTTTGTGTCCATTGCTTCAAACGCATTTTCACATAATTTGTGTTTTTTGAAGAAACTGCAAGAGATATCTAACCCATACGTTCTGTGCAAGAGGGGCTTGTACATCTGCACAACATGTCTTTTAAAGTTTGAACCTATCTTATTGCATTTTTGAGTTATAGCAGTTTTTACTGTTTTATTGCTCCAAAAGCCTTTTCAGCCCATGAACAGTTGTTTGTGAGTTTTGAAAAAAAGTGCAAGAGCTATTCAAACCCTTTTTGCTGGGCAAGTAGGACCTGTCAATCTACACAATATATAGTTTAAAGTTTGAGTCTATCATATTAGGTTTTGGATTTATAGCTGTTTTTGTGTCTATTGCTTCAAAAGCATTTTCACATAATTTGTGTTTTCTGAAGAAACTGCAAGAGATATCTAACCCATACTTTCTGTGCAAGAGGGGCTTGTACATCTGCACAACATGTCTTTTAAAGTTTGAACCTATCTTATTGCATTTTTGAGTTATAGCAGTTTTTACTGTTTTATTGCTCCAAAAGCCTTTTCAGCCCATGAACAGTTGTTTGTGAGTTTTGAAAAAAAGGTCAAGAGCTATTCAAACCCTTTTTGCTGGGCAAGTAGGACCTGTAAATCTACACAATATATAGTTTAAAGTTTGAGTCTATCATATTAGGTTTTGGATTTATAGCTGTTTTTGTGTCCATTGCTTCAAACGCATTTTCACATAATTTGTGTTTTTTGAAGAAACTGCAAGAGATATCTAACCCATACTTTCTGTGCAAGAGGGGCTTGTACATCTGCACAACATGTCTTTTAAAGTTTGAACCTATCTTATTGCATTTTTGAGTTATAGCAGTTTTTACTGTTTTATTGCTCCAAAAGCCTTTTCAGCCCATGAACAGTTGTTTGTGAGTTTTGAAAAAAAGTGCAAGAGCTATTCAAACCCTTTTTGCTGGGCAAGTAGGACCTGTCAATCTACACAATATATAGTTTATAGTTTGAGTCTATCATATTAGGTTTTGGATTTATAGCTGTTTTTGTGTCTATTGCTTCAAAAGCATTTTCACATAATTTGTGTTTTCTGAAGAAACTACAAGAGATATCTAACCCATACTTTCTGTGCAAGAGGGGCTTGTACATCTGCACAACATGTCTTTTAAAGTTTGAACCTATCTTATTGCATTTTTGAGTTATAGCAGTTTTTACTGTTTTATTGCTCCAAAAGCCTTTTCAGCCCATGAACAGTTGTTTGTGAGTTTTGAAAAAAAGTGCAAGAGCTATTCAAACCTTTTTTGCTGGGCAAGTAGGACCTGTCAATCTACACAATATATAGTTTAAAGTTTGAGTCTATCATATTAGGTTTTGGATTTATAGCTGTTTTTGTGTCTATTGCTTCAAAAGCATTTTCACATAATTTGTGTTTTCTGAAGAAACTGCAAGAGATATCTAACCCATACTTTCTGTGCAAGAGGGGCTTGTACATCTGCACAACATGTCTTTAAAAGTTTGAACCTATCTTATTGCATTTTTGAGTTATAGCAGTTTTTACTGTTTTATTGCTCCAAAAGCCTTTTCAGCCCATGAACAGTTGTTTGTGAGTTTTGAAAAAAAGTGCCAGAGCTATTCAAACCCTTTTTGCTGGGCAAGTAGAACCTGTCAATCTACACAATATATAGTTTAAAGTTTGAGTCTATCATATTAGGTTTTGGATTTATAGCTGTTTTTGTGTCTATTGCTTCAAAAGCATTTTCACATAATTTGTGTTTTCTGAAGAAACTGCAAGAGATATCTAACCCATACTTTCTGTGCAAGAGGGGCTTGTACATCTGCACAACATGTCTTTTAAAGTTTGAACCTATCTTATTGCATTTTTGAGTTATAGCAGTTTTTACTGTTTTATTGCTCCAAAAGCCTTTTCAGCCCATGAACAGTTGTTTGTGAGTTTTGAAAAAAAGTTCCAGAGCTATTCAAACCCTTTTTGCTGGGCAAGTAGGACCTGTCAATCTACACAATATATAGTTTAAAGTTTGAGTCTATCATATTAGGTTTTGGATTTATAGCTGTTTTTGTGTCTATTGCTTCAAAAGCATTTTCACATAATTTGTGTTTTCTGAAGAAACTGCAAGAGATATCTAACCCATACTTTCTGTGCAAGAGGGGCTTGTACATCTGCACAACATGTCTTTCAAAGTTTGAACCTATCTTATTGCATTTTTGAGTTATAGCAGTTTTTACTGTTTTATTGCTCCAAAAGCCTTTTCAGCCCATGAACAGTTGTTTGTGAGTTTTGAAAAAAAGTGCAAGAGCTATTCAAACCCTTTTTGCTGGGCAAGTAGGACCTGTAAATCTACACAATATATAGTTTAAAGTTTGAGTCTATCATATTAGGTTTTGGATTTATAGCTGTTTTTGTGTCCATTGCTTCAAAAGCATTTTCACATAATTTGTGTTTTCTGAAGAAACTGCAAGAGATATCTAACCCATACTTTCTGTGCAAGAGGGGCTTGTACATCTGCACAACATGTCTTTTAAAGTTTGAACCTATCTTATTGCATTTTTGAGTTATAGCAGTTTTTACTGTTTTATTGCTCCAAAAGCCTTTTCAGCCCATGAACAGTTTGTGAGTTTAGAAAAAAAGTGCAAGAGCTATTCAAACCCTTTTTGCTGGGCAAGTAGGACCTGTAAATCTACACAATATATAGTTTAAAGTTTGAGTCTATCATATTAGCTTTTGGATTTATAGCTGTTTTTGTGTCCATTGCTTCAAAAGCATTTTCACATAATTTGTGTTTTCTGAAGAAACTGCAAGAGATATCTAACCCATACTTTCTGTGCAAAAGGGGCTTGTACATCTGCACAACATGTCTTTTAAAGTTTGAACCTATCTTATTGCATTTTTGAGTTATAGCAGTTTTTACTGTTTTATTGCTCCAAAAGCCTTTTCAGCCCATGAACAGTTGTTTGTGAGTTTTGAAAAAAAGTGCAAGAGCTATTCAAACCCTTTTTGCTGGGCAAGTAGGACCTGTCAATCTACACAATATATAGTTTAAAGTTTGAGTCTATCATATTAGGTTTTGGATTTATAGCTGTTTTTGTGTCTATTGCTTCAAAAGCATTTTCACATAATTTGTGTTTTCTGAAGAAACTACAAGAGATATCTAACCCATACTTTCTGTGCAAGAGGGGCTTGTACATCTGCACAACATGTATTTTAAAGTTTGAACCTATCTTATTGCATTTTTGAGTTATAGCAGTTTTTACTGTTTTATTGCTCCAAAAGCCTTTTCAGCCCATGAACAGTTGTTTGTGAGTTTTGAAAAAAAGTGCAAGAGCTATTCAAACCCTTTTTGCTGGGCAAGTAGGACCTGTAAATCTACACAATATATAGTTTAAAGTTTGAGTCTATCATATTAGGTTTTGGATTTATAGCTGTTTTTGTGTCCATTGCTTCAAAAGCATTTTCACATAATTTGTGTTTTCTGAAGAAACTGCAAGAGATATCTAACCCATACTTTCTGTGCAAGAGGGGCTTGTACATCTGCACAACATGTCTTTTAAAGTTTGAACCTATCTTATTGCATTTTTGAGTTATAGCAGTTTTTACTGTTTTATTGCTCCAAAAGCCTTTTCAGCCCATGAACAGTTGTTTGTGAGTTTTGAAAAAAAGTTCCAGAGCTATTCAAACCCTTTTTGCTGGGCAAGTAGGACCTGTCAATCTACACAATATATAGTTTAAAGTTTGAGTCTATCATATTAGGTTTTGGATTTATAGCTGTTTTTGTGTCTATTGCTTCAAAAGCATTTTCACATAATTTGTGTTTTCTGAAGAAACTGCAAGAGATATCTAACCCATACTTTCTGTGCAAGAGGGGCTTGTACATCTGCACAACATGTCTTTTAAAGTTTGAACCTATCTTATTGGATTTTTGAGTTATAGCAGTTTTTACTGTTTTATTGCTCCAAAAGCCTTTTTAGCCCATGAACAGTTGTTTGTGAGTTTTGAAAAAAGTGCCAGAGCTATTCAAACCCTTTTTGCTGGGCAAGTAGAACCTGTAAATCTACACAATATATAGTTTAAAGTTTGAGTCTATCATATTAGGTTTTGGATTTATAGCTGTTTTTGTGTCTATTGCTTCAAAAGCATTTTCACATAATTTGTGTTTTCTGAAGAAACTGCAAGAGATATCTAACCCATACTTTCTGTGCAAGAGAGGCTTGTACATCTGCACAACATGTCTTTTAAAGTTTGAACCTATCTTATTGCATTTTTGAGTTATAGCAGTTTTTACTGTTTTATTGCTCCAAAAGCCTTTTCAGCCCATGAACAGTTGTTTGTGAGTTTTGAAAAAAAGTTCCAGAGCTATTCAAACCCTTTTTGCTGGGCAAGTAGGACCTGTCAATCTACACAATATATAGTTTAAAGTTTGAGTCTATCATATTAGGTTTTGGATTTATAGCTGTTTTTGTGTCCATTGCTTCAAAAGCATTTTCACATAATTTGTGTTTTTTGAAGAAACTGCAAGAGATATCTAACCCATACTTTCTGTGCAAGAGGGGCTTGTACATCTGCACAACATGTCTTTTAAAGTTTGAACCTATCTTATTGCATTTTTGAGTTATAGCAGTTTTTACTGTTTTATTGCTCCAAAAGCCTTTTCAGCCCATGAACAGTTGTTTGTGAGTTTTGAAAAAAGTGCCAGAGCTATTCAAACCCTTTTTGCTGGGCAAGTAGAACCTGTCAATCTACACAATATATAGTTTAAAGTTTGAGTCTATCATATTAGGTTTTGGATTTATAGCTGTTTTTGTGTCTATTGCTTCAAAAGCATTTTCACATAATTTGTGTTTTCTGAAGAAACTGCAAGAGATATCTAACCCATACTTTCTGTGCAAGAGAGGCTTGTACATCTGCACAACATGTCTTTTAAAGTTTGAACCTATCTTATTGCATTTTTGAGTTATAGCAGTTTTTATTGTTGTATTGCTCCAAAAGCCTTTTCAGCCCATGAACAGTTGTTTGTGAGTTTTGAAAAAAAGTTCCAGAGCTATTCAAACCCTTTTTGCTGGGCAAGTAGGACCTGTCAATCTACACAATATATAGTTTAAAGTTTGAGTCTATCATATTAGGTTTTGGATTTATAGCTGTTTTTGTGTCCATTGCTTCAAAAGCATTTTCACATAATTTGTGTTTTCTGAAGAAACTGCAAGAGATATCTAACCCATACTTTCTGTGCAAGAGGGGCTTGTACATCTGCACAACATGTCTTTTAAAGTTTGAACCTATCTTATTGCATTTTTGAGTTATAGCAGTTTTTACTGTTTTATTGCTCCAAAAGCCTTTTCAGCCCATGAACAGTTGTTTGTGAGTTTTGAAAAAAAGTGCAAGAGCTATTCAAACCCTTTTTGCTGGGCAAGTAGGACCTGTAAATCTACACAATATATAGTTTAAAGTTTGAGTCTATCATATTAGGTTTTGGATTTATAGCTGTTTTTGTGTCCATTGCTTCAAAAGCATTTTCACATAATTTGTGTTTTCTGAAGAAACTGCAAGAGATATCTAACCCATACTTTCTGTGCAAGAGGGGCTTGTACATCTGCACAACATGTCTTTTAAAGTTTGAACCTATCTTATTGCATTTTTGAGTTATAGCAGTTTTTACTGTTTTATTGCTCCAAAAGCCTTTTCAGCCCATGAACAGTTGTTTGTGAGTTTTGAAAAAAAGTGCAAGAGCTATTCAAACCTTTTTTGCTGGGCAAGTAGGACCTGTCAATCTACACAATATATAGTTTAAAGTTTGAGTCTATCATATTAGGTTTTGGATTTATAGCTGTTTTTGTGTCTATTGCTTCAAAAGCATTTTCACATAATTTGTGTTTTCTGAAGAAACTGCAAGAGATATCTAACCCATACTTTCTGTGCAAGAGGGGCTTGTACATCTGCACAACATGTCTTTAAAAGTTTGAACCTATCTTATTGCATTTTTGAGTTATAGCAGTTTTTACTGTTTTATTGCTCCAAAAGCCTTTTCAGCCCATGAACAGTTGTTTGTGAGTTTTGAAAAAAAGTGCCAGAGCTATTCAAACCCTTTTTGCTGGGCAAGTAGAACCTGTCAATCTACACAATATATAGTTTAAAGTTTGAGTCTATCATATTAGGTTTTGGATTTATAGCTGTTTTTGTTTCTATTGCTTCAAAAGCATTTTCACATAATTTGTGTTTTCTGAAGAAACTGCAAGAGATATCTAACCCATACTTTCTGTGCAAGAGGGGCTTGTACATCTGCACAACATGTCTTTTAAAGTTTGAACCTATCTTATTGCATTTTTGAGTTATAGCAGTTTTTACTGTTTTATTGCTCCAAAAGCCTTTTCAGCCCATGAACAGTTGTTTGTGAGTTTTGAAAAAAAGTGCCAGAGCTATTCAAACCCTTTTTGCTGGGCAAGTAGAACCTGTCAATCTACACAATATATAGTTTAAAGTTTGAGTCTATCATATTAGGTTTTGGATTTATAGCTGTTTTTGTGTCTATTGCTTCAAAAGCATTTTCACATAATTTGTGTTTTCTGAAGAAACTGCAAGAGATATCTAACCCATACTTTCTGTGCAAGAGGGGCTTGTACATCTGCACAACATGTCTTTTAAAGTTTGAACCTATCTTATTGCATTTTTGAGTTATAGCAGTTTTTACTGTTTTATTGCTCCAAAAGCCTTTTCAGCCCATGAACAGTTGTTTGTGAGTTTTGAAAAAAAGTTCCAGAGCTATTCAAACCCTTTTTGCTGGGCAAGTAGGACCTGTCAATCTACACAATATATAGTTTAAAGTTTGAGTCTATCATATTAGGTTTTGGATTTATAGCTGTTTTTGTGTCTATTGCTTCAAAAGCATTTTCACATAATTTGTGTTTTCTGAAGAAACTGCAAGAGATATCTAACCCATACTTTCTGTGCAAGAGGGGCTTGTACATCTGCACAACATGTCTTTCAAAGTTTGAACCTATCTTATTGCATTTTTGAGTTATAGCAGTTTTTACTGTTTTATTGCTCCAAAAGCCTTTTCAGCCCATGAACAGTTGTTTGTGAGTTTTGAAAAAAAGTGCAAGAGCTATTCAAACCCTTTTTGCTGGGCAAGTAGGACCTGTAAATCTACACAATATATAGTTTAAAGTTTGAGTCTATCATATTAGGTTTTGGATTTATAGCTGTTTTTGTGTCCATTGCTTCAAAAGCATTTTCACATAATTTGTGTTTTCTGAAGAAACTGCAAGAGATATCTAACCCATACTTTCTGTGCAAGAGGGGCTTGTACATCTGCACAACATGTCTTTTAAAGTTTGAACCTATCTTATTGCATTTTTGAGTTATAGCAGTTTTTACTGTTTTATTGCTCCAAAAGCCTTTTCAGCCCATGAACAGTTTGTGAGTTTAGAAAAAAAGTGCAAGAGCTATTCAAACCCTTTTTGCTGGGCAAGTAGGACCTGTAAATCTACACAATATATAGTTTAAAGTTTGAGTCTATCATATTAGCTTTTGGATTTATAGCTGTTTTTGTGTCCATTGCTTCAAAAGCATTTTCACATAATTTGTGTTTTCTGAAGAAACTGCAAGAGATATCTAACCCATACTTTCTGTGCAAAAGGGGCTTGTACATCTGCACAACATGTCTTTTAAAGTTTGAACCTATCTTATTGCATTTTTGAGTTATAGCAGTTTTTACTGTTTTATTGCTCCAAAAGCCTTTTCAGCCCATGAACAGTTGTTTGTGAGTTTTGAAAAAAAGTGCAAGAGCTATTCAAACCCTTTTTGCTGGGCAAGTAGGACCTGTCAATCTACACAATATATAGTTTAAAGTTTGAGTCTATCATATTAGGTTTTGGATTTATAGCTGTTTTTGTGTCTATTGCTTCAAAAGCATTTTCACATAATTTGTGTTTTCTGAAGAAACTACAAGAGATATCTAACCCATACTTTCTGTGCAAGAGGGGCTTGTACATCTGCACAACATGTATTTTAAAGTTTGAACCTATCTTATTGCATTTTTGAGTTATAGCAGTTTTTACTGTTTTATTGCTCCAAAAGCCTTTTCAGCCCATGAACAGTTGTTTGTGAGTTTTGAAAAAAAGTGCAAGAGCTATTCAAACCCTTTTTGCTGGGCAAGTAGGACCTGTAAATCTACACAATATATAGTTTAAAGTTTGAGTCTATCATATTAGGTTTTGGATTTATAGCTGTTTTTGTGTCCATTGCTTCAAAAGCATTTTCACATAATTTGTGTTTTCTGAAGAAACTGCAAGAGATATCTAACCCATACTTTCTGTGCAAGAGGGGCTTGTACATCTGCACAACATGTCTTTTAAAGTTTGAACCTATCTTATTGCATTTTTGAGTTATAGCAGTTTTTACTGTTTTATTGCTCCAAAAGCCTTTTCAGCCCATGAACAGTTGTTTGTGAGTTTTGAAAAAAAGTTCCAGAGCTATTCAAACCCTTTTTGCTGGGCAAGTAGGACCTGTCAATCTACACAATATATAGTTTAAAGTTTGAGTCTATCATATTAGGTTTTGGATTTATAGCTGTTTTTGTGTCTATTGCTTCAAAAGCATTTTCACATAATTTGTGTTTTCTGAAGAAACTGCAAGAGATATCTAACCCATACTTTCTGTGCAAGAGGGGCTTGTACATCTGCACAACATGTCTTTTAAAGTTTGAACCTATCTTATTGGATTTTTGAGTTATAGCAGTTTTTACTGTTTTATTGCTCCAAAAGCCTTTTTAGCCCATGAACAGTTGTTTGTGAGTTTTGAAAAAAGTGCCAGAGCTATTCAAACCCTTTTTGCTGGGCAAGTAGAACCTGTAAATCTACACAATATATAGTTTAAAGTTTGAGTCTATCATATTAGGTTTTGGATTTATAGCTGTTTTTGTGTCTATTGCTTCAAAAGCATTTTCACATAATTTGTGTTTTCTGAAGAAACTGCAAGAGATATCTAACCCATACTTTCTGTGCAAGAGAGGCTTGTACATCTGCACAACATGTCTTTTAAAGTTTGAACCTATCTTATTGCATTTTTGAGTTATAGCAGTTTTTACTGTTTTATTGCTCCAAAAGCCTTTTCAGCCCATGAACAGTTGTTTGTGAGTTTTGAAAAAAAGTTCCAGAGCTATTCAAACCCTTTTTGCTGGGCAAGTAGGACCTGTCAATCTACACAATATATAGTTTAAAGTTTGAGTCTATCATATTAGGTTTTGGATTTATAGCTGTTTTTGTGTCCATTGCTTCAAAAGCATTTTCACATAATTTGTGTTTTTTGAAGAAACTGCAAGAGATATCTAACCCATACTTTCTGTGCAAGAGGGGCTTGTACATCTGCACAACATGTCTTTTAAAGTTTGAACCTATCTTATTGCATTTTTGAGTTATAGCAGTTTTTACTGTTTTATTGCTCCAAAAGCCTTTTCAGCCCATGAACAGTTGTTTGTGAGTTTTGAAAAAAGTGCCAGAGCTATTCAAACCCTT
The DNA here is from genome assembly GCF_026437365.1 of Eucyclogobius newberryi. Classification (NCBI taxonomy): domain Eukaryota; kingdom Metazoa; phylum Chordata; class Actinopteri; order Gobiiformes; family Gobiidae; genus Eucyclogobius; species Eucyclogobius newberryi. Next base: position 142,556 of record NW_027316345.1, on the reverse strand, counting down.
TTTGCTGGGCAAGTAGAACCTGTCAATCTACACAATATATAGTTTAAAGTTTGAGTCTATCATATTAGGTTTTGGATTTATAGCTGTTTTTGTGTCTATTGCTTCAAAAGCATTTTCACATAATTTGTGTTTTCTGAAGAAACTGCAAGAGATATCTAACCCATACTTTCTGTGCAAGAGAGGCTTGTACATCTGCACAACATGTCTTTTAAAGTTTGAACCTATCTTATTGCATTTTTGAGTTATAGCAGTTTTTATTGTTGTATTGCTCCAAAAGCCTTTTCAGCCCATGAACAGTTGTTTGTGAGTTTTGAAAAAAAGTTCCAGAGCTATTCAAACCCTTTTTGCTGGGCAAGTAGGACCTGTCAATCTACACAATATATAGTTTAAAGTTTGAGTCTATCATATTAGGTTTTGGATTTATAGCTGTTTTTGTGTCCATTGCTTCAAAAGCATTTTCACATAATTTGTGTTTTCTGAAGAAACTGCAAGAGATATCTAACCCATACTTTCTGTGCAAGAGGGGCTTGTACATCTGCACAACATGTCTTTTAAAGTTTGAACCTATCTTATTGCATTTTTGAGTTATAGCAGTTTTTACTGTTTTATTGCTCCAAAAGCCTTTTCAGCCCATGAACAGTTGTTTGTGAGTTTTGAAAAAAAGTGCAAGAGCTATTCAAACCCTTTTTGCTGGGCAAGTAGGACCTGTAAATCTACACAATATATAGTTTAAAGTTTGAGTCTATCATATTAGGTTTTGGATTTATAGCTGTTTTTGTGTCCATTGCTTCAAAAGCATTTTCACATAATTTGTGTTTTCTGAAGAAACTGCAAGAGATATCTAACCCATACTTTCTGTGCAAGAGGGGCTTGTACATCTGCACAACATGTCTTTTAAAGTTTGAACCTATCTTATTGCATTTTTGAGTTATAGCAGTTTTTACTGTTTTATTGCTCCAAAAGCCTTTTCAGCCCATGAACAGTTGTTTGTGAGTTTTGAAAAAAAGTGCAAGAGCTATTCAAACCTTTTTTGCTGGGCAAGTAGGACCTGTCAATCTACACAATATATAGTTTAAAGTTTGAGTCTATCATATTAGGTTTTGGATTTATAGCTGTTTTTGTGTCTATTGCTTCAAAAGCATTTTCACATAATTTGTGTTTTCTGAAGAAACTGCAAGAGATATCTAACCCATACTTTCTGTGCAAGAGGGGCTTGTACATCTGCACAACATGTCTTTAAAAGTTTGAACCTATCTTATTGCATTTTTGAGTTATAGCAGTTTTTACTGTTTTATTGCTCCAAAAGCCTTTTCAGCCCATGAACAGTTGTTTGTGAGTTTTGAAAAAAAGTGCCAGAGCTATTCAAACCCTTTTTGCTGGGCAAGTAGAACCTGTCAATCTACACAATATATAGTTTAAAGTTTGAGTCTATCATATTAGGTTTTGGATTTATAGCTGTTTTTGTGTCTATTGCTTCAAAAGCATTTTCACATAATTTGTGTTTTCTGAAGAAACTGCAAGAGATATCTAACCCATACTTTCTGTGCAAGAGGGGCTTGTACATCTGCACAACATGTCTTTTAAAGTTTGAACCTATCTTATTGCATTTTTGAGTTATAGCAGTTTTTACTGTTTTATTGCTCCAAAAGCCTTTTCAGCCCATGAACAGTTGTTTGTGAGTTTTGAAAAAAAGTTCCAGAGCTATTCAAACCCTTTTTGCTGGGCAAGTAGGACCTGTCAATCTACACAATATATAGTTTAAAGTTTGAGTCTATCATATTAGGTTTTGGATTTATAGCTGTTTTTGTGTCTATTGCTTCAAAAGCATTTTCACATAATTTGTGTTTTCTGAAGAAACTGCAAGAGATATCTAACCCATACTTTCTGTGCAAGAGGGGCTTGTACATCTGCACAACATGTCTTTCAAAGTTTGAACCTATCTTATTGCATTTTTGAGTTATAGCAGTTTTTACTGTTTTATTGCTCCAAAAGCCTTTTCAGCCCATGAACAGTTGTTTGTGAGTTTTGAAAAAAAGTGCAAGAGCTATTCAAACCCTTTTTGCTGGGCAAGTAGGACCTGTAAATCTACACAATATATAGTTTAAAGTTTGAGTCTATCATATTAGGTTTTGGATTTATAGCTGTTTTTGTGTCCATTGCTTCAAAAGCATTTTCACATAATTTGTGTTTTCTGAAGAAACTGCAAGAGATATCTAACCCATACTTTCTGTGCAAGAGGGGCTTGTACATCTGCACAACATGTCTTTTAAAGTTTGAACCTATCTTATTGCATTTTTGAGTTATAGCAGTTTTTACTGTTTTATTGCTCCAAAAGCCTTTTCAGCCCATGAACAGTTTGTGAGTTTAGAAAAAAAGTGCAAGAGCTATTCAAACCCTTTTTGCTGGGCAAGTAGGACCTGTAAATCTACACAATATATAGTTTAAAGTTTGAGTCTATCATATTAGCTTTTGGATTTATAGCTGTTTTTGTGTCCATTGCTTCAAAAGCATTTTCACATAATTTGTGTTTTCTGAAGAAACTGCAAGAGATATCTAACCCATACTTTCTGTGCAAAAGGGGCTTGTACATCTGCACAACATGTCTTTTAAAGTTTGAACCTATCTTATTGCATTTTTGAGTTATAGCAGTTTTTACTGTTTTATTGCTCCAAAAGCCTTTTCAGCCCATGAACAGTTGTTTGTGAGTTTTGAAAAAAAGTGCAAGAGCTATTCAAACCCTTTTTGCTGGGCAAGTAGGACCTGTCAATCTACACAATATATAGTTTAAAGTTTGAGTCTATCATATTAGGTTTTGGATTTATAGCTGTTTTTGTGTCTATTGCTTCAAAAGCATTTTCACATAATTTGTGTTTTCTGAAGAAACTACAAGAGATATCTAACCCATACTTTCTGTGCAAGAGGGGCTTGTACATCTGCACAACATGTATTTTAAAGTTTGAACCTATCTTATTGCATTTTTGAGTTATAGCAGTTTTTACTGTTTTATTGCTCCAAAAGCCTTTTCAGCCCATGAACAGTTGTTTGTGAGTTTTGAAAAAAAGTGCAAGAGCTATTCAAACCCTTTTTGCTGGGCAAGTAGGACCTGTAAATCTACACAATATATAGTTTAAAGTTTGAGTCTATCATATTAGGTTTTGGATTTATAGCTGTTTTTGTGTCCATTGCTTCAAAAGCATTTTCACATAATTTGTGTTTTCTGAAGAAACTGCAAGAGATATCTAACCCATACTTTCTGTGCAAGAGGGGCTTGTACATCTGCACAACATGTCTTTTAAAGTTTGAACCTATCTTATTGCATTTTTGAGTTATAGCAGTTTTTACTGTTTTATTGCTCCAAAAGCCTTTTCAGCCCATGAACAGTTGTTTGTGAGTTTTGAAAAAAAGTTCCAGAGCTATTCAAACCCTTTTTGCTGGGCAAGTAGGACCTGTCAATCTACACAATATATAGTTTAAAGTTTGAGTCTATCATATTAGGTTTTGGATTTATAGCTGTTTTTGTGTCTATTGCTTCAAAAGCATTTTCACATAATTTGTGTTTTCTGAAGAAACTGCAAGAGATATCTAACCCATACTTTCTGTGCAAGAGGGGCTTGTACATCTGCACAACATGTCTTTTAAAGTTTGAACCTATCTTATTGGATTTTTGAGTTATAGCAGTTTTTACTGTTTTATTGCTCCAAAAGCCTTTTTAGCCCATGAACAGTTGTTTGTGAGTTTTGAAAAAAGTGCCAGAGCTATTCAAACCCTTTTTGCTGGGCAAGTAGAACCTGTAAATCTACACAATATATAGTTTAAAGTTTGAGTCTATCATATTAGGTTTTGGATTTATAGCTGTTTTTGTGTCTATTGCTTCAAAAGCATTTTCACATAATTTGTGTTTTCTGAAGAAACTGCAAGAGATATCTAACCCATACTTTCTGTGCAAGAGAGGCTTGTACATCTGCACAACATGTCTTTTAAAGTTTGAACCTATCTTATTGCATTTTTGAGTTATAGCAGTTTTTACTGTTTTATTGCTCCAAAAGCCTTTTCAGCCCATGAACAGTTGTTTGTGAGTTTTGAAAAAAAGTTCCAGAGCTATTCAAACCCTTTTTGCTGGGCAAGTAGGACCTGTCAATCTACACAATATATAGTTTAAAGTTTGAGTCTATCATATTAGGTTTTGGATTTATAGCTGTTTTTGTGTCCATTGCTTCAAAAGCATTTTCACATAATTTGTGTTTTTTGAAGAAACTGCAAGAGATATCTAACCCATACTTTCTGTGCAAGAGGGGCTTGTACATCTGCACAACATGTCTTTTAAAGTTTGAACCTATCTTATTGCATTTTTGAGTTATAGCAGTTTTTACTGTTTTATTGCTCCAAAAGCCTTTTCAGCCCATGAACAGTTGTTTGTGAGTTTTGAAAAAAGTGCCAGAGCTATTCAAACCCTTTTTGCTGGGCAAGTAGAACCTGTCAATCTACACAATATATAGTTTAAAGTTTGAGTCTATCATATTAGGTTTTGGATTTATAGCTGTTTTTGTGTCTATTGCTTCAAAAGCATTTTCACATAATTTGTGTTTTCTGAAGAAACTGCAAGAGATATCTAACCCATACTTTCTGTGCAAGAGAGGCTTGTACATCTGCACAACATGTCTTTTAAAGTTTGAACCTATCTTATTGCATTTTTGAGTTATAGCAGTTTTTATTGTTGTATTGCTCCAAAAGCCTTTTCAGCCCATGAACAGTTGTTTGTGAGTTTTGAAAAAAAGTTCCAGAGCTATTCAAACCCTTTTTGCTGGGCAAGTAGGACCTGTCAATCTACACAATATATAGTTTAAAGTTTGAGTCTATCATATTAGGTTTTGGATTTATAGCTGTTTTTGTGTCCATTGCTTCAAAAGCATTTTCACATAATTTGTGTTTTCTGAAGAAACTGCAAGAGATATCTAACCCATACTTTCTGTGCAAGAGGGGCTTGTACATCTGCACAACATGTCTTTTAAAGTTTGAACCTATCTTATTGCATTTTTGAGTTATAGCAGTTTTTACTGTTTTATTGCTCCAAAAGCCTTTTCAGCCCATGAACAGTTGTTTGTGAGTTTTGAAAAAAAGTGCAAGAGCTATTCAAACCCTTTTTGCTGGGCAAGTAGGACCTGTAAATCTACACAATATATAGTTTAAAGTTTGAGTCTATCATATTAGGTTTTGGATTTATAGCTGTTTTTGTGTCCATTGCTTCAAAAGCATTTTCACATAATTTGTGTTTTCTGAAGAAACTGCAAGAGATATCTAACCCATACTTTCTGTGCAAGAGGGGCTTGTACATCTGCACAACATGTCTTTTAAAGTTTGAACCTATCTTATTGCATTTTTGAGTTATAGCAGTTTTTACTGTTTTATTGCTCCAAAAGCCTTTTCAGCCCATGAACAGTTGTTTGTGAGTTTTGAAAAAAAGTTCCAGAGCTATTCAAACCCTTTTTGCTGGGCAAGTAGGACCTGTCAATCTACACAATATATAGTTTAAAGTTTGAGTCTATCATATTAGGTTTTGGATTTATAGCTGTTTTTGTGTCTATTGCTTCAAAAGCATTTTCACATAATTTGTGTTTTCTGAAGAAACTGCAAGAGATATCTAACCCATACTTTCTGTGCAAGAGGGGCTTGTACATCTGCACAACATGTCTTTTAAAGTTTGAACCTATCTTATTGCATTTTTGAGTTATAGCAGTTTTTACTGTTTTATTGCTCCAAAAGCCTTTTCAGCCCATGAACAGTTGTTTGTGAGTTTTGAAAAAAGTGCCAGAGCTATTCAAACCCTTTTTGCTGGGCAAGTAGAACCTGTCAATCTACACAATATATAGTTTAAAGTTTGAGTCTATCATATTAGGTTTTGGATTTATAGCTGTTTTTGTGTCTATTGCTTCAAAAGCATTTTCACATAATTTGTGTTTTCTGAAGAAACTGCAAGAGATATCTAACCCATACTTTCTGTGCAAGAGAGGCTTGTACATCTGCACAACATGTCTTTTAAAGTTTGAACCTATCTTATTGCATTTTTGAGTTATAGCAGTTTTTACTGTGTTATTGCTCCAAAAGCCTTTTCAGCCCATGAACAGTTGTTTGTGAGTTTTGAAAAAAAGTTCCAGAGCTATTCAAACCCTTTTTGCTGGGCAAGTAGGACCTGTCAATCTACACAATATATAGTTTAAAGTTTGAGTCTATCATATTAGGTTTTGGATTTATAGCTGTTTTTGTTTCTATTGCTTCAAAAGCATTTTCACATAATTTGTGTTTTCTGAAGAAACTGCAAGATATATCTAACCCATACTTTCTGTGCAAGAGGGGCTTGTACATCTGCACAACATGTCTTTTAAAGTTTTAACCTATCTTATTGCATTTTTGAGTTATAGCAGTTTTTTCTGTTTTATTGCTCCAAAAGCCTTTTCAGCCCATGAACAGTTTGTGAGTTTAGAAAAAAAGTGCAAGAGCTATTCAAACCCTTTTTGCTGGGCAAGTAGGACCTGTAAATCTACACAATATATAGTTTAAAGTTTGAGTCTATCATATTAGGTTTTGGATTTATAGCTGTTTTTGTGTCCATTGCTTCAAAAGCATTTTCACATAATTTGTGTTTTCTGAAGAAACTGCAAGAGATATCTAACCCATACTTTCTGTGCAAGAGGGGCTTGTACATCTGCACAACATGTCTTTCAAAGTTTGAACCTATCTTATTGCATTTTTGAGTTATAGCAGTTTTTACTGTTTTATTGCTCCAAAAGCCTTTTCAGCCCATGAACAGTTGTTTGTGAGTTTTGAAAAAAAGTGCAAGAGCTATTCAAACCCTTTTTGCTGGGCAAGTAGGACCTGTAAATCTACACAATATATAGTTTAAAGTTTGAGTCTATCATATTAGGTTTTGGATTTATAGCTGTTTTTGTGTCCATTGCTTCAAAAGCATTTTCACATAATTTGTGTTTTCTGAAGAAACTGCAAGAGATATCTAACCCATACTTTCTGTGCAAGAGGGGCTTGTACATCTGCACAACATGTCTTTTAAAGTTTGAACCTATCTTATTGCATTTTTGAGTTATAGCAGTTTTTACTGTTTTATTGCTCCAAAAGCCTTTTCAGCCCATGAACAGTTTGTGAGTTTAGAAAAAAAGTGCAAGAGCTATTCAAACCCTTTTTGCTGGGCAAGTAGGACCTGTAAATCTACACAATATATAGTTTAAAGTTTGAGTCTATCATATTAGCTTTTGGATTTATAGCTGTTTTTGTGTCCATTGCTTCAAAAGCATTTTCACATAATTTGTGTTTTCTGAAGAAACTGCAAGAGATATCTAACCCATACTTTCTGTGCAAGAGGGGCTTGTACATCTGCACAACATGTCTTTTAAAGTTTGAACCTATCTTATTGCATTTTTGAGTTATAGCAGTTTTTACTGTTTTATTGCTCCAAAAGCCTTTTCAGCCCATGAACAGTTGTTTGTGAGTTTTGAAAAAAAGTGCAAGAGCTATTCAAACCCTTTTTGCTGGGCAAGTAGGACCTGTCAATCTACACAATATATAGTTTAAAGTTTGAGTCTATCATATTAGGTTTTGGATTTATAGCTGTTTTTGTGTCTATTGCTTCAAAAGCATTTTCACATAATTTGTGTTTTCTGAAGAAACTACAAGAGATATCTAACCCATACTTTCTGTGCAAGAGGGGCTTGTACATCTGCACAACATGTATTTTAAAGTTTGAACCTATCTTATTGCATTTTTGAGTTATAGCAGTTTTTACTGTTTTATTGCTCCAAAAGCCTTTTCAGCCCATGAACAGTTGTTTGTGAGTTTTGAAAAAAAGTGCAAGAGCTATTCAAACCCTTTTTGCTGGGCAAGTAGGACCTGTAAATCTACACAATATATAGTTTAAAGTTTGAGTCTATCATATTAGGTTTTGGATTTATAGCTGTTTTTGTGTCCATTGCTTCAAAAGCATTTTCACATAATTTGTGTTTTCTGAAGAAACTGCAAGAGATATCTAACCCATACTTTCTGTGCAAGAGGGGCTTGTACATCTGCACAACATGTCTTTTAAAGTTTGAACCTATCTTATTGCATTTTTGAGTTATAGCAGTTTTTACTGTTTTATTGCTCCAAAAGCCTTTTCAGCCCATGAACAGTTGTTTGTGAGTTTTGAAAAAAAGTTCCAGAGCTATTCAAACCCTTTTTGCTGGGCAAGTAGGACCTGTCAATCTACACAATATATAGTTTAAAGTTTGAGTCTATCATATTAGGTTTTGGATTTATAGCTGTTTTTGTGTCTATTGCTTCAAAAGCATTTTCACATAATTTGTGTTTTCTGAAGAAACTGCAAGAGATATCTAACCCATACTTTCTGTGCAAGAGGGGCTTGTACATCTGCACAACATGTCTTTTAAAGTTTGAACCTATCTTATTGGATTTTTGAGTTATAGCAGTTTTTACTGTTTTATTGCTCCAAAAGCCTTTTTAGCCCATGAACAGTTGTTTGTGAGTTTTGAAAAAAGTGCCAGAGCTATTCAAACCCTTTTTGCTGGGCAAGTAGAACCTGTAAATCTACACAATATATAGTTTAAAGTTTGAGTCTATCATATTAGGTTTTGGATTTATAGCTGTTTTTGTGTCTATTGCTTCAAAAGCATTTTCACATAATTTGTGTTTTCTGAAGAAACTGCAAGAGATATCTAACCCATACTTTCTGTGCAAGAGAGGCTTGTACATCTGCACAACATGTCTTTTAAAGTTTGAACCTATCTTATTGCATTTTTGAGTTATAGCAGTTTTTACTGTTTTATTGCTCCAAAAGCCTTTTCAGCCCATGAACAGTTGTTTGTGAGTTTTGAAAAAAAGTTCCAGAGCTATTCAAACCCTTTTTGCTGGGCAAGTAGGACCTGTCAATCTACACAATATATAGTTTAAAGTTTGAGTCTATCATATTAGGTTTTGGATTTATAGCTGTTTTTGTGTCCATTGCTTCAAAAGCATTTTCACATAATTTGTGTTTTTTGAAGAAACTGCAAGAGATATCTAACCCATACTTTCTGTGCAAGAGGGGCTTGTACATCTGCACAACATGTCTTTTAAAGTTTGAACCTATCTTATTGCATTTTTGAGTTATAGCAGTTTTTACTGTTTTATTGCTCCAAAAGCCTTTTCAGCCCATGAACAGTTTGTGAGTTTAGAAAAAAAGTGCAAGAGCTATTCAAACCCTTTTTGCTGGGCAAGTAGGACCTGTCAATCTACACAATATATAGTTTAAAGTTTGAGTCTATCATATTAGGTTTTGGATTTATAGCTGTTTTTGTGTCTATTGCTTCAAAAGCATTTTCACATAATTTGTGTTTTCTGAAGAAACTGCAAGAGATATCTAACCCATACTTTCTGTGCAAGAGGGGCTTGTACATCTGCACAACATGTCTTTTAAAGTTTGAACCTATCTTATTGCATTTTTGAGTTATAGCAGTTTTTACTGTTTTATTGCTCCAAAAGCCTTTTCAGCCCATGAACAGTTGTTTGTGAGTTTTGAAAAAAGTGCCAGAGCTATTCAAACCCTTTTTGCTGGGCAAGTAGAACCTGTCAATCTACACAATATATAGTTTAAAGTTTGAGTCTATCATATTAGGTTTTGGATTTATAGCTGTTTTTGTGTCTATTGCTTCAAAAGCATTTTCACATAATTTGTGTTTTCTGAAGAAACTGCAAGAGATATCTAACCCATACTTTCTGTGCAAGAGAGGCTTGTACATCTGCACAACATGTCTTTTAAAGTTTGAACCTATCTTATTGCATTTTTGAGTTATAGCAGTTTTTATTGTTGTATTGCTCCAAAAGCCTTTTCAGCCCATGAACAGTTGTTTGTGAGTTTTGAAAAAAAGTTCCAGAGCTATTCAAACCCTTTTTGCTGGGCAAGTAGGACCTGTCAATCTACACAATATATAGTTTAAAGTTTGAGTCTATCATATTAGGTTTTGGATTTATAGCTGTTTTTGTGTCCATTGCTTCAAAAGCATTTTCACATAATTTGTGTTTTCTGAAGAAACTGCAAGAGATATCTAACCCATACTTTCTGTGCAAGAGGGGCTTGTACATCTGCACAACATGTCTTTTAAAGTTTGAACCTATCTTATTGCATTTTTGAGTTATAGCAGTTTTTACTGTTTTATTGCTCCAAAAGCCTTTTCAGCCCATGAACAGTTGTTTGTGAGTTTTGAAAAAAAGTGCAAGAGCTATTCAAACCCTTTTTGCTGGGCAAGTAGGACCTGTAAATCTACACAATATATAGTTTAAAGTTTGAGTCTATCATATTAGGTTTTGGATTTATAGCTGTTTTTGTGTCCATTGCTTCAAAAGCATTTTCACATAATTTGTGTTTTCTGAAGAAACTGCAAGAGATATCTAACCCATACTTTCTGTGCAAGAGGGGCTTGTACATCTGCACAACATGTCTTTTAAAGTTTGAACCTATCTTATTGCATTTTTGAGTTATAGCAGTTTTTACTGTTTTATTGCTCCAAAAGCCTTTTCAGCCCATGAACAGTTGTTTGTGAGTTTTGAAAAAAAGTTCCAGAGCTATTCAAACCCTTTTTGCTGGGCAAGTAGGACCTGTCAATCTACACAATATATAGTTTAAAGTTTGAGTCTATCATATTAGGTTTTGGATTTATAGCTGTTTTTGTGTCTATTGCTTCAAAAGCATTTTCACATAATTTGTGTTTTCTGAAGAAACTGCAAGAGATATCTAACCCATACTTTCTGTGCAAGAGGGGCTTGTACATCTGCACAACATGTCTTTTAAAGTTTGAACCTATCTTATTGCATTTTTGAGTTATAGCAGTTTTTACTGTTTTATTGCTCCAAAAGCCTTTTCAGCCCATGAACAGTTGTTTGTGAGTTTTGAAAAAAGTGCCAGAGCTATTCAAACCCTTTTTGCTGGGCAAGTAGAACCTGTCAATCTACACAATATATAGTTTAAAGTTTGAGTCTATCATATTAGGTTTTGGATTTATAGCTGTTTTTGTGTCTATTGCTTCAAAAGCATTTTCACATAATTTGTGTTTTCTGAAGAAACTGCAAGAGATATCTAACCCATACTTTCTGTGCAAGAGAGGCTTGTACATCTGCACAACATGTCTTTTAAAGTTTGAACCTATCTTATTGCATTTTTGAGTTATAGCAGTTTTTACTGTGTTATTGCTCCAAAAGCCTTTTCAGCCCATGAACAGTTGTTTGTGAGTTTTGAAAAAAAGTTCCAGAGCTATTCAAACCCTTTTTGCTGGGCAAGTAGGACCTGTCAATCTACACAATATATAGTTTAAAGTTTGAGTCTATCACATTAGGTTTTGGATTTATAGCTGTTTTTGTTTCTATTGCTTCAAAAGCATTTTCACATAATTTGTGTTTTCTGAAGAAACTGCAAGATATATCTAACCCATACTTTCTGTGCAAGAGGGGCTTGTACATCTGCACAACATGTCTTTTAAAGTTTTAACCTATCTTATTGCATTTTTGAGTTATAGCAGTTTTTTCTGTTTTATTGCTCCAAAAGCCTTTTCAGCCCATGAACAGTTTGTGAGTTTAGAAAAAAAGTGCAAGAGCTATTCAAACCCTTTTTGCTGGGCAAGTAGGACCTGTAAATCTACACAATATATAGTTTAAAGTTTGAGTCTATCATATTAGGTTTTGGATTTATAGCTGTTTTTGTGTCCATTGCTTCAAAAGCATTTTCACATAATTTGTGTTTTCTGAAGAAACTGCAAGAGATATCTAACCCATACTTTCTGTGCAAGAGGGGCTTGTACATCTGCACAACATGTCTTTTAAAGTTTGAACCTATCTTATTGCATTTTTGAGTTATAGCAGTTTTTACTGTTTTATTGCTCCAAAAGCCTTTTCAGCCCATGAACAGTTGTTTGTGAGTTTTGAAAAAAAGTGCAAGAGCTATTCAAACCCTTTTTGCTGGGCAAGTAGGACCTGTCAATCTACACAATATATAGTTTAAAGTTTGAGTCTATCATATTAGGTTTTGGATTTATAGCTGTTTTTGTGTCCATTGCTTCAAAAGCATTTTCACATAATTTGTGTTTTCTGAAGAAACTGCAAGAGATATCTAACCCATACTTTCTGTGCAAGAGGGGCTTGTACATCTGCACAACATGTCTTTTAAAGTTTGAACCTATCTTATTGCATTTTTGAGTTATAGCAGTTTTTACTGTTTTATTGCTCCAAAAGCCTTTTCAGCCCATGAACAGTTGTTTGTGAGTTTTGAAAAAAAGTGCAAGAGCTATTCAAACCCTTTTTGCTGGGCAAGTAGGACCTGTCAATCTACACAATATATAGTTTAAAGTTTGAGTCTATCATATTAGGTTTTGGATTTATAGCTGTTTTTGTGTCTATTGCTTCAAAAGCATTTTCACATAATTTGTGTTTTCTGAAGAAACTGCAAGAGATATCTAACCCATACTTTCTGTGCAAGAGGGGCTTGTACATCTGCACAACATGTCTTTTAAAGTTTGAACCTATCTTATTGCATTTTTGAGTTATAGCAGTTTTTACTGTTTTATTGCTCCAAAAGCCTTTTCAGCCCATGAACAGTTGTTTGTGAGTTTTGAAAAAAAGTTCCAGAGCTATTCAAACCCTTTTTGCTGGGCAAGTAGGACCTGTCAATCTACACAATATATAGTTTAAAGTTTGAGTCTATCATATTAGGTTTTGGATTTATAGCTGTTTTTGTTTCTATTGCTTCAAAAGCATTTTCACATAATTTGTGTTTTCTGAAGAAACTGCAAGAGATATCTAACCCATACTTTCTGTGCAAGAGGGGCTTGTACATCTGCACAACATGTCTTTTAAAGTTTGAACCTATCTTATTGCATTTTTGAGTTATAGCAGTTTTTACTGTTTTATTGCTCCAAAAGCCTTTTCAGCCCATGAACAGTTGTTTGTGAGTTTTGAAAAAAAGTGCAAGAGCTATTCAAACCCTTTTTGCTGGGCAAGTAGGACCTGTAAATCTACACAATATATAATTTAAAGTTTGAGTCTATCATATTAGGTTTTGGATTTATAGCTGTTTTTGTGTCCATTGCTTCAAAAGCATTTTCACATAATTTGTGTTTTCTGAAGAAACTGCAAGAGATATCTAACCCATACTTTCTGTGCAAGAGGGGCTTGTACATCTGCACAACATGTCTTTTAAAGTTTGAACCTATCTTATTGCATTTTTGAGTTATAGCAGTTTTTACTGTTTTATTGCTCCAAAAGCCTTTTCAGCCCATGAACAGTTTGTGAGTTTAGAAAAAAAGTGCAAGAGCTATTCAAACCCTTTTTGCTGGGCAAGTAGGACCTGTAAATCTACACAATATATAGTTTAAAGTTTGAGTCTATCATATTAGGTTTTGGATTTATAGCTGTTTTTGTGTCCATTGCTTCAAAAGCATTTTCACATAATTTGTGTTTTCTGAAGAAACTGCAAGAGATATCTAACCCATACTTTCTGTGCAAGAGGGGCTTGTACATCTGCACAACATGTCTTTTAAAGTTTGAACCTATCTTATTGCATTTTTGAGTTATAGCAGTTTTTACTGTTTTATTGCTCCAAAAGCCTTTTCAGCCCATGAACAGTTGTTTGTGAGTTTTGAAAAAAAGTTCTAGAGCTATTCAAACCCTTTTTGCTGGGCAAGTAGGACCTGTCAATCTACACAATATATAGTTTAAAGTTTGAGTCTATCATATTAGGTTTTGGATTTATAGCTGTTTTTGTGTCCATTGCTTCAAACGCATTTTCACATAATTTGTGTTTTTTGAAGAAACTGCAAGAGATATCTAACCCATACTTTCTGTGCAAGAGGGGCTTGTGCATCTGCACAACATGTCTTTTAAAGTTTGAACCTATCTTATTGCATTTTTGAGTTATAGCAGTTTTTACTGTTTTATTGCTCCAAAAGCCTTTTCAGCCCATGAACAGTTGTTTGTGAGTTTTGAAAAAAAGTGCAAGAGCTATTCAAACCCTTTTTGCTGGGCAAGTAGGACCTGTAAATCTACACAATATATAGTTTAAAGTTTGAGTCTATCATATTAGGTTTTGGATTTATAGCTGTTTTTGTGTCTATTGCTTCAAAAGCATTTTCACATAATTTGTGTTTTCTGAAGAAACTGCAAGAGATATCTAACCCATACTTTCTGTGCAAGAGGGGCTTGTACATCTGCACAACATGTCTTTTAAAGTTTGAACCTATCTTATTGCATTTTTGAGTTATAGCAGTTTTTACTGTTTTATTGCTCCAAAAGCCTTTTCAGCCCATGAACAGTTGTTTGTGAGTTTTGAAAAAAAGTGCAAGAGCTATTCAAACCCTTTTTGCTGGGCAAGTAGGACCTGTAAATCTACACAATATATAGTTTAAAGTTTGAGTCTATCATATTAGGTTTTGGATTTATAGCTGTTTTTGTGTCCATTGCTTCAAACGCATTTTCACATAATTTGTGTTTTTTGAAGAAACTGCAAGAGATATCTAACCCATACTTTCTGTGCAAGAGGGGCTTGTACATCTGCACAACATGTCTTTTAAAGTTTGAACCTATCTTATTGCATTTTTGAGTTATAGCAGTTTTTACTGTTTTATTGCTCCAAAAGCCTTTTCAGCCCATGAACAGTTGTTTGTGAGTTTTGAAAAAAAGTGCAAGAGCTATTCAAACCCTTTTTGCTGGGCAAGTAGGACCTGTCAATCTACACAATATATAGTTTAAAGTTTGAGTCTATCATATTAGGTTTTGGATTTATAGCTGTTTTTGTGTCTATTGCTTCAAAAGCATTTTCACATAATTTGTGTTTTCTGAAGAAACTGCAAGAGATATCTAACCCATACTTTCTGTGCAAGAGGGGCTTGTACATCTGCACAACATGTCTTTTAAAGTTTGAACCTATCTTATTGCATTTTTGAGTTATAGCAATTTTTACTGTTTTATTGCTCCAAAAGCCTTTTCAGCCCATGAACAGTTGTTTGTGAGTTTTGAAAAAAAGTGCAAGAGCTATTCAAACCCTTTTTGCTGGGCAAGTAGGACCTGTAAATCTACACAATATATAGTTTAAAGTTTGAGTCTATCATATTAGGTTTTGGATTTATAGCTGTTTTTGTGTCTATTGCTTCAAAAGCATTTTCACATAATTTGTGTTTTCTGAAGAAACTACAAGAGATATCTAACCCATACTTTCTGTGCAAGAGGGGCTTGTACATCTGCACAACATGTCTTTTAAAGTTTGAACCTATCTTATTGCATTTTTGAGTTATAGCAGTTTTTACTGTTTTATTGCTCCAAAAGCCTTTTCAGCCCATGAACAGTTGTTTGTGAGTTTTGAAAAAAAGTTCCAGAGCTATTCAAACCCTTTTTGCTGGGCAAGTAGGACCTGTCAATCTACACAATATATAGTTTAAAGTTTGAGTCTATCATATTAGGTTTTGGATTTATAGCTGTTTTTGTGTCCATTGCTTCAAACGCATTTTCACATAATTTGTGTTTTTTGAAGAAACTGCAAGAGATATCTAACCCATACTTTCTGTGCAAGAGGGGCTTGTACATCTGCACAACATGTCTTTTAAAGCTTGAACCTATCTTATTGCATTTTTGAGTTATAGCAGTTTTTACTGTTTTATTGCTCCAAAAGCCTTTTCAGCCCATGAACAGTTGTTTGTGAGTTTTGAAAAAAAGTTCTAGAGCTATTCAAACCCTTTTTGCTGGGCAAGTAGGACCTGTCAATCTACACAATATATAGTTTAAAGTTTGAGTCTATCATATTAGGTTTTGGATTTATAGCTGTTTTTGTGTCTATTGCTTCAAAAGCATTTTCACATAATTTGTGTTTTCTGAAGAAACTGCAAGAGATATCTAACCCATACTTTCTGTGCAAGAGGGGCTTGTACATCTGCACAACATGTCTTTCAAAGTTTGAACCTATCTTATTGCATTTTTGAGTTATAGCAGTTTTTACTGTTTTATTGCTCCAAAATCCTTTTCAGCCCATGAACAGTTGTTTGTGAGTTTTGAAAAAAAGTGCAAGAGCTATTCAAACCCTTTTTGCTGGGCAAGTAGGACCTGTAAATCTACACAATATATAGTTTAAAGTTTGAGTCTATCATATTAGGTTTTGGATTTATAGCTGTTTTTGTGTCCATTGCTTCAAAAGCATTTTCACATAATTTGTGTTTTCTGAAGAAACTGCAAGAGATATCTAACCCATACTTTCTGTGCAAGAGGGGCTTGTACATCTGCACAACATGTCTTTTAAAGTTTGAACCTATCTTATTGCATTTTTGAGTTATAGCAGTTTTTACTGTTTTATTGCTCCAAAAGCCTTTTCAGCCCATGAACAGTTGTTTGTGAGTTTTGAAAAAAAGTGCAAGAGCTATTCAAACCCTTTTTGCTGGGCAAGTAGGACCTGTAAATCTACACAATATATAGTTTAAAGTTTGAGTCTATCATATTAGGTTTTGGATTTATAGCTGTTTTTGTGTCCATTGCTTCAAACGCATTTTCACATAATTTGTGTTTTTTGAAGAAACTGCAAGAGATATCTAACCCATACTTTCTGTGCAAGAGGGGCTTGTGCATCTGCACAACATGTCTTTTAAAGTTTGAACCTATCTTATTGCATTTTTGAGTTATAGCAGTTTTTACTGTTTTATTGCTCCAAAAGCCTTTTCAGCCCATGAACAGTTGTTTGTGAGTTTTGAAAAAAAGTGCAAGAGCTATTCAAACCCTTTTTGCTGGGCAAGTAGGACCTGTAAATCTACACAATATATAGTTTAAAGTTTGAGTCTATCATATTAGGTTTTAGATTTATAGCTGTTTTTGTGTCTATTGCTTCAAAAGCATTTTCACATAATTTGTGTTTTCTGAAGAAACTGCAAGAGATATCTAACCCATACTTTCTGTGCAAGAGGGGCTTGTACATCTGCACAACATGTCTTTTAAAGTTTGAACCTATCTTATTGCATTTTTGAGTTATAGCAGTTTTTACTGTTTTATTGCTCCAAAAGCCTTTTCAGCCCATGAACAGTTGTTTGTGAGTTTTGAAAAAAAGTGCAAGAGCTATTCAAACCCTTTTTGCTGGGCAAGTAGGACCTGTAAATCTACACAATATATAGTTTAAAGTTTGAGTCTATCATATTAGGTTTTGGATTTATAGCTGTTTTTGTGTCTATTGCTTCAAAAGCATTTTCACATAATTTGTGTTTTCTGAAGAAACTGCAAGAGATATCTAACCCATACTTTCTGTGCAAGAGGGGCTTGTACATCTGCACAACATGTCTTTTAAAGTTTGAACCTAACTTATTGCATTTTTGAGTTATAGCAGTTTTTACTGTTTTATTGCTCCAAAAGCCTTTTCAGCCCATGAACAGTTGTTTGTGAGTTTTGAAAAAAAGTGCAAGAGCTATTCAAACCCTTTTTGCTGGGCAAGTAGGACCTGTCAATCTACACAATATATAGTTTAAAGTTTGAGTCTATCATATTAGGTTTTGGATTTATAGCTGTTTTTGTGTCTATTGCTTCAAAAGCATTTTCACATAATTTGTGTTTTCTGAAGAAACTGCAAGAGATATCTAACCCATACTTTCTGTGCAAGAGGGGCTTGTACATCTGCACAACATGTCTTTTAAAGTTTGAACCTATCTTATTGCATTTTTGAGTTATAGCAATTTTTACTGTTTTATTGCTCCAAAAGCCTTTTCAGCCCATGAACAGTTGTTTGTGAGTTTTGAAAAAAAGTGCAAGAGCTATTCAAACCCTTTTTGCTGGGCAAGTAGGACCTGTAAATCTACACAATATATAGTTTAAAGTTTGAGTCTATCATATTAGGTTTTGGATTTATAGCTGTTTTTGTGTCCATTGCTTCAAAAGCATTTTCACATAATTTGTGTTTTCTGAAGAAACTGCAAGAGATATCTAACCCATACTTTCTGTGCAAGAGGGGCTTGTACATCTGCACAACATGTCTTTTAAAGTTTGAACCTATCTTATTGCATTTTTGAGTTATATCAGTTTTTACTGTTTTATTGCTCCAAAAGCCTTTTCAGCCCATGAACAGTTGTTTGTGAGTTTTGAAAAAAAGTTCCAGAGCTATTCAAACCCTTTTTGCTGGGAAAGTAGGACCTGTCAATCTATACAAAATATAGTTTAAAGTTTGAGTCTATCATATTAGGTTTTGGATTTATAGCTGTTTTTGTGTCTATTGCTTCAAAAGCATTTTCACATAATTTGTGTTTTTTGAAGAAACTGCAAGAGATATCTAACCCATACTTTCTGTGCAAGAGGGGCTTGTACATCTGCACAACATGTCTTTTAAAGTTTGAACCTATCTTATTGCATTTTTGAGTTATAGCAGTTTTTACTGTTTTATTGCTCCAAAAGCCTTTTCAGCCCATGAACAGTTGTTTGTGAGTTTTGAAAAAAAGTGCAAGAGCTATTCAAACCCTTTTTGCTGGGCAAGTAGGACCTGTCAATCTACACAATATATAGTTTAAAGTTTGAGTCTATCATATTAGGTTTTGGATTTATAGCTGTTTTTGTGTCTATTGCTTCAAAAGCATTTTCACATAATTTGTGTTTTCTGAAGAAACTGCAAGAGATATCTAACCCATACTTTCTGTGCAAGAGGGGCTTGTACATCTGCACAACATGTCTTTTAAAGTTTGAACCTATCTTATTGTATTTTTGAGTTATAGCAATTTTTACTGTTTTATTGCTCCAAAAGCCTTTTCAGCCCATGAACAGTTGTTTGTGAGTTTTGAAAAAAAGTGCAAGAGCTATTCAAACCCTTTTTGCTGGGCAAGTAGGACCTGTAAATCTACACAATATATAGTTTAAAGTTTGAGTCTATCATATTAGGTTTTGGATTTATAGCTGTTTTTGTGTCCATTGCTTCAAAAGCATTTTCACATAATTTGTGTTTTCTGAAGAAACTGCAAGAGATATCTAACCCATACTTTCTGTGCAAGAGGGGCTTGTACATCTGCACAACATGTCTTTTAAAGTTTGAACCTATCTTATTGCATTTTTGAGTTATATCAGTTTTTACTGTTTTATTGCTCCAAAAGCCTTTTCAGCCCATGAACAGTTGTTTGTGAGTTTTGAAAAAAAGTTCCAGAGCTATTCAAACCCTTTTTGCTGGGCAAGTAGGACCTGTCAATCTACACAATATATAGTTTAAAGTTTGAGTCTATCATATTAGGTTTTGGATTTATAGCTGTTTTTGTGTCTATTGCTTCAAAAGCATTTTCACATAATTTGTGTTTTCTGAAGAAACTGCAAGAGATATCTAACCCATACTTTCTGTGCAAGAGGGGCTTGTACATCTGCACAACATGTCTTTTAAAGTTTGAACCTATCTTATTGCATTTTTGAGTTATAGCAGTTTTTACTGTTTTATTGCTCCAAAAGCCTTTTCAGCCCATGAACAGTTGTTTGTGAGTTTTGAAAAAAAGTGCCAGAGCTATTCAAACCCTTTTTGCTGGGCAAGTAGGACCTGTCAATCTACACAATATATAGTTTAAAGTTTGAGTCTATCATATTAGGTTTTGGATTTATAGCTGTTTTTGTGTCTATTGCTTCAAAAGCATTTTCACATAATTTGTGTTTTCTGAAGAAACTGCAAGAGATATCTAACCCATACTTTCTGTGCAAGAGGGGCTTGTACATCTGCACAACATGTCTTTTAAAGTTTGAACCTATCTTATTGCATTTTTGAGTTATAGCAGTTTTTACTGTTTTATTGCTCCAAAAGCCTTTTCAGCCCATGAACAGTTGTTTGTGAGTTTTAAAAAAAAGTTCCAGAGCTATTCAAACCCTTTTTGCTGGGCAAGTAGGACCTGTCAATCTACACAATATATAGTTTAAAGTTTGAGTCTATCATATTAGGTTTTGGATTTATAGCTGTTTTTGTGTCTATTGCTTCAAAAGCATTTTCACATAATTTGTGTTTTCTGAAGAAACTACAAGAGATATCTAACCCATACTTTCTGTGCAAGAGGGGCTTGTACATCTGCACAACATGTCTTTTAAAGTTTGAACCTATCTTATTGCATTTTTGAGTTATAGCAGTTTTTACTGTTTTATTGCTCCAAAAGCCTTTTCAGCCCATGAACAGTTGTTTGTGAGTTTTGAAAAAAAGTTCTAGAGCTATTCAAACCCTTTTTGCTGGGCAAATAGGACCTGTCAATCTACACAATATATAGTTTAAAGTTTGAGTCTATCATATTAGGTTTTGGATTTATAGCTGTTTTTGTGTCTATTGCTTCAAAAGCATTTTCACATAATTTGTGTTTTCTGAAGAAACTGCAAGAGATATCTAACCCATACTTTCTGTGCAAGAGGGGCTTGTACATCTGCACAACATGTCTTTCAAAGTTTGAACCTATCTTATTGCATTTTTGAGTTATAGCAGTTTTTACTGTTTTATTGCTCCAAAAGCCTTTTCAGCCCATGAACAGTTGTTTGTGAGTTTTGAAAAAAAGTGCAAGAGCTATTCAAACCCTTTTTGCTGGGCAAGTAGGACCTGTAAATCTACACAATATATAGTTTAAAGTTTGAGTCTATCATATTAGGTTTTGGATTTATAGCTGTTTTTGTGTCTATTGCTTCAAAAGCATTTTCACATAATTTGTGTTTTCTGAAGAAACTGCAAGAGATATCCAACCCATACTTTCTGTGCAAGAGGGGCTTGTACATCTGCACAACATGTCTTTTAAAGTTTGAACCTATCTTATTGCATTTTTGAGTTATAGCAGTTTTTACTGTTTTATTGCTCCAAAAGCCTTTTCAGCCCATGAACAGTTGTTTGTGAGTTTTGAAAAAAAGTGCAAGAGCTATTCAAACCCTTTTTGCTGGGCAAGTAGGACCTGTAAATCTACACAATATATAGTTTAAAGTTTGAGTCTATCATATTAGGTTTTGGATTTATAGCTGTTTTTGTGTCCATTGCTTCAAAAGCATTTTCACATAATTTGTGTTTTCTGAAGAAACTGCAAGAGATATCTAACCCATACTTTCTGTGCAAGAGGGGCTTGTACATCTGCACAACATGTCTTTTAAAGTTTGAACCTATCTTATTGCATTTTTGAGTTATATCAGTTTTTACTGTTTTATTGCTCCAAAAGCCTTTTCAGCCCATGAACAGTTGTTTGTGAGTTTTGAAAAAAAGTTCCAGAGCTATTCAAACCCTTTTTGCTGGGCAAGTAGGACCTGTCAATCTACACAATATATAGTTTAAAGTTTGAGTCTATCATATTAGGTTTTGGATTTATAGCTGTTTTTGTGTCTATTGCTTCAAAAGCATTTTCACATAATTTGTGTTTTCTGAAGAAACTGCAAGAGATATCTAACCCATACTTTCTGTGCAAGAGGGGCTTGTACATCTGCACAACATGTCTTTTAAAGTTTGAACCTATCTTATTGCATTTTTGAGTTATAGCAGTTTTTACTGTTTTATTGCTCCAAAAGCCTTTTCAGCCCATGAACAGTTGTTTGTGAGTTTTGAAAAAAAGTGCCAGAGCTATTCAAACCCTTTTTGCTGGGCAAGTAGGACCTGTCAATCTACACAATATATAGTTTAAAGTTTGAGTCTATCATATTAGGTTTTGGATTTATAGCTGTTTTTGTGTCTATTGCTTCAAAAGCATTTTCACATAATTTGTGTTTTCTGAAGAAACTGCAAGAGATATCTAACCCATACTTTCTGTGCAAGAGGGGCTTGTACATCTGCACAACATGTCTTTTAAAGTTTGAACCTATCTTATTGCATTTTTGAGTTATAGCAGTTTTTACTGTTTTATTGCTCCAAAAGCCTTTTCAGCCCATGAACAGTTGTTTGTGAGTTTTGAAAAAAAGTTCCAGAGCTATTCAAACCCTTTTTGCTGGGCAAGTAGGACCTGTCAATCTACACAATATATAGTTTAAAGTTTGAGTCTATCATATTAGGTTTTGGATTTATAGCTGTTTTTGTGTCTATTGCTTCAAAAGCATTTTCACATAATTTGTGTTTTCTGAAGAAACTGCAAGAGATATCTAACCCATACTTTCTGTGCAAGAGGGGCTTGTACATCTGCACAACATGTCTTTTAAAGTTTGAACCTATCTTATTGCATTTTTGAGTTATAGCAGTTTTTACTGTTTTATTGCTCCAAAAGCCTTTTCAGCCCATGAACAGTTGTTTGTGAGTTTTAAAAAAAAGTTCCAGAGCTATTCAAACCCTTTTTGCTGGGCAAGTAGGACCTGTCAATCTACACAATATATAGTTTAAAGTTTGAGTCTATCATATTAGGTTTTGGATTTATAGCTGTTTTTGTGTCTATTGCTTCAAAAGCATTTTCACATAATTTGTGTTTTCTGAAGAAACTACAAGAGATATCTAACCCATACTTTATGTGCAAGAGGGGCTTGTACATCTGCACAACATGTCTTTTAAAGTTTGAACCTATCTTATTGCATTTTTGAGTTATAGCAGTTTTTACTGTTTTATTGCTCCAAAAGCCTTTTCAGCCCATGAACAGTTGTTTGTGAGTTTTGAAAAAAAGTTCCAGAGCTATTCAAACCCTTTTTGCTGGGCAAGTAGGACCTGTCAATCTACACAATATATAGTTTAAAGTTTGAGTCTATCATATTAGGTTTTGGATTTATAGCTGTTTTTGTGTCTATTGCTTCAAAAGCATTTTCACATAATTTGTGTTTTCTGAAGAAACTGCAAGAGATATCTAACCCATACTTTCTGTGCAAGAGGGGCTTGTACATCTGCACAACATGTCTTTTAAAGTTTGAACCTATCTTATTGCATTTTTGAGTTATAGCAGTTTTTACTGTTTTATTGCTCCAAAAGCCTTTTCAGCCCATGAACAGTTGTTTGTGAGTTTTAAAAAAAAGTTCCAGAGCTATTCAAACCCTTTTTGCTGGGCAAGTAGGACCTGTCAATCTACACAATATATAGTTTAAAGTTTGAGTCTATCATATTAGGTTTTGGATTTATAGCTGTTTTTGTGTCTATTGCTTCAAAAGCATTTTCACATAATTTGTGTTTTCTGAAGAAACTACAAGAGATATCTAACCCATACTTTATGTGCAAGAGGGGCTTGTACATCTGCACAACATGTCTTTTAAAGTTTGAACCTATCTTATTGCATTTTTGAGTTATATCAGTTTTTACTGTTTTATTGCTCCAAAAGCCTTTTCAGCCCATGAACAGTTGTTTGTGAGTTTTGAAAAAAAGCTCCAGAGCTATTCAAACCCTTTTTGCTGGGCAAGTAGGACCTGTCAATCTACACAATATATAGTTTAAAGTTTGAGTCTATCATATTAGGTTTTGGATTTATAGCTGTTTTTGTGTCTATTGCTTCAAAAGCATTTTCACATAATTTGTGTTTTCTGAAGAAACTGCAAGAGATATCTAACCCATACTTTCTGTGCAAGAGGGGCTTGTACATCTGCACAACATGTCTTTTAAAGTTTGAACCTATCTTATTGCATTTTTGCGTTATAGCAGTTTTTACTGTTTTATTGCTCCAAAAGCCTTTTCAGCCCATGAACAGTTGTTTGTGAGTTTTGAAAAAAAGTGCCAGAGCTATTCAAACCCTTTTTGCTGGGCAAGTAGGACCTGTCAATCTACACAATATATAGTTTAAAGTTTGAGTCTATCATATTAGGTTTTGGATTTATAGCTGTTTTTGTGTCTATTGCTTCAAAAGCATTTTCACATAATTTGTGTTTTCTGAAGAAACTGCAAGAGATATCTAACCCATACTTTCTGTGCAAGAGGGGCTTGTACATCTGCACAACATGTCTTTTAAAGTTTGAACCTATCTTATTGCATTTTTGAGTTATAGCAGTTTTTACTGTTTTATTGCTCCAAAAGCCTTTTCAGCCCATGAACAGTTGTTTGTGAGTTTTGAAAAAAAGTTCCAGAGCTATTCAAACCCTTTTTGCTGGGCAAGTAGGACCTGTCAATCTACACAATATATAGTTTAAAGTTTGAGTCTATCATATTAGGTTTTGGATTTATAGCTGTTTTTGTGTCTATTGCTTCAAAAGCATTTTCACATAATTTGTGTTTTCTGAAGAAACTGCAAGAGATATCTAACCCATACTTTCTGTGCAAGAGGGGCTTGTACATCTGCACAACATGTCTTTTAAAGTTTGAACCTATCTTATTGCATTTTTGAGTTATAGCAGTTTTTACTGTTTTATTGCTCCAAAAGCCTTTTCAGCCCATGAACAGTTGTTTGTGAGTTTTAAAAAAAAGTTCCAGAGCTATTCAAACCCTTTTTGCTGGGCAAGTAGGACCTGTCAATCTACACAATATATAGTTTAAAGTTTGAGTCTATCATATTAGGTTTTGGATTTATAGCTGTTTTTGTGTCTATTGCTTCAAAAGCATTTTCACATAATTTGTGTTTTCTGAAGAAACTACAAGAGATATCTAACCCATACTTTATGTGCAAGAGGGGCTTGTACATCTGCACAACATGTCTTTTAAAGTTTGAACCTATCTTATTGCATTTTTGAGTTATAGCAGTTTTTACTGTTTTATTGCTCCAAAAGCCTTTTCAGCCCATGAACAGTTGTTTGTGAGTTTTGAAAAAAAGTTCTAGAGCTATTCAAACCCTTTTTGCTGGGCAAGTAGGACCTGTCAATCTACACAATATATAGTTTAAAGTTTGAGTCTATCATATTAGGTTTTGGATTTATAGCTGTTTTTGTGTCTATTGCTTCAAAAGCATTTTCACATAATTTGTGTTTTCTGAAGAAACTGCAAGAGATATCTAACCCATACTTTCTGTGCAAGAGGGGCTTGTACATCTGCACAACATGTCTTTCAAAGTTTGAACCTATCTTATTGCATTTTTGAGTTATAGCAGTTTTTACTGTTTTATTGCTCCAAAAGCCTTTTCAGCCCATGAACAGTTGTTTGTGAGTTTTGAAAAAAAGTGCAAGAGCTATTCAAACCCTTTTTGCTGGGCAAGTAGGACCTGTAAATCTACACAATATATAGTTTAAAGTTTGAGTCTATCATATTAGGTTTTGGATTTATAGCTGTTTTTGTGTCTATTGCTTCAAAAGCATTTTCACATAATTTGTGTTTTCTGAAGAAACTGCAAGAGATATCTAACCCATACTTTCTGTGCAAGAGGGGCTTGTACATCTGCACAACATGTCTTTCAAAGTTTGAACCTATCTTATTGCATTTTTGAGTTATAGCAGTTTTTACTGTTTTATTGCTCCAAAAGCCTTTTCAGCCCATGAACAGTTGTTTGTGAGTTTTGAAAAAAAGTGCAAGAGCTATTCAAACCCTTTTTGCTGGGCAAGTAGGACCTGTAAATCTACACAATATATAGTTTAAAGTTTGAGTCTATCATATTAGGTTTTGGATTTATAGCTGTTTTTGTGTCTATTGCTTCAAAAGCATTTTCACATAATTTGTGTTTTCTGAAGAAACTGCAAGAGATATCTAACCCATACTTTCTGTGCAAGAGGGGCTTGTACATCTGCACAACATGTCTTTTAAAGTTTGAACCTATCTTATTGCATTTTTGAGTTATAGCAGTTTTTACTGTTTTATTGCTCCAAAAGCCTTTTCAGCCCATGAACAGTTGTTTGTGAGTTTTGAAAAAAAGTGCAAGAGCTATTCAAACCCTTTTTGCTGGGCAAGTAGGACCTGTAAATCTACACAATATATAGTTTAAAGTTTGAGTCTATCATATTAGGTTTTGGATTTATAGCTGTTTTTGTGTCTATTGCTTCAAAAGCATTTTCACATAATTTGTGTTTTTTGAAGAAACTGCAAGAGATATCTAACCCATACTTTCTGTGCAAGAGGGGCTTGTACATCTGCACAACATGTCTTTTAAAGTTTGAACCTATCTTATTGCATTTTTGAGTTATAGCAGTTTTTACTGTTTTATTGCTCCAAAAGCCTTTTCAGCCCATGAACAGTTGTTTGTGAGTTTTGAAAAAAAGTGCAAGAGCTATTCAAACCCTTTTTGCTGGGCAAGTAGGACCTGTAAATCTACACAATATATAGTTTAAAGTTTGAGTCTATCATATTAGGTTTTGGATTTATAGCTGTTTTTGTGTCCATTGCTTCAAACGCATTTTCACATAATTTGTGTTTTTTGAAGAAACTGCAAGAGATATCTAACCCATACTTTCTGTGCAAGAGGGGCTTGTGCATCTGCACAACATGTCTTTTAAAGTTTGAACCTATCTTATTGCATTTTTGAGTTATAGCAGTTTTTACTGTTTTATTGCTCCAAAAGCCTTTTCAGCCCAT
The DNA here is from genome assembly GCF_026437365.1 of Eucyclogobius newberryi. Taxonomy (NCBI): domain Eukaryota; kingdom Metazoa; phylum Chordata; class Actinopteri; order Gobiiformes; family Gobiidae; genus Eucyclogobius; species Eucyclogobius newberryi. The sequence goes on along the minus strand of NW_027316345.1, from coordinate 116,221 downwards.
GAACAGTTGTTTGTGAGTTTTGAAAAAAAGTGCAAGAGCTATTCAAACCCTTTTTGCTGGGCAAGTAGGACCTGTAAATCTACACAATATATAGTTTAAAGTTTGAGTCTATCATATTAGGTTTTGGATTTATAGCTGTTTTTGTGTCTATTGCTTCAAAAGCATTTTCACATAATTTGTGTTTTCTGAAGAAACTGCAAGAGATATCTAACCCATACTTTCTGTGCAAGAGGGGCTTGTACATCTGCACAACATGTCTTTTAAAGTTTGAACCTATCTTATTGCATTTTTGAGTTATAGCAGTTTTTACTGTTTTATTGCTCCAAAAGCCTTTTCAGCCCATGAACAGTTGTTTGTGAGTTTTGAAAAAAAGTGCAAGAGCTATTCAAACCCTTTTTGCTGGGCAAGTAGGACCTGTCAATCTACACAATATATAGTTTAAAGTTTGAGTCTATCATATTAGGTTTTGGATTTATAGCTGTTTTTGTGTCTATTGCTTCAAAAGCATTTTCACATAATTTGTGTTTTCTGAAGAAACTGCAAGAGATATCTAACCCATACTTTCTGTGCAAGAGGGGCTTGTACATCTGCACAACATGTCTTTTAAAGTTTGAACCTATCTTATTGCATTTTTGAGTTATAGCAATTTTTACTGTTTTATTGCTCCAAAAGCCTTTTCAGCCCATGAACAGTTGTTTGTGAGTTTTGAAAAAAAGTGCAAGAGCTATTCAAACCCTTTTTGCTGGGCAAGTAGGACCTGTAAATCTACACAATATATAGTTTAAAGTTTGAGTCTATCATATTAGGTTTTGGATTTATAGCTGTTTTTGTGTCCATTGCTTCAAAAGCATTTTCACATAATTTGTGTTTTCTGAAGAAACTGCAAGAGATATCTAACCCATACTTTCTGTGCAAGAGGGGCTTGTACATCTGCACAACATGTCTTTTAAAGTTTGAACCTATCTTATTGCATTTTTGAGTTATATCAGTTTTTACTGTTTTATTGCTCCAAAAGCCTTTTCAGCCCATGAACAGTTGTTTGTGAGTTTTGAAAAAAAGTTCCAGAGCTATTCAAACCCTTTTTGCTGGGCAAGTAGGACCTGTCAATCTACACAATATATAGTTTAAAGTTTGAGTCTATCATATTAGGTTTTGGATTTATAGCTGTTTTTGTGTCTATTGCTTCAAAAGCATTTTCACATAATTTGTGTTTTTTGAAGAAACTGCAAGAGATATCTAACCCATACTTTCTGTGCAAGAGGGGCTTGTACATCTGCACAACATGTCTTTTAAAGTTTGAACCTATCTTATTGCATTTTTGAGTTATAGCAGTTTTTACTGTTTTATTGCTCCAAAAGCCTTTTCAGCCCATGAACAGTTGTTTGTGAGTTTTGAAAAAAAGTGCAAGAGCTATTCAAACCCTTTTTGCTGGGCAAGTAGGACCTGTAAATCTACACAATATATAGTTTAAAGTTTGAGTCTATCATATTAGGTTTTGGATTTATAGCTGTTTTTGTGTCCATTGCTTCAAACGCATTTTCACATAATTTGTGTTTTTTGAAGAAACTGCAAGAGATATCTAACCCATACTTTCTGTGCAAGAGGGGCTTGTACATCTGCACAACATGTCTTTTAAAGTTTGAACCTATCTTATTGCATTTTTGAGTTATAGCAATTTTTACTGTTTTATTGCTCCAAAAGCCTTTTCAGCCCATGAACAGTTGTTTGTGAGTTTTGAAAAAAAGTGCAAGAGCTATTCAAACCCTTTTTGCTGGGCAAGTAGGACCTGTAAATCTACACAATATATAGTTTAAAGTTTGAGTCTATCATATTAGGTTTTGGATTTATAGCTGTTTTTGTGTCCATTGCTTCAAAAGCATTTTCACATAATTTGTGTTTTCTGAAGAAACTGCAAGAGATATCTAACCCATACTTTCTGTGCAAGAGGGGCTTGTACATCTGCACAACATGTCTTTTAAAGTTTGAACCTATCTTATTGCATTTTTGAGTTATATCAGTTTTTACTGTTTTATTGCTCCAAAAGCCTTTTCAGCCCATGAACAGTTGTTTGTGAGTTTTGAAAAAAAGTTCCAGAGCTATTCAAACCCTTTTTGCTGGGCAAGTAGGACCTGTCAATCTACACAATATATAGTTTAAAGTTTGAGTCTATCATATTAGGTTTTGGATTTATAGCTGTTTTTGTGTCTATTGCTTCAAAAGCATTTTCACATAATTTGTGTTTTCTGAAGAAACTGCAAGAGATATCTAACCCATACTTTCTGTGCAAGAGGGGCTTGTACATCTGCAAAACATGTCTTTTAAAGTTTGAACCTAACTTATTGCATTTTTGAGTTATAGCAGTTTTTACTGTTTTATTGCTCCAAAAGCCTTTTCAGCCCATGAACAGTTGTTTGTGAGTTTTGAAAAAAAGTGCAAGAGCTATTCAAACCCTTTTTGCTGGGCAAGTAGGACCTGTCAATCTACACAATATATAGTTTAAAGTTTGAGTCTATCATATTTGGTTTTGGATTTATAGCTGTTTTTGTGTCTATTGTTTCAAAAGCATTTTCACATAATTTGTGTTTTCTGAAGAAACTGCAAGAGATATCTAACCCATACTTTCTGTGCAAGAGGGGCTTGTACATCTGCACAACATGTCTTTTAAAGTTTGAACCTATCTTATTGCATTTTTGAGTTATAGCAATTTTTACTGTTTTATTGCTCCAAAAGCCTTTTCAGCCCATGAACAGTTGTTTGTGAGTTTTGAAAAAAAGTGCAAGAGCTATTCAAACCCTTTTTGCTGGGCAAGTAGGACCTGTAAATCTACACAATATATAGTTTAAAGTTTGAGTCTATCATATTAGGTTTTGGATTTATAGCTGTTTTTGTGTCCATTGCTTCAAAAGCATTTTCACATAATTTGTGTTTTCTGAAGAAACTGCAAGAGATATCTAACCCATACTTTCTGTGCAAGAGGGGCTTGTACATCTGCACAACATGTCTTTTAAAGTTTGAACCTATCTTATTGCATTTTTGAGTTATATCAGTTTTTACTGTTTTATTGCTCCAAAAGCCTTTTCAGCCCATGAACAGTTGTTTGTGAGTTTTGAAAAAAAGTGCAAGAGCTATTCAAACCCTTTTTGCTGGGCAAGTAGGACCTGTCAATCTACACAATATATAGTTTAAAGTTTGAGTCTATCATATTAGGTTTTGGATTTATAGCTGTTTTTGTGTCTATTGCTTCAAAAGCATTTTCACATAATTTGTGTTTTTTGAAGAAACTGCAAGAGATATCTAACCCATACTTTCTGTGCAAGAGGGGCTTGTACATCTGCACAACATGTCTTTTAAAGTTTGAACCTATCTTATTGCATTTTTGAGTTATAGCAGTTTTTACTGTTTTATTGCTCCAAAAGCCTTTTCAGCCCATGAACAGTTGTTTGTGAGTTTTGAAAAAAAGTGCAAGAGCTATTCAAACCCTTTTTGCTGGGCAAGTAGGACCTGTAAATCTACACAATATATAGTTTAAAGTTTGAGTCTATCATATTAGGTTTTGGATTTATAGCTGTTTTTGTGTCCATTGCTTCAAACGCATTTTCACATAATTTGTGTTTTTTGAAGAAACTGCAAGAGATATCTAACCCATACTTTCTGTGCAAGAGGGGCTTGTACATCTGCACAACATGTCTTTTAAAGTTTGAACCTATCTTATTGCATTTTTGAGTTATATCAGTTTTTACTGTTTTATTGCTCCAAAAGCCTTTTCAGCCCATGAACAGTTGTTTGTGAGTTTTGAAAAAAAGTGCAAGAGCTATTCAAACCCTTTTTGCTGGGCAAGTAGGACCTGTCAATCTACACAATATATAGTTTAAAGTTTGAGTCTATCATATTAGGTTTTGGATTTATAGCTGTTTTTGTGTCTATTGCTTCAAAAGCATTTTCACATAATTTGTGTTTTCTGAAGAAACTGCAAGAGATATCTAACCCATACTTTCTGTGCAAGAGGGGCTTGTACATCTGCACAACATGTCTTTTAAAGTTTGAACCTATCTTATTGCATTTTTGAGTTATAGCAGTTTTTACTGTTTTATTGCTCCAAAAGCCTTTTCAGCCCATGAACAGTTGTTTGTGAGTTTTGAAAAAAAAGTTCCAGAGCTATTCAAACCCTTTTTGCTGGGCAAGTAGGACCTGTCAATCTACACAATATATAGTTTAAAGTTTGAGTCTATCATATTAGGTTTTGGATTTATAGCTGTTTTTGTGTCTATTGCTTCAAAAGCATTTTCACATAATTTGTGTTTTCTGAAGAAACTGCAAGAGATATCTAACCCATACTTTCTGTGCAAGAGGGGCTTGTACATCTGCACAACATGTCTTTTAAAGTTTGAACCTATCTTATTGCATTTTTGAGTTATAGCAGTTTTTACTGTTTTATTGCTCCAAAAGCCTTTTCAGCCCATGAACAGTTGTTTGTGAGTTTTAAAAAAAAGTTCCAGAGCTATTCAAACCCTTTTTGCTGGGCAAGTAGGACCTGTCAATCTACACAATATATAGTTTAAAGTTTGAGTCTATCATATTAGGTTTTGGATTTATAGCTGTTTTTGTGTCTATTGCTTCAAAAGCATTTTCACATAATTTGTGTTTTCTGAAGAAACTACAAGAGATATCTAACCCATACTTTATGTGCAAGAGGGGCTTGTACATCTGCACAACATGTCTTTTAAAGTTTGAACCTATCTTATTGCATTTTTGAGTTATAGCAGTTTTTACTGTTTTATTGCTCCAAAAGCCTTTTCAGCCCATGAACAGTTGTTTGTGAGTTTTGAAAAAAAGTTCTAGAGCTATTCAAACCCTTTTTGCTGGGCAAGTAGGACCTGTCAATCTACACAATATATAGTTTAAAGTTTGAGTCTATCATATTAGGTTTTGGATTTATAGCTGTTTTTGTGTCTATTGCTTCAAAAGCATTTTCACATAATTTGTGTTTTCTGAAGAAACTGCAAGAGATATCTAACCCATACTTTCTGTGCAAGAGGGGCTTGTACATCTGCACAACATGTCTTTCAAAGTTTGAACCTATCTTATTGCATTTTTGAGTTATAGCAGTTTTTACTGTTTTATTGCTCCAAAAGCCTTTTCAGCCCATGAACAGTTGTTTGTGAGTTTTGAAAAAAAGTGCAAGAGCTATTCAAACCCTTTTTGCTGGGCAAGTAGGACCTGTAAATCTACACAATATATAGTTTAAAGTTTGAGTCTATCATATTAGGTTTTGGATTTATAGCTGTTTTTGTGTCTATTGCTTCAAAAGCATTTTCACATAATTTGTGTTTTCTGAAGAAACTGCAAGAGATATCTAACCCATACTTTCTGTGCAAGAGGGGCTTGTACATCTGCACAACATGTCTTTTAAAGTTTGAACCTATCTTATTGCATTTTTGAGTTATAGCAGTTTTTACTGTTTTATTGCTCCAAAAGCCTTTTCAGCCCATGAACAGTTGTTTGTGAGTTTTGAAAAAAAGTGCAAGAGCTATTCAAACCCTTTTTGCTGGGCAAGTAGGACCTGTAAATCTACACAATATATAGTTTAAAGTTTGAGTCTATCATATTAGGTTTTGGATTTATAGCTGTTTTTGTGTCTATTGCTTCAAAAGCATTTTCACATAATTTGTGTTTTTTGAAGAAACTGCAAGAGATATCTAACCCATACTTTCTGTGCAAGAGGGGCTTGTACATCTGCACAACATGTCTTTTAAAGTTTGAACCTATCTTATTGCATTTTTGAGTTATAGCAGTTTTTACTGTTTTATTGCTCCAAAAGCCTTTTCAGCCCATGAACAGTTGTTTGTGAGTTTTGAAAAAAAGTGCAAGAGCTATTCAAACCCTTTTTGCTGGGCAAGTAGGACCTGTAAATCTACACAATATATAGTTTAAAGTTTGAGTCTATCATATTAGGTTTTGGATTTATAGCTGTTTTTGTGTCCATTGCTTCAAAAGCATTTTCACATAATTTGTGTTTTCTGAAGAAACTGCAAGAGATATCTAACCCATACTTTCTGTGCAAGAGGGGCTTGTACATCTGCACAACATGTCTTTTAAAGTTTGAACCTATCTTATTGCATTTTTGAGTTATAGCAGTTTTTACTGTTTTATTGCTCCAAAAGCCTTTTCAGCCCATGAACAGTTGTTTGTGAGTTTTGAAAAAAAGTTCCAGAGCTATTCAAACCCTTTTTGCTGGGCAAGTAGGACCTGTCAATCTACACAATATATAGTTTAAAGTTTGAGTCTATCATATTAGGTTTTGGATTTATAGCTGTTTTTGTTTCTATTGCTTCAAAAGCATTTTCACATAATTTGTGTTTTCTGAAGAAACTGCAAGAGATATCTAACCCATACTTTCTGTGCAAGAGGGGCTTGTACATCTGCACAACATGTCTTTTAAAGTTTGAACCTATCTTATTGCATTTTTGAGTTATAGCAGTTTTTACTGTTTTATTGCTCCAAAAGCCTTTTCAGCCCATGAACAGTTTGTGAGTTTAGAAAAAAAGTGCAAGAGCTATTCAAACCCTTTTTGCTGGGCAAGTAGGACCTGTAAATCTACACAATATATAGTTTAAAGTTTGAGTCTATCATATTAGGTTTTGGATTTATAGCTGTTTTTGTGTCCATTGCTTCAAAAGCTTTTTCACATAATTTGTGTTTTCTGAAGAAACTGCAAGAGATATCTAACCCATACTTTCTGTGCAAGAGGGGCTTGTACATCTGCACAACATGTCTTTTAAAGTTTGAACCTATCTTATTGCATTTTTGAGTTATAGCAGTTTTTACTGTTTTATTGCTCCAAAAGCCTTTTCAGCCCATGAACAGTTGTTTGTGAGTTTTGAAAAAAAGTGCAAGAGCTATTCAAACCCTTTTTGCTGGGCAAGTAGGACCTGTCAATCTACACAATATATAGTTTAAAGTTTGAGTCTATCATATTAGGTTTTGGATTTATAGCTGTTTTTGTGTCTATTGCTTCAAAAGCATTTTCACATAATTTGTGTTTTCTGAAGAAACTGCAAGAGATATCTAACCCATACTTTCTGTGCAAGAGGGGCTTGTACATCTGCACAACATGTCTTTTAAAGTTTGAACCTATCTTATTGCATTTTTGAGTTATAGCAATTTTTACTGTTTTATTGCTCCAAAAGCCTTTTCAGCCCATGAACAGTTGTTTGTGAGTTTTGAAAAAAAGTGCAAGAGCTATTCAAACCCTTTTTGCTGGGCAAGTAGGACCTGTAAATCTACACAATATATAGTTTAAAGTTTGAGTCTATCATATTAGGTTTTGGATTTATAGCTGTTTTTGTGTCCATTGCTTCAAAAGCATTTTCACATAATTTGTGTTTTCTGAAGAAACTGCAAGAGATATCTAACCCATACTTTCTGTGCAAGAGGGGCTTGTACATCTGCACAACATGTCTTTTAAAGTTTGAACCTATCTTATTGCATTTTTGAGTTATATCAGTTTTTTACTGTTTTATTGCTCCAAAAGCCTTTTCAGCCCATGAACAGTTGTTTGTGAGTTTTGAAAAAAAGTGCCAGAGCTATTCAAACCCTTTTTGCTGGGCAAGTAGGACCTGTCAATCTACACAATATATAGTTTAAAGTTTGAGTCTATCATATTAGGTTTTGGATTTATAGCTGTTTTTGTGTCTATTGCTTCAAAAGCATTTTCACATAATTTGTGTTTTCTGAAGAAACTGCAAGAGATATCTAACCCATACTTTCTGTGCAAGAGGGGCTTGTACATCTGCACAACATGTCTTTTAAAGTTTGAACCTATCTTATTGCATTTTTGAGTTATAGCAGTTTTTACTGTTTTATTGCTCCAAAAGCCTTTTCAGCCCATGAACAGTTGTTTGTGAGTTTTGAAAAAAAAGTTCCAGAGCTATTCAAACCCTTTTTGCTGGGCAAGTAGGACCTGTCAATCTACACAATATATAGTTTAAAGTTTGAGTCTATCATATTAGGTTTTGGATTTATAGCTGTTTTTGTGTCTATTGCTTCAAAAGCATTTTCACATAATTTGTGTTTTCTGAAGAAACTGCAAGAGATATCTAACCCATACTTTCTGTGCAAGAGGGGCTTGTACATCTGCACAACATGTCTTTTAAAGTTTGAACCTATCTTATTGCATTTTTGAGTTATAGCAGTTTTTACTGTTTTATTGCTCCAAAAGCCTTTTCAGCCCATGAACAGTTGTTTGTGAGTTTTAAAAAAAAGTTCCAGAGCTATTCAAACCCTTTTTGCTGGGCAAGTAGGACCTGTCAATCTACACAATATATAGTTTAAAGTTTGAGTCTATCATATTAGGTTTTGGATTTATAGCTGTTTTTGTGTCTATTGCTTCAAAAGCATTTTCACATAATTTGTGTTTTCTGAAGAAACTACAAGAGATATCTAACCCATACTTTATGTGCAAGAGGGGCTTGTACATCTGCACAACATGTCTTTTAAAGTTTGAACCTATCTTATTGCATTTTTGAGTTATAGCAGTTTTTACTGTTTTATTGCTCCAAAAGCCTTTTCAGCCCATGAACAGTTGTTTGTGAGTTTTGAAAAAAAGTTCTAGAGCTATTCAAACCCTTTTTGCTGGGCAAGTAGGACCTGTCAATCTACACAATATATAGTTTAAAGTTTGAGTCTATCATATTAGGTTTTGGATTTATAGCTGTTTTTGTGTCTATTGCTTCAAAAGCATTTTCACATAATTTGTGTTTTCTGAAGAAACTGCAAGAGATATCTAACCCATACTTTCTGTGCAAGAGGGGCTTGTACATCTGCACAACATGTCTTTCAAAGTTTGAACCTATCTTATTGCATTTTTGAGTTATAGCAGTTTTTACTGTTTTATTGCTCCAAAAGCCTTTTCAGCCCATGAACAGTTGTTTGTGAGTTTTGAAAAAAAGTGCAAGAGCTATTCAAACCCTTTTTGCTGGGCAAGTAGGACCTGTAAATCTACACAATATATAGTTTAAAGTTTGAGTCTATCATATTAGGTTTTGGATTTATAGCTGTTTTTGTGTCTATTGCTTCAAAAGCATTTTCACATAATTTGTGTTTTCTGAAGAAACTGCAAGAGATATCTAACCCATACTTTCTGTGCAAGAGGGGCTTGTACATCTGCACAACATGTCTTTTAAAGTTTGAACCTATCTTATTGCATTTTTGAGTTATAGCAGTTTTTACTGTTTTATTGCTCCAAAAGCCTTTTCAGCCCATGAACAGTTGTTTGTGAGTTTTGAAAAAAAGTGCAAGAGCTATTCAAACCCTTTTTGCTGGGCAAGTAGGACCTGTCAATCTACACAATATATAGTTTAAAGTTTGAGTCTATCATATTAGGTTTTGGATTTATAGCTGTTTTTGTGTCTATTGCTTCAAAAGCATTTTCACATAATTTGTGTTTTCTGAAGAAACTGCAAGAGATATCTAACCCATACTTTCTGTGCAAGAGGGGCTTGTACATCTGCACAACATGTCTTTTAAAGTTTGAACCTATCTTATTGCATTTTTGAGTTATAGCAGTTTTTACTGTTTTATTGCTCCAAAAGCCTTTTCAGCCCATGAACAGTTGTTTGTGAGTTTTGAAAAAAAGTGCAAGAGCTATTCAAACCCTTTTTGCTGGGCAAGTAGGACCTGTCAATCTACACAATATATAGTTTAAAGTTTGAGTCTATCATATTAGGTTTTGGATTTATAGCTGTTTTTGTGTCTATTGCTTCAAAAGCATTTTCACATAATTTGTGTTTTTTGAAGAAACTGCAAGAGATATCTAACCCATACTTTCTGTGCAAGAGGGGCTTGTACATCTGCACAACATGTCTTTTAAAGTTTGAACCTATCTTATTGCATTTTTGAGTTATAGCAGTTTTTACTGTTTTATTGCTCCAAAAGCCTTTTCAGCCCATAAACAGTTGTTTGTGAGTTTTGAAAAAAAGTGCAAGAGCTATTCAAACCCTTTTTGCTGGGCAAGTAGGACCTGTCAATCTACACAATATATAGTTTAAAGTTTGAGTCTATCATATTAGGTTTTGGATTTATAGCTGTTTTTGTGTCTATTGCTTCAAAAGCATTTTCACATAATTTGTGTTTTCTGAAGAAACTGCAAGAGATATCTAACCCATACTTTCTGTGCAAGAGGGGCTTGTACATCTGCACAACATGTCTTTTAAAGTTTGAACCTATCTTATTGCATTTTTGAGTTATAGCAGTTTTTACTGTTTTATTGCTCCAAAAGCCTTTTCAGCCCATGAACAGTTGTTTGTGAGTTTTGAAAAAAAAGTTCCAGAGCTATTCAAACCCTTTTTGCTGGGCAAGTAGGACCTGTCAATCTACACAATATATAGTTTAAAGTTTGAGTCTATCATATTAGGTTTTGGATTTATAGCTGTTTTTGTGTCTATTGCTTCAAAAGCATTTTCACATAATTTGTGTTTTCTGAAGAAACTGCAAGAGATATCTAACCCATACTTTCTGTGCAAGAGGGGCTTGTACATCTGCACAACATGTCTTTTAAAGTTTGAACCTATCTTATTGCATTTTTGAGTTATAGCAGTTTTTACTGTTTTATTGCTCCAAAAGCCTTTTCAGCCCATGAACAGTTGTTTGTGAGTTTTAAAAAAAAGTTCCAGAGCTATTCAAACCCTTTTTGCTGGGCAAGTAGGACCTGTCAATCTACACAATATATAGTTTAAAGTTTGAGTCTATCATATTAGGTTTTGGATTTATAGCTGTTTTTGTGTCTATTGCTTCAAAAGCATTTTCACATAATTTGTGTTTTCTGAAGAAACTACAAGAGATATCTAACCCATACTTTATGTGCAAGAGGGGCTTGTACATCTGCACAACATGTCTTTTAAAGTTTGAACCTATCTTATTGCATTTTTGAGTTATAGCAGTTTTTACTGTTTTATTGCTCCAAAAGCCTTTTCAGCCCATGAACAGTTGTTTGTGAGTTTTGAAAAAAAGTTCTAGAGCTATTCAAACCCTTTTTGCTGGGCAAGTAGGACCTGTCAATCTACACAATATATAGTTTAAAGTTTGAGTCTATCATATTAGGTTTTGGATTTATAGCTGTTTTTGTGTCTATTGCTTCAAAAGCATTTTCACATAATTTGTGTTTTCTGAAGAAACTGCAAGAGATATCTAACCCATACTTTCTGTGCAAGAGGGGCTTGTACATCTGCACAACATGTCTTTTAAAGTTTGAACCTATCTTATTGCATTTTTGAGTTATATCAGTTTTTACTGTTTTATTGCTCCAAAAGCCTTTTCAGCCCATGAACAGTTGTTTGTGAGTTTTGAAAAAAAGTTCCAGAGCTATTCAAACCCTTTTTGCTGGGCAAGTAGGACCTGTCAATCTACACAATATATAGTTTAAAGTTTGAGTCTATCATATTAGGTTTTGGATTTATAGCTGTTTTTGTGTCTATTGCTTCAAAAGCATTTTCACATAATTTGTGTTTTTTGAAGAAACTGCAAGAGATATCTAACCCATACTTTCTGTGCAAGAGGGGCTTGTACATCTGCACAACATGTCTTTTAAAGTTTGAACCTATCTTATTGCATTTTTGAGTTATAGCAGTTTTTACTGTTTTATTGCTCCAAAAGCCTTTTCAGCCCATGAACAGTTGTTTGTGAGTTTTGAAAAAAAGTGCAAGAGCTATTCAAACCCTTTTTGCTGGGCAAGTAGGACCTGTAAATCTACACAATATATAGTTTAAAGTTTGAGTCTATCATATTAGGTTTTGGATTTATAGCTGTTTTTGTGTCCATTGCTTCAAACGCATTTTCACATAATTTGTGTTTTTTGAAGAAACTGCAAGAGATATCTAACCCATACTTTCTGTGCAAGAGGGGCTTGTACATCTGCACAACATGTCTTTTAAAGTTTGAACCTATCTTATTGCATTTTTGAGTTATAGCAATTTTTACTGTTTTATTGCTCCAAAAGCCTTTTCAGCCCATGAACAGTTGTTTGTGAGTTTTGAAAAAAAGTGCAAGAGCTATTCAAACCCTTTTTGCTGGGCAAGTAGGACCTGTAAATCTACACAATATATAGTTTAAAGTTTGAGTCTATCATATTAGGTTTTGGATTTATAGCTGTTTTTGTGTCCATTGCTTCAAAAGCATTTTCACATAATTTGTGTTTTCTGAAGAAACTGCAAGAGATATCTAACCCATACTTTCTGTGCAAGAGGGGCTTGTACATCTGCACAACATGTCTTTTAAAGTTTGAACCTATCTTATTGCATTTTTGAGTTATATCAGTTTTTACTGTTTTATTGCTCCAAAAGCCTTTTCAGCCCATGAACAGTTGTTTGTGAGTTTTGAAAAAAAGTTCCAGAGCTATTCAAACCCTTTTTGCTGGGCAAGTAGGACCTGTCAATCTACACAATATATAGTTTAAAGTTTGAGTCTATCATATTAGGTTTTGGATTTATAGCTGTTTTTGTGTCTATTGCTTCAAAAGCATTTTCACATAATTTGTGTTTTCTGAAGAAACTGCAAGAGATATCTAACCCATACTTTCTGTGCAAGAGGGGCTTGTACATCTGCAAAACATGTCTTTTAAAGTTTGAACCTAACTTATTGCATTTTTGAGTTATAGCAGTTTTTACTGTTTTATTGCTCCAAAAGCCTTTTCAGCCCATGAACAGTTGTTTGTGAGTTTTGAAAAAAAGTGCAAGAGCTATTCAAACCCTTTTTGCTGGGCAAGTAGGACCTGTCTATCTACACAATATATAGTTTAAAGTTTGAGTCTATCATATTTGGTTTTGGATTTATAGCTGTTTTTGTGTCTATTGTTTCAAAAGCATTTTCACATAATTTGTGTTTTCTGAAGAAACTGCAAGAGATATCTAACCCATACTTTCTGTGCAAGAGGGGCTTGTACATCTGCACAACATGTCTTTTAAAGTTTGAACCTATCTTATTGCATTTTTGAGTTATAGCAATTTTTACTGTTTTATTGCTCCAAAAGCCTTTTCAGCCCATGAACAGTTGTTTGTGAGTTTTGAAAAAAAGTGCAAGAGCTATTCAAACCCTTTTTGCTGGGCAAGTAGGACCTGTAAATCTACACAATATATAGTTTAAAGTTTGAGTCTATCATATTAGGTTTTGGATTTATAGCTGTTTTTGTGTCCATTGCTTCAAAAGCATTTTCACATAATTTGTGTTTTCTGAAGAAACTGCAAGAGATATCTAACCCATACTTTCTGTGCAAGAGGGGCTTGTACATCTGCACAACATGTCTTTTAAAGTTTGAACCTATCTTATTGCATTTTTGAGTTATATCAGTTTTTACTGTTTTATTGCTCCAAAAGCCTTTTCAGCCCATGAACAGTTGTTTGTGAGTTTTGAAAAAAAGTGCAAGAGCTATTCAAACCCTTTTTGCTGGGCAAGTAGGACCTGTCAATCTACACAATATATAGTTTAAAGTTTGAGTCTATCATATTAGGTTTTGGATTTATAGCTGTTTTTGTGTCTATTGCTTCAAAAGCATTTTCACATAATTTGTGTTTTTTGAAGAAACTGCAAGAGATATCTAACCCATACTTTCTGTGCAAGAGGGGCTTGTACATCTGCACAACATGTCTTTTAAAGTTTGAACCTATCTTATTGCATTTTTGAGTTATAGCAGTTTTTACTGTTTTATTGCTCCAAAAGCCTTTTCAGCCCATGAACAGTTGTTTGTGAGTTTTGAAAAAAAGTGCAAGAGCTATTCAAACCCTTTTTGCTGGGCAAGTAGGACCTGTAAATCTACACAATATATAGTTTAAAGTTTGAGTCTATCATATTAGGTTTTGGATTTATAGCTGTTTTTGTGTCCATTGCTTCAAACGCATTTTCACATAATTTGTGTTTTTTGAAGAAACTGCAAGAGATATCTAACCCATACTTTCTGTGCAAGAGGGGCTTGTACATCTGCACAACATGTCTTTTAAAGTTTGAACCTATCTTATTGCATTTTTGAGTTATATCAGTTTTTACTGTTTTATTGCTCCAAAAGCCTTTTCAGCCCATGAACAGTTGTTTGTGAGTTTTGAAAAAAAGTGCAAGAGCTATTCAAACCCTTTTTGCTGGGCAAGTAGGACCTGTCAATCTACACAATATATAGTTTAAAGTTTGAGTCTATCATATTAGGTTTTGGATTTATAGCTGTTTTTGTGTCTATTGCTTCAAAAGCATTTTCACATAATTTGTGTTTTCTGAAGAAACTGCAAGAGATATCTAACCCATACTTTCTGTGCAAGAGGGGCTTGTACATCTGCACAACATGTCTTTTAAAGTTTGAACCTATCTTATTGCATTTTTGAGTTATAGCAGTTTTTACTGTTTTATTGCTCCAAAAGCCTTTTCAGCCCATGAACAGTTGTTTGTGAGTTTTGAAAAAAAAGTTCCAGAGCTATTCAAACCCTTTTTGCTGGGCAAGTAGGACCTGTCAATCTACACAATATATAGTTTAAAGTTTGAGTCTATCATATTAGGTTTTGGATTTATAGCTGTTTTTGTGTCTATTGCTTCAAAAGCATTTTCACATAATTTGTGTTTTCTGAAGAAACTGCAAGAGATATCTAACCCATACTTTCTGTGCAAGAGGGGCTTGTACATCTGCACAACATGTCTTTTAAAGTTTGAACCTATCTTATTGCATTTTTGAGTTATAGCAGTTTTTACTGTTTTATTGCTCCAAAAGCCTTTTCAGCCCATGAACAGTTGTTTGTGAGTTTTAAAAAAAAGTTCCAGAGCTATTCAAACCCTTTTTGCTGGGCAAGTAGGACCTGTCAATCTACACAATATATAGTTTAAAGTTTGAGTCTATCATATTAGGTTTTGGATTTATAGCTGTTTTTGTGTCTATTGCTTCAAAAGCATTTTCACATAATTTGTGTTTTCTGAAGAAACTACAAGAGATATCTAACCCATACTTTATGTGCAAGAGGGGCTTGTACATCTGCACAACATGTCTTTTAAAGTTTGAACCTATCTTATTGCATTTTTGAGTTATAGCAGTTTTTACTGTTTTATTGCTCCAAAAGCCTTTTCAGCCCATGAACAGTTGTTTGTGAGTTTTGAAAAAAAGTTCTAGAGCTATTCAAACCCTTTTTGCTGGGCAAGTAGGACCTGTCAATCTACACAATATATAGTTTAAAGTTTGAGTCTATCATATTAGGTTTTGGATTTATAGCTGTTTTTGTGTCTATTGCTTCAAAAGCATTTTCACATAATTTGTGTTTTCTGAAGAAACTGCAAGAGATATCTAACCCATACTTTCTGTGCAAGAGGGGCTTGTACATCTGCACAACATGTCTTTCAAAGTTTGAACCTATCTTATTGCATTTTTGAGTTATAGCAGTTTTTACTGTTTTATTGCTCCAAAAGCCTTTTCAGCCCATGAACAGTTGTTTGTGAGTTTTGAAAAAAAGTGCAAGAGCTATTCAAACCCTTTTTGCTGGGCAAGTAGGACCTGTAAATCTACACAATATATAGTTTAAAGTTTGAGTCTATCATATTAGGTTTTGGATTTATAGCTGTTTTTGTGTCTATTGCTTCAAAAGCATTTTCACATAATTTGTGTTTTCTGAAGAAACTGCAAGAGATATCTAACCCATACTTTCTGTGCAAGAGGGGCTTGTACATCTGCACAACATGTCTTTTAAAGTTTGAACCTATCTTATTGCATTTTTGAGTTATAGCAGTTTTTACTGTTTTATTGCTCCAAAAGCCTTTTCAGCCCATGAACAGTTGTTTGTGAGTTTTGAAAAAAAGTGCAAGAGCTATTCAAACCCTTTTTGCTGGGCAAGTAGGACCTGTAAATCTACACAATATATAGTTTAAAGTTTGAGTCTATCATATTAGGTTTTGGATTTATAGCTGTTTTTGTGTCTATTGCTTCAAAAGCATTTTCACATAATTTGTGTTTTTTGAAGAAACTGCAAGAGATATCTAACCCATACTTTCTGTGCAAGAGGGGCTTGTACATCTGCACAACATGTCTTTTAAAGTTTGAACCTATCTTATTGCATTTTTGAGTTATAGCAGTTTTTACTGTTTTATTGCTCCAAAAGCCTTTTCAGCCCATGAACAGTTGTTTGTGAGTTTTGAAAAAAAGTGCAAGAGCTATTCAAACCCTTTTTGCTGGGCAAGTAGGACCTGTAAATCTACACAATATATAGTTTAAAGTTTGAGTCTATCATATTAGGTTTTGGATTTATAGCTGTTTTTGTGTCCATTGCTTCAAAAGCATTTTCACATAATTTGTGTTTTCTGAAGAAACTGCAAGAGATATCTAACCCATACTTTCTGTGCAAGAGGGGCTTGTACATCTGCACAACATGTCTTTTAAAGTTTGAACCTATCTTATTGCATTTTTGAGTTATAGCAGTTTTTACTGTTTTATTGCTCCAAAAGCCTTTTCAGCCCATGAACAGTTGTTTGTGAGTTTTGAAAAAAAGTTCCAGAGCTATTCAAACCCTTTTTGCTGGGCAAGTAGGACCTGTCAATCTACACAATATATAGTTTAAAGTTTGAGTCTATCATATTAGGTTTTGGATTTATAGCTGTTTTTGTTTCTATTGCTTCAAAAGCATTTTCACATAATTTGTGTTTTCTGAAGAAACTGCAAGAGATATCTAACCCATACTTTCTGTGCAAGAGGGGCTTGTACATCTGCACAACATGTCTTTTAAAGTTTGAACCTATCTTATTGCATTTTTGAGTTATAGCAGTTTTTACTGTTTTATTGCTCCAAAAGCCTTTTCAGCCCATGAACAGTTTGTGAGTTTAGAAAAAAAGTGCAAGAGCTATTCAAACCCTTTTTGCTGGGCAAGTAGGACCTGTAAATCTACACAATATATAGTTTAAAGTTTGAGTCTATCATATTAGGTTTTGGATTTATAGCTGTTTTTGTGTCCATTGCTTCAAAAGCTTTTTCACATAATTTGTGTTTTCTGAAGAAACTGCAAGAGATATCTAACCCATCCTTTCTGTGCAAGAGGGGCTTGTACATCTGCACAACATGTCTTTTAAAGTTTGAACCTATCTTATTGCATTTTTGAGTTATAGCAGTTTTTACTGTTTTATTGCTCCAAAAGCCTTTTCAGCCCATGAACAGTTGTTTGTGAGTTTTGAAAAAAAGTGCAAGAGCTATTCAAACCCTTTTTGCTGGGCAAGTAGGACCTGTCAATCTACACAATATATAGTTTAAAGTTTGAGTCTATCATATTAGGTTTTGGATTTATAGCTGTTTTTGTGTCTATTGCTTCAAAAGCATTTTCACATAATTTGTGTTTTCTGAAGAAACTGCAAGAGATATCTAACCCATACTTTCTGTGCAAGAGGGGCTTGTACATCTGCACAACATGTCTTTTAAAGTTTGAACCTATCTTATTGCATTTTTGAGTTATAGCAATTTTTACTGTTTTATTGCTCCAAAAGCCTTTTCAGCCCATGAACAGTTGTTTGTGAGTTTTGAAAAAAAGTGCAAGAGCTATTCAAACCCTTTTTGCTGGGCAAGTAGGACCTGTAAATCTACACAATATATAGTTTAAAGTTTGAGTCTATCATATTAGGTTTTGGATTTATAGCTGTTTTTGTGTCCATTGCTTCAAAAGCATTTTCACATAATTTGTGTTTTCTGAAGAAACTGCAAGAGATATCTAACCCATACTTTCTGTGCAAGAGGGGCTTGTACATCTGCACAACATGTCTTTTAAAGTTTGAACCTATCTTATTGCATTTTTGAGTTATAGCAATTTTTACTGTTTTATTGCTCCAAAAGCCTTTTCAGCCCATGAACAGTTGTTTGTGAGTTTTGAAAAAAAGTGCAAGAGCTATTCAAACCCTTTTTGCTGGGCAAGTAGGACCTGTAAATCTACACAATATATAGTTTAAAGTTTGAGTCTATCATATTAGGTTTTGGATTTATAGCTGTTTTTGTGTCCATTGCTTCAAAAGCATTTTCACATAATTTGTGTTTTCTGAAGAAACTGCAAGAGATATCTAACCCATACTTTCTGTGCAAGAGGGGCTTGTACATCTGCACAACATGTCTTTTAAAGTTTGAACCTATCTTATTGCATTTTTGAGTTATATCAGTTTTTTACTGTTTTATTGCTCCAAAAGCCTTTTCAGCCCATGAACAGTTGTTTGTGAGTTTTGAAAAAAAGTGCCAGAGCTATTCAAACCCTTTTTGCTGGGCAAGTAGGACCTGTCAATCTACACAATATATAGTTTAAAGTTTGAGTCTATCATATTAGGTTTTGGATTTATAGCTGTTTTTGTGTCTATTGCTTCAAAAGCATTTTCACATAATTTGTGTTTTCTGAAGAAACTGCAAGAGATATCTAACCCATACTTTCTGTGCAAGAGGGGCTTGTACATCTGCACAACATGTCTTTTAAAGTTTGAACCTATCTTATTGCATTTTTGAGTTATAGCAGTTTTTACTGTTTTATTGCTCCAAAAGCCTTTTCAGCCCATGAACAGTTGTTTGTGAGTTTTGAAAAAAAAGTTCCAGAGCTATTCAAACCCTTTTTGCTGGGCAAGTAGGACCTGTCAATCTACACAATATATAGTTTAAAGTTTGAGTCTATCATATTAGGTTTTGGATTTATAGCTGTTTTTGTGTCTATTGCTTCAAAAGCATTTTCACATAATTTGTGTTTTCTGAAGAAACTGCAAGAGATATCTAACCCATACTTTCTGTGCAAGAGGGGCTTGTACATCTGCACAACATGTCTTTTAAAGTTTGAACCTATCTTATTGCATTTTTGAGTTATAGCAGTTTTTACTGTTTTATTGCTCCAAAAGCCTTTTCAGCCCATGAACAGTTGTTTGTGAGTTTTAAAAAAAAGTTCCAGAGCTATTCAAACCCTTTTTGCTGGGCAAGTAGGACCTGTCAATCTACACAATATATAGTTTAAAGTTTGAGTCTATCATATTAGGTTTTGGATTTATAGCTGTTTTTGTGTCTATTGCTTCAAAAGCATTTTCACATAATTTGTGTTTTCTGAAGAAACTACAAGAGATATCTAACCCATACTTTATGTGCAAGAGGGGCTTGTACATCTGCACAACATGTCTTTTAAAGTTTGAACCTATCTTATTGCATTTTTGAGTTATAGCAGTTTTTACTGTTTTATTGCTCCAAAAGCCTTTTCAGCCCATGAACAGTTGTTTGTGAGTTTTGAAAAAAAGTTCTAGAGCTATTCAAACCCTTTTTGCTGGGCAAGTAGGACCTGTCAATCTACACAATATATAGTTTAAAGTTTGAGTCTATCATATTAGGTTTTGGATTTATAGCTGTTTTTGTGTCTATTGCTTCAAAAGCATTTTCACATAATTTGTGTTTTCTGAAGAAACTGCAAGAGATATCTAACCCATACTTTCTGTGCAAGAGGGGCTTGTACATCTGCACAACATGTCTTTTAAAGTTTGAACCTATCTTATTGCATTTTTGAGTTATAGCAGTTTTTACTGTTTTATTGCTCCAAAAGCCTTTTCAGCCCATGAACAGTTGTTTGTGAGTTTTGAAAAAAAGTGCAAGAGCTATTCAAACCCTTTTTGCTGGGCAAGTAGGACCTGTAAATCTACACAATATATAGTTTAAAGTTTGAGTCTATCATATTAGGTTTTGGATTTATAGCTGTTTTTGTGTCTATTGCTTCAAAAGCATTTTCACATAATTTGTGTTTTTTGAAGAAACTGCAAGAGATATCTAACCCATACTTTCTGTGCAAGAGGGGCTTGTACATCTGCACAACATGTCTTTTAAAGTTTGAACCTATCTTATTGCATTTTTGAGTTATAGCAGTTTTTACTGTTTTATTGCTCCAAAAGCCTTTTCAGCCCATGAACAGTTGTTTGTGAGTTTTGAAAAAAAGTGCAAGAGCTATTCAAACCCTTTTTGCTGGGCAAGTAGGACCTGTAAATCTACACAATATATAGTTTAAAGTTTGAGTCTATCATATTAGGTTTTGGATTTATAGCTGTTTTTGTGTCCATTGCTTCAAAAGCATTTTCACATAATTTGTGTTTTCTGAAGAAACTGCAAGAGATATCTAACCCATACTTTCTGTGCAAGAGGGGCTTGTACATCTGCACAACATGTCTTTTAAAGTTTGAACCTATCTTATTGCATTTTTGAGTTATAGCAGTTTTTACTGTTTTATTGCTCCAAAAGCCTTTTCAGCCCATGAACAGTTGTTTGTGAGTTTTGAAAAAAAGTTCCAGAGCTATTCAAACCCTTTTTGCTGGGCAAGTAGGACCTGTCAATCTACACAATATATAGTTTAAAGTTTGAGTCTATCATATTAGGTTTTGGATTTATAGCTGTTTTTGTTTCTATTGCTTCAAAAGCATTTTCACATAATTTGTGTTTTCTGAAGAAACTGCAAGAGATATCTAACCCATACTTTCTGTGCAAGAGGGGCTTGTACATCTGCACAACATGTCTTTTAAAGTTTGAACCTATCTTATTGCATTTTTGAGTTATAGCAGTTTTTACTGTTTTATTGCTCCAAAAGCCTTTTCAGCCCATGAACAGTTTGTGAGTTTAGAAAAAAAGTGCAAGAGCTATTCAAACCCTTTTTGCTGGGCAAGTAGGACCTGTAAATCTACACAATATATAGTTTAAAGTTTGAGTCTATCATATTAGGTTTTGGATTTATAGCTGTTTTTGTGTCCATTGCTTCAAAAGCTTTTTCACATAATTTGTGTTTTCTGAAGAAACTGCAAGAGATATCTAACCCATACTTTCTGTGCAAGAGGGGCTTGTACATCTGCACAACATGTCTTTTAAAGTTTGAACCTATCTTATTGCATTTTTGAGTTATAGCAGTTTTTACTGTTTTATTGCTCCAAAAGCCTTTTCAGCCCATGAACAGTTGTTTGTGAGTTTTGAAAAAAAGTGCAAGAGCTATTCAAACCCTTTTTGCTGGGCAAGTAGGACCTGTCAATCTACACAATATATAGTTTAAAGTTTGAGTCTATCATATTAGGTTTTGGATTTATAGCTGTTTTTGTGTCTATTGCTTCAAAAGCATTTTCACATAATTTGTGTTTTCTGAAGAAACTGCAAGAGATATCTAACCCATACTTTCTGTGCAAGAGGGGCTTGTACATCTGCACAACATGTCTTTTAAAGTTTGAACCTATCTTATTGCATTTTTGAGTTATAGCAATTTTTACTGTTTTATTGCTCCAAAAGCCTTTTCAGCCCATGAACAGTTGTTTGTGAGTTTTGAAAAAAAGTGCAAGAGCTATTCAAACCCTTTTTGCTGGGCAAGTAGGACCTGTAAATCTACACAATATATAGTTTAAAGTTTGAGTCTATCATATTAGGTTTTGGATTTATAGCTGTTTTTGTGTCCATTGCTTCAAAAGCATTTTCACATAATTTGTGTTTTCTGAAGAAACTGCAAGAGATATCTAACCCATACTTTCTGTGCAAGAGGGGCTTGTACATCTGCACAACATGTCTTTTAAAGTTTGAACCTATCTTATTGCATTTTTGAGTTATAGCAATTTTTACTGTTTTATTGCTCCAAAAGCCTTTTCAGCCCATGAACAGTTGTTTGTGAGTTTTGAAAAAAAGTGCAAGAGCTATTCAAACCCTTTTTGCTGGGCAAGTAGGACCTGTAAATCTACACAATATATAGTTTAAAGTTTGAGTCTATCATATTAGGTTTTGGATTTATAGCTGTTTTTGTGTCCATTGCTTCAAAAGCATTTTCACATAATTTGTGTTTTCTGAAGAAACTGCAAGAGATATCTAACCCATACTTTCTGTGCAAGAGGGGCTTGTACATCTGCACAACATGTCTTTTAAAGTTTGAACCTATCTTATTGCATTTTTGAGTTATATCAGTTTTTTACTGTTTTATTGCTCCAAAAGCCTTTTCAGCCCATGAACAGTTGTTTGTGAGTTTTGAAAAAAAGTGCCAGAGCTATTCAAACCCTTTTTGCTGGGCAAGTAGGACCTGTCAATCTACACAATATATAGTTTAAAGTTTGAGTCTATCATATTAGGTTTTGGATTTATAGCTGTT
The DNA here is from genome assembly GCF_026437365.1 of Eucyclogobius newberryi. Taxonomy (NCBI): domain Eukaryota; kingdom Metazoa; phylum Chordata; class Actinopteri; order Gobiiformes; family Gobiidae; genus Eucyclogobius; species Eucyclogobius newberryi. The sequence continues at coordinate 94,130 of NW_027316345.1, read as the reverse complement.
TTTGTGTCTATTGCTTCAAAAGCATTTTCACATAATTTGTGTTTTCTGAAGAAACTGCAAGAGATATCTAACCCATACTTTCTGTGCAAGAGGGGCTTGTACATCTGCACAACATGTCTTTTAAAGTTTGAACCTATCTTATTGCATTTTTGAGTTATAGCAGTTTTTACTGTTTTATTGCTCCAAAAGCCTTTTCAGCCCATGAACAGTTGTTTGTGAGTTTTGAAAAAAAAGTTCCAGAGCTATTCAAACCCTTTTTGCTGGGCAAGTAGGACCTGTCAATCTACACAATATATAGTTTAAAGTTTGAGTCTATCATATTAGGTTTTGGATTTATAGCTGTTTTTGTGTCTATTGCTTCAAAAGCATTTTCACATAATTTGTGTTTTCTGAAGAAACTGCAAGAGATATCTAACCCATACTTTCTGTGCAAGAGGGGCTTGTACATCTGCACAACATGTCTTTTAAAGTTTGAACCTATCTTATTGCATTTTTGAGTTATAGCAGTTTTTACTGTTTTATTGCTCCAAAAGCCTTTTCAGCCCATGAACAGTTGTTTGTGAGTTTTAAAAAAAAGTTCCAGAGCTATTCAAACCCTTTTTGCTGGGCAAGTAGGACCTGTCAATCTACACAATATATAGTTTAAAGTTTGAGTCTATCATATTAGGTTTTGGATTTATAGCTGTTTTTGTGTCTATTGCTTCAAAAGCATTTTCACATAATTTGTGTTTTCTGAAGAAACTACAAGAGATATCTAACCCATACTTTATGTGCAAGAGGGGCTTGTACATCTGCACAACATGTCTTTTAAAGTTTGAACCTATCTTATTGCATTTTTGAGTTATAGCAGTTTTTACTGTTTTATTGCTCCAAAAGCCTTTTCAGCCCATGAACAGTTGTTTGTGAGTTTTGAAAAAAAGTTCTAGAGCTATTCAAACCCTTTTTGCTGGGCAAGTAGGACCTGTCAATCTACACAATATATAGTTTAAAGTTTGAGTCTATCATATTAGGTTTTGGATTTATAGCTGTTTTTGTGTCTATTGCTTCAAAAGCATTTTCACATAATTTGTGTTTTCTGAAGAAACTGCAAGAGATATCTAACCCATACTTTCTGTGCAAGAGGGGCTTGTACATCTGCACAACATGTCTTTCAAAGTTTGAACCTATCTTATTGCATTTTTGAGTTATAGCAGTTTTTACTGTTTTATTGCTCCAAAAGCCTTTTCAGCCCATGAACAGTTGTTTGTGAGTTTTGAAAAAAAGTGCAAGAGCTATTCAAACCCTTTTTGCTGGGCAAGTAGGACCTGTAAATCTACACAATATATAGTTTAAAGTTTGAGTCTATCATATTAGGTTTTGGATTTATAGCTGTTTTTGTGTCTATTGCTTCAAAAGCATTTTCACATAATTTGTGTTTTCTGAAGAAACTGCAAGAGATATCTAACCCATACTTTCTGTGCAAGAGGGGCTTGTACATCTGCACAACATGTCTTTTAAAGTTTGAACCTATCTTATTGCATTTTTGAGTTATAGCAGTTTTTACTGTTTTATTGCTCCAAAAGCCTTTTCAGCCCATGAACAGTTGTTTGTGAGTTTTGAAAAAAAGTGCAAGAGCTATTCAAACCCTTTTTGCTGGGCAAGTAGGACCTGTCAATCTACACAATATATAGTTTAAAGTTTGAGTCTATCATATTAGGTTTTGGATTTATAGCTGTTTTTGTGTCTATTGCTTCAAAAGCATTTTCACATAATTTGTGTTTTTTGAAGAAACTGCAAGAGATATCTAACCCATACTTTCTGTGCAAGAGGGGCTTGTACATCTGCACAACATGTCTTTTAAAGTTTGAACCTATCTTATTGCATTTTTGAGTTATAGCAGTTTTTACTGTTTTATTGCTCCAAAAGCCTTTTCAGCCCATAAACAGTTGTTTGTGAGTTTTGAAAAAAAGTGCAAGAGCTATTCAAACCCTTTTTGCTGGGCAAGTAGGACCTGTAAATCTACACAATATATAGTTTAAAGTTTGAGTCTATCATATTAGGTTTTGGATTTATAGCTGTTTTTGTGTCCATTGCTTCAAAAGCATTTTCACATAATTTGTGTTTTCTGAAGAAACTGCAAGAGATATCTAACCCATACTTTCTGTGCAAGAGGGGCTTGTACATCTGCACAACATGTCTTTTAAAGTTTGAACCTATCTTATTGCATTTTTGAGTTATAGCAGTTTTTACTGTTTTATTGCTCCAAAAGCCTTTTCAGCCCATGAACAGTTGTTTGTGAGTTTTGAAAAAAAGTTCCAGAGCTATTCAAACCCTTTTTGCTGGGCAAGTAGGACCTGTCAATCTACACAATATATAGTTTAAAGTTTGAGTCTATCATATTAGGTTTTGGATTTATAGCTGTTTTTGTGTCCATTGCTTCAAAAGCATTTTCACATAATTTGTGTTTTCTGAAGAAACTGCAAGAGATATCTAACCCATACTTTCTGTGCAAGAGGGGCTTGTACATCTGCACAACATGTCTTTTAAAGTTTGAACCTATCTTATTGCATTTTTGAGTTATAGCAGTTTTTACTGTTTTATTGCTCCAAAAGCCTTTTCAGCCCATGAACAGTTGTTTGTGAGTTTTGAAAAAAAGTGCAAGAGCTATTCAAACCCTTTTTGCTGGGCAAGTAGGACCTGTCAATCTACACAATATATAGTTTAAAGTTTGAGTCTATCATATTAGGTTTTGGATTTATAGCTGTTTTTGTGTCTATTGCTTCAAAAGCATTTTCACATAATTTGTGTTTTCTGAAGAAACTGCAAGAGATATCTAACCCATACTTTCTGTGCAAGAGGGGTTTGTACATCTGCACAACATGTCTTTTAAAGTTTGAACCTATCTTATTGCATTTTTGAGTTATAGCAGTTTTTACTGTTTTATTGCTCCAAAAGCCTTTTCAGCCCATGAACAGTTGTTTGTGAGTTTTGAAAAAAGTGCCAGAGCTATTCAAACCCTTTTTGCTGGGCAAGTAGAACCTGTCAATCTACACAATATATAGTTTAAAGTTTGAGTCTATCATATAGGTTTTGGATTTATAGCTGTTTTTGTGTCTATTGCTTCAAAAGCATTTTCACATAATTTGTGTTTTCTGAAGAAACTGCAAGAGATATCTAACCCATACTTTCTGTGCAAGAGGGGCTTGTACATCTGCACAACATGTCTTTTAAAGTTTGAACCTATCTTATTGCATTTTTGAGTTATAGCAGTTTTTACTGTTTTATTGCTCCAAAAGCCTTTTCAGCCCATGAACAGTTGTTTGTGAGTTTTGAAAAAAAGTTCCAGAGCTATTCAAACCCTTTTTGCTGGGCAAGTAGGACCTGTAAATCTACACAATATATAGTTTAAAGTTTGAGTCTATCATATTAGGTTTTGGATTTTTAGCTGTTTTTGTTTCTATTGCTTCAAAAGCATTTTCACATAATTTGTGTTTTCTGAAGAAACTGCAAGAGATATCTAACCCATACTTTCTGTGCAAGAGGGGCTTGTACATCTGCACAACATGTCTTTTAAAGTTTGAACCTATCTTATTGCATTTTTGAGTTATAGCAGTTTTTACTGTTTTATTGCTCCAAAAGCCTTTTCAGCCCATGAACAGTTGTTTGTGAGTTTTGAAAAAAAGTGCAAGAGCTATTCAAACCCTTTTTGCTGGGCAAGTAGGACCTGTAAATCTACACAATATATAATTTAAAGTTTGAGTCTATCATATTAGGTTTTGGATTTATAGCTGTTTTTGTGTCCATTGCTTCAAAAGCATTTTCACATAATTTGTGTTTTCTGAAGAAACTGCAAGAGATATCTAACCCATACTTTCTGTGCAAGAGGGGCTTGTACATCTGCACAACATGTCTTTTAAAGTTTGAACCTATCTTATTGCATTTTTGAGTTATAGCAGTTTTTACTGTTTTATTGCTCCAAAAGCCTTTTCAGCCCATGAACAGTTTGTGAGTTTAGAAAAAAAGTGCAAGAGCTATTCAAACCCTTTTTGCTGGGCAAGTAGGACCTGTAAATCTACACAATATATAGTTTAAAGTTTGAGTCTATCATATTAGGTTTTGGATTTATAGCTGTTTTTGTGTCCATTGCTTCAAACGCATTTTCACATAATTTGTGTTTTTTGAAGAAACTGCAAGAGATATCTAACCCATACTTTCTGTGCAAGAGGGGCTTGTACATCTGCACAACATGTCTTTTAAAGTTTGAACCTATCTTATTGCATTTTTGAGTTATAGCAGTTTTTACTGTTTTATTGCTCCAAAAGCCTTTTCAGCCCATGAACAGTTGTTTGTGAGTTTTGAAAAAAGTGCCAGAGCTATTCAAACCCTTTTTGCTGGGCAAGTAGAACCTGTCAATCTACACAATATATAGTTTAAAGTTTGAGTCTATCATATAGGTTTTGGATTTATAGCTGTTTTTGTGTCTATTGCTTCAAAAGCATTTTCACATAATTTGTGTTTTCTGAAGAAACTGCAAGAGATATCTAACCCATACTTTCTGTGCAAGAGGGGCTTGTACATCTGCACAACATGTCTTTTAAAGTTTGAACCTATCTTATTGCATTTTTGAGTTATAGCAGTTTTTACTGTTTTATTGCTCCAAAAGCCTTTTCAGCCCATGAACAGTTGTTTGTGAGTTTTGAAAAAAAGTTCCAGAGCTATTCAAACCCTTTTTGCTGGGCAAGTAGGACCTGTAAATCTACACAATATATAGTTTAAAGTTTGAGTCTATCATATTAGGTTTTGGATTTTTAGCTGTTTTTGTTTCTATTGCTTCAAAAGCATTTTCACATAATTTGTGTTTTCTGAAGAAACTGCAAGAGATATCTAACCCATACTTTCTGTGCAAGAGGGGCTTGTACATCTGCACAACATGTCTTTTAAAGTTTGAACCTATCTTATTGCATTTTTGAGTTATAGCAGTTTTTACTGTTTTATTGCTCCAAAAGCCTTTTCAGCCCATGAACAGTTGTTTGTGAGTTTTGAAAAAAAGTGCAAGAGCTATTCAAACCCTTTTTGCTGGGCAAGTAGGACCTGTAAATCTACACAATATATAATTTAAAGTTTGAGTCTATCATATTAGGTTTTGGATTTATAGCTGTTTTTGTGTCCATTGCTTCAAAAGCATTTTCACATAATTTGTGTTTTCTGAAGAAACTGCAAGAGATATCTAACCCATACTTTCTGTGCAAGAGGGGCTTGTACATCTGCACAACATGTCTTTTAAAGTTTGAACCTATCTTATTGCATTTTTGAGTTATAGCAGTTTTTACTGTTTTATTGCTCCAAAAGCCTTTTCAGCCCATGAACAGTTTGTGAGTTTAGAAAAAAAGTGCAAGAGCTATTCAAACCCTTTTTGCTGGGCAAGTAGGACCTGTAAATCTACACAATATATAGTTTAAAGTTTGAGTCTATCATATTAGGTTTTGGATTTATAGCTGTTTTTGTGTCCATTGCTTCAAACGCATTTTCACATAATTTGTGTTTTTTGAAGAAACTGCAAGAGATATCTAACCCATACTTTCTGTGCAAGAGGGGCTTGTACATCTGCACAACATGTCTTTTAAAGTTTGAACCTATCTTATTGCATTTTTGAGTTATAGCAGTTTTTACTGTTTTATTGCTCCAAAAGCCTTTTCAGCCCATGAACAGTTGTTTGTGAGTTTTGAAAAAAAGTTCTAGAGCTATTCAAACCCTTTTTGCTGGGCAAGTAGGACCTGTAAATCTACACAATATATAGTTTAAAGTTTGAGTCTATCATATTAGGTTTTGGATTTATAGCTGTTTTGTGTCCATTGCTTCAAAAGCATTTTCACATAATTTGTGTTTTCTGAAGAAACTGCAAGAGATATCTAACCCATACTTTCTGTGCAAGAGGGGCTTGTACATCTGCACAACATGTCTTTTAAAGTTTGAACCTATCTTATTGCATTTTTGAGTTATAGCAGTTTTTACTGTTTTATTGCTCCAAAAGCCTTTTCAGCCCATGAACAGTTGTTTGTGAGTTTTGAAATAAAGTGCAAGAGCTATTCAAACCCTTTTTGCTGGGCAAGTAGGACCTGTAAATCTACACAATATATAGTTTAAAGTTTGAGTCTATCATATTAGGTTTTGGATTTATAGCTTTTTTTGTGTCTATTGCTTCAAAAGCATTTTCACATAATTTGTGTTTTCTGAAGAAACTGCAAGAGATATCTAACCCATACTTTCTGTGCAAGAGGGGCTTGTACATCTGCACAACATGTCTTTTAAAGTTTGAACCTATCTTATTGCATTTTTGAGTTATAGCAGTTTTTACTGTTTTATTGCTCCAAAAGCCTTTTCAGCCCATGAACAGTTGTTTGTGAGTTTTGAAAAAAAGTGCAAGAGCTATTCCAAACCCTTTTTGCTGGGCAAGTAGGACCTGTCAATCTACACAATATATAGTTTAAAGTTTGAGTCTATCATATTAGGTTTTGGATTTATAGCTGTTTTTGTGTCTATTGCTTCAAAAGCATTTTCACATAATTTGTGTTTTCTGAAGAAACTGCAAGAGATATCTAACCCATACTTTCTGTGCAAGAGGGGCTTGTACATCTGCACAACATGTCTTTCAAAGTTTGAACCTATCTTATTGCATTTTTGAGTTATAGCAGTTTTTACTGTTTTATTGCTCCAAAAGCCTTTTCAGCCCATGAACAGTTGTTTGTGAGTTTTGAAAAAAAGTGCAAGAGCTATTCAAACCCTTTTTGCTGGGCAAGTAGGACCTGTAAATCTACACAATATATAGTTTAAAGTTTGAGTCTATCATATTAGGTTTTGGATTTATAGCTGTTTTGTGTCCATTTCTTCAAAAGCATTTTCACATAATTTGTGTTTTCTGAAGAAACTGCAAGAGATATCTAACCCATACTTTCTGTGCAAGAGGGGCTTGTACATCTGCACAACATGTCTTTTAAAGTTTGAACCTATCTTATTGCATTTTTGAGTTATAGCAGTTTTTACTGTTTTATTGCTCCAAAAGCCTTTTCAGCCCATGAACAGTTGTTTGTGAGTTTTGAAAAAATGTGCAAGAGCTATTCAAACCCTTTTTGCTGGGCAAGTAGGACCTGTAAATCTACACAATATATAGTTTAAAGTTTGAGTCTATCATATTAGGTTTTGGATTTATAGCTGTTTTTGTGTCCATTGCTTCAAACGCATTTTCACATAATTTGTGTTTTTTGAAGAAACTGCAAGAGATATCTAACCCATACTTTCTGTGCAAGAGGGGCTTGTGCATCTGCACAACATGTCTTTTAAAGTTTGAACCTATCTTATTGCATTTTTGAGTTATAGCAGTTTTTACTGTTTTATTGCTCCAAAAGCCTTTTCAGCCCATGAACAGTTGTTTGTGAGTTTTGAAAAAAAGTGCAAGAGCTATTCAAACCCTTTTTGCTGGGCAAGTAGGACCTGTAAATCTACACAATATATAGTTTAAAGTTTGAGTCTATCATATTAGGTTTTGGATTTATAGCTGTTTTTGTGTCTATTGCTTCAAAAGCATTTTCACATAATTTGTGTTTTCTGAAGAAACTGCAAGAGATATCTAACCCATACTTTCTGTGCAAGAGGGGCTTGTACATCTGCACAACATGTCTTTTAAAGTTTGAACCTATCTTATTGCATTTTTGAGTTATAGCAGTTTTTACTGTTTTATTGCTCCAAAAGCCTTTTCAGCCCATGAACAGTTGTTTGTGAGTTTTGAAAAAAAGTGCAAGAGCTATTCAAACCCTTTTTGCTGGGCAAGTAGGACCTGTCAATCTACACAATATATAGTTTAAAGTTTGAGTCTATCATATTAGGTTTTGGATTTATAGCTGTTTTTGTGTCTATTGCTTCAAAAGCATTTTCACATAATTTGTGTTTTCTGAAGAAACTGCAAGAGATATCTAACCCATACTTTCTGTGCAAGAGGGGCTTGTACATCTGCACAACATGTCTTTTAAAGTTTGAACCTATCTTATTGCATTTTTGAGTTATAGCAGTTTTTACTGTTTTATTGCTCCAAAAGCCTTTTCAGCCCATGAACAGTTGTTTGTGAGTTTTGAAAAAAAGTTCCAGAGCTATTCAAACCCTTTTTGCTTGGCAAGTAGGAACTGTAAATCTACACAATATATAGTTTAAAGTTTGAGTCTATCATATTAGGTTTTGGATTTATAGCTGTTTTTGTTTCTATTGCTTCAAAAGCATTTTCACATAATTTGTGTTTTCTGAAGAAACTGCAAGAGATATCTAACCCATACTTTCTGTGCAAGAGGGGCTTGTACATCTGCACAACATGTCTTTTAAAGTTTGAACCTATCTTATTGCATTTTTGAGTTATAGCAGTTTTTACTGTTTTATTGCTCCAAAAGCCTTTTCAGCCCATGAACAGTTGTTTGTGAGTTTTGAAAAAAAGTGCAAGAGCTATTCAAACCCTTTTTGCTGGGCAAGTAGGACCTGTAAATCTACACAATATATAATTTAAAGTTTGAGTCTATCATATTAGGTTTTGGATTTATAGCTGTTTTTGTGTCCATTGCTTCAAAAGCATTTTCACATAATTTGTGTTTTCTGAAGAAACTGCAAGAGATATCTAACCCATACTTTCTGTGCAAGAGGGGCTTGTACATCTGCACAACATGTCTTTTAAAGTTTGAACCTATCTTATTGCATTTTTGAGTTATAGCAGTTTTTACTGTTTTATTGCTCCAAAAGCCTTTTCAGCCCATGAACAGTTGTTTGTGAGTTTTGAAAAAAAGTTCCAGAGCTATTCAAACCCTTTTTGCTTGGCAAGTAGGACCTGTAAATCTACACAATATATAGTTTAAAGTTTGAGTCTATCATATTAGGTTTTGGATTTATAGCTGTTTTTGTTTCTATTGCTTCAAAAGCATTTTCACATAATTTGTGTTTTCTGAAGAAACTGCAAGAGATATCTAACCCATACTTTCTGTGCAAGAGGGGCTTGTACATCTGCACAACATGTCTTTTAAAGTTTGAACCTATCTTATTGCATTTTTGAGTTATAGCAGTTTTTACTGTTTTATTGCTCCAAAAGCCTTTTCAGCCCATGAACAGTTGTTTGTGAGTTTTGAAAAAAAGTGCAAGAGCTATTCAAACCCTTTTTGCTGGGCAAGTAGGACCTGTAAATCTACACAATATATAGTTTAAAGTTTGAGTCTATCATATTAGGTTTTGGATTTATAGCTGTTTTGTGTCCATTGCTTCAAAAGCATTTTCACATAATTTCTGTTTTCTGAAGAAACTGCAAGAGATATCTAACCCATACTTTCTGTGCAAGAGGGGCTTGTACATCTGCACAACATGTCTTTTAAAGTTTGAACCTATCTTATTGCATTTTTGAGTTATAGCAGTTTTTACTGTTTTATTGCTCCAAAAGCCTTTTCAGCCCATGAACAGTTGTTTGTGAGTTTTGAAAAAAAGTGCAAGAGCTATTCAAACCCTTTTTGCTGGGCAAGTAGGACCTGTAAATCTACACAATATATAGTTTAAAGTTTGAGTCTATCATATTAGGTTTTGGATTTATAGCTGTTTTTGTGTCCATTGCTTCAAACGCATTTTCACATAATTTGTGTTTTTTGAAGAAACTGCAAGAGATATCTAACCCATACTTTCTGTGCAAGAGGGGCTTGTGCATCTGCACAACATGTCTTTTAAAGTTTGAACCTATCTTATTGCATTTTTGAGTTATAGCAGTTTTTACTGTTTTATTGCTCCAAAAGCCTTTTCAGCCCATGAACAGTTGTTTGTGAGTTTTGAAAAAAAGTGCAAGAGCTATTCAAACCCTTTTTGCTGGGCAAGTAGGACCTGTAAATCTACACAATATATAGTTTAAAGTTTGAGTCTATCATATTAGGTTTTGGATTTATAGCTGTTTTTGTGTCTATTGCTTCAAAAGCATTTTCACATAATTTGTGTTTTTTGAAGAAACTGCAAGAGATATCTAACCCATACTTTCTGTGCAAGAGGGGCTTGTACATCTGCACAACATGTCTTTTAAAGTTTGAACCTATCTTATTGCATTTTTGAGTTATAGCAGTTTTTACTGTTTTATTGCTCCAAAAGCCTTTTCAGCCCATGAACAGTTGTTTGTGAGTTTTGAAAAAAAGTGCAAGAGCTATTCAAACCCTTTTTGCTGGGCAAGTAGGACCTGTCAATCTACACAATATATAGTTTAAAGTTTGAGTCTATCATATTAGGTTTTGGATTTATAGCTGTTTTTGTGTCTATTGCTTCAAAAGCATTTTCACATAATTTGTGTTTTCTGAAGAAACTGCAAGAGATATCTAACCCATACTTTCTGTGCAAGAGGGGCTTGTACATCTGCACAACATGTCTTTTAAAGTTTGAACCTATCTTATTGCATTTTTGAGTTATAGCAGTTTTTACTGTTTTATTGCTCCAAAAGCCTTTTCAGCCCATGAACAGTTGTTTGTGAGTTTTGAAAAAAAGTTCCAGAGCTATTCAAACCCTTTTTGCTTGGCAAGTAGGACCTGTAAATCTACACAATATATAGTTTAAAGTTTGAGTCTATCATATTAGGTTTTGGATTTATAGCTGTTTTTGTTTCTATTGCTTCAAAAGCATTTTCACATAATTTGTGTTTTCTGAAGAAACTGCAAGAGATATCTAACCCATACTTTCTGTGCAAGAGGGGCTTGTACATCTGCACAACATGTCTTTTAAAGTTTGAACCTATCTTATTGCATTTTTGAGTTATAGCAGTTTTTACTGTTTTATTGCTCCAAAAGCCTTTTCAGCCCATGAACAGTTGTTTGTGAGTTTTGAAAAAAAGTGCAAGAGCTATTCAAACCCTTTTTGCTGGGCAAGTAGGACCTGTAAATCTACACAATATATAATTTAAAGTTTGAGTCTATCATATTAGGTTTTGGATTTATAGCTGTTTTTGTGTCCATTGCTTCAAAAGCATTTTCACATAATTTGTGTTTTCTGAAGAAACTGCAAGAGATATCTAACCCATACTTTCTGGGCAAGAGGGGCTTGTACATCTGCACAACATGTCTTTTAAAGTTTGAACCTATCTTATTGCATTTTTGAGTTATAGCAGTTTTTACTGTTTTATTGCTCCAAAAGCCTTTTCAGCCCATGAACAGTTTGTGAGTTTAGAAAAAAAGTGCAAGAGCTATTCAAACCCTTTTTGCTGGGCAAGTAGGACCTGTAAATCTACACAATATATAGTTTAAAGTTTGAGTCTATCATATTAGGTTTTGGATTTATAGCTGTTTTTGTGTCCATTGCTTCAAACGCATTTTCACATAATTTGTGTTTTTTGAAGAAACTGCAAGAGATATCTAACCCATACTTTCTGTGCAAGAGGGGCTTGTGCATCTGCACAACATGTCTTTTAAAGTTTGAACCTATCTTATTGCATTTTTGAGTTATAGCAGTTTTTACTGTTTTATTGCTCCAAAAGCCTTTTCAGCCCATGAACAGTTGTTTGTGAGTTTTGAAAAAAAGTGCAAGAGCTATTCAAACCCTTTTTGCTGGGCAAGTAGGACCTGTAAATCTACACAATATATAGTTTAAAGTTTGAGTCTATCATATTAGGTTTTGGATTTATAGCTGTTTTTGTGTCTATTGCTTCAAAAGCATTTTCACATAATTTGTGTTTTTTGAAGAAACTGCAAGAGATATCTAACCCATACTTTCTGTGCAAGAGGGGCTTGTACATCTGCACAACATGTCTTTTAAAGTTTGAACCTATCTTATTGCATTTTTGAGTTATAGCAGTTTTTACTGTTTTATTGCTCCAAAAGCCTTTTCAGCCCATGAACAGTTGTTTGTGAGTTTTGAAAAAAAGTGCAAGAGCTATTCAAACCCTTTTTGCTGGGCAAGTAGGACCTGTCAATCTACACAATATATAGTTTAAAGTTTGAGTCTATCATATTAGGTTTTGGATTTATAGCTGTTTTTGTGTCTATTGCTTCAAAAGCATTTTCACATAATTTGTGTTTTCTGAAGAAACTGCAAGAGATATCTAACCCATACTTTCTGTGCAAGAGGGGCTTGTACATCTGCACAACATGTCTTTTAAAGTTTGAACCTATCTTATTGCATTTTTGAGTTATAGCAGTTTTTACTGTTTTATTGCTCCAAAAGCCTTTTCAGCCCATGAACAGTTGTTTGTGAGTTTTGAAAAAAAGTTCCAGAGCTATTCAAACCCTTTTTGCTTGGCAAGTAGGACCTGTAAATCTACACAATATATAGTTTAAAGTTTGAGTCTATCATATTAGGTTTTGGATTTATAGCTGTTTTTGTTTCTATTGCTTCAAAAGCATTTTCACATAATTTGTGTTTTCTGAAGAAACTGCAAGAGATATCTAACCCATACTTTCTGTGCAAGAGGGGCTTGTACATCTGCACAACATGTCTTTTAAAGTTTGAACCTATCTTATTGCATTTTTGAGTTATAGCAGTTTTTACTGTTTTATTGCTCCAAAAGCCTTTTCAGCCCATGAACAGTTGTTTGTGAGTTTTGAAAAAAAGTGCAAGAGCTATTCAAACCCTTTTTGCTGGGCAAGTAGGACCTGTAAATCTACACAATATATAATTTAAAGTTTGAGTCTATCATATTAGGTTTTGGATTTATAGCTGTTTTTGTGTCCATTGCTTCAAAAGCATTTTCACATAATTTGTGTTTTCTGAAGAAACTGCAAGAGATATCTAACCCATACTTTCTGGGCAAGAGGGGCTTGTACATCTGCACAACATGTCTTTTAAAGTTTGAACCTATCTTATTGCATTTTTGAGTTATAGCAGTTTTTACTGTTTTATTGCTCCAAAAGCCTTTTCAGCCCATGAACAGTTTGTGAGTTTAGAAAAAAAGTGCAAGAGCTATTCAAACATTTTTTGCTGGGCAAGTAGGACCTGTAAATCTACACAATATATAGTTTAAAGTTTGAGTCTATCATATTAGGTTTTGGATTTATAGCTGTTTTTGTGTCCATTGCTTCAAACGCATTTTCACATAATTTGTGTTTTTTGAAGAAACTGCAAGAGATATCTAACCCATACTTTCTGTGCAAGAGGGGCTTGTACATCTGCACAACATGTCTTTTAAAGTTTGAACCTATCTTATTGCATTTTTGAGTTATAGCAGTTTTTACTGTTTTATTGCTCCAAAAGCCTTTTCAGCCCATGAACAGTTGTTTGTGAGTTTTGAAAAAAAGTTCTAGAGCTATTCAAACCCTTTTTGCTGGGCAAGTAGGACCTGTCAATCTACACAATATATAGTTTAAAGTTTGAGTCTATCATATTAGGTTTTGGATTTATAGCTGTTTTTGTGTCTATTGCTTCAAAAGCATTTTCACATAATTTGTGTTTTCTGAAGAAACTGCAAGAGATATCTAACCCATACTTTCTGTGCAAGAGGGGCTTGTACATCTGCACAACATGTCTTTCAAAGTTTGAACCTATCTTATTGCATTTTTGAGTTATAGCAGTTTTTACTGTTTTATTGCTCCAAAAGCCTTTTCAGCCCATGAACAGTTGTTTGTGAGTTTTGAAAAAAAGTTCCAGAGCTATTCAAACCCTTTTTGCTGGGCAAGTAGGACCTGTAAATCTACACAATATATAGTTTAAAGTTTGAGTCTATCATATTAGGTTTTGGATTTATAGCTGTTTTGTGTCCATTGCTTCAAAAGCATTTTCACATAATTTGTGTTTTCTGAAGAAACTGCAAGAGATATCTAACCCATACTTTCTGTGCAAGAGGGGCTTGTACATCTGCACAACATGTCTTTCAAAGTTTGAACCTATCTTATTGCATTTTTGAGTTATAGCAGTTTTTACTGTTTTATTGCTCCAAAAGCCTTTTCAGCCCATGAACAGTTGTTTGTGAGTTTTGAAAAAAAGTGCAAGAGCTATTCAAACCCTTTTTGCTGGGCAAGTAGGACCTGTAAATCTACACAATATATAGTTTAAAGTTTGAGTCTATCATATTAGGTTTTGGATTTATAGCTGTTTTTGTGTCCATTGCTTCAAACGCATTTTCACATAATTTGTGTTTTTTGAAGAAACTGCAAGAGATATCTAACCCATACTTTCTGTGCAAGAGGGGCTTGTGCATCTGCACAACATGTCTTTTAAAGTTTGAACCTATCTTATTGCATTTTTGAGTTATAGCAGTTTTTACTGTTTTATTGCTCCAAAAGCCTTTTCAGCCCATGAACAGTTGTTTGTGAGTTTTGAAAAAAAGTGCAAGAGCTATTCAAACCCTTTTTGCTGGGCAAGTAGGACCTGTAAATCTACACAATATATAGTTTAAAGTTTGAGTCTATCATATTAGGTTTTGGATTTATAGCTGTTTTTGTGTCTATTGCTTCAAAAGCATTTTCACATAATTTGTGTTTTCTGAAGAAACTGCAAGAGATATCTAACCCATACTTTCTGTGCAAGAGGGGCTTGTACATCTGCACAACATGTCTTTTAAAGTTTGAACCTATCTTATTGCATTTTTGAGTTATAGCAGTTTTTACTGTTTTATTGCTCCAAAAGCCTTTTCAGCCCATGAACAGTTGTTTGTGAGTTTTGAAAAAAAGTGCAAGAGCTATTCCAAACCCTTTTTGCTGGGCAAGTAGGACCTGTAAATCTACACAATATATAGTTTAAAGTTTGAGTCTATCATATTAGGTTTTGGATTTATAGCTGTTTTTGTGTCTATTGCTTCAAAAGCATTTTCACATAATTTGTGTTTTTTGAAGAAACTGCAAGAGATATCTAACCCATACTTTCTGTGCAAGAGGGGCTTGTACATCTGCACAACATGTCTTTTAAAGTTTGAACCTATCTTATTGCATTTTTGAGTTATATCAGTTTTTACTGTTTTATTGTTCCAAAAGCCTTTTCAGCCCATGAACAGTTGTTTGTGAGTTTTGAAAAAAAGTGCAAGAGCTATTCAAACCCTTTTTGCTGGGCAAGTAGGACCTGTAAATCTA
Source organism: Eucyclogobius newberryi (assembly GCF_026437365.1). NCBI lineage: Eukaryota > Metazoa > Chordata > Actinopteri > Gobiiformes > Gobiidae > Eucyclogobius > Eucyclogobius newberryi. Next base: position 79,113 of record NW_027316345.1, on the reverse strand, counting down.
CACAATATATAGTTTAAAGTTTGAGTCTATCATATTAGGTTTTGGATTTATAGCTGTTTTTGTGTCTATTGCTTCAAAAGCATTTTCACATAATTTGTGTTTTCTGAAGAAACTGCAAGAGATATCTAACCCATACTTTCTGTGCAAGAGGGGCTTGTACATCTGCACAACATGTCTTTCAAAGTTTGAACCTATCTTATTGCATTTTTGAGTTATAGCAGTTTTTACTGTTTTATTGCTCCAAAAGCCTTTTCAGCCCATGAACAGTTGTTTGTGAGTTTTGAAAAAAAGTGCAAGAGCTATTCAAACCCTTTTTGCTGGGCAAGTAGGACCTGTAAATCTACACAATATATAGTTTAAAGTTTGAGTCTATCATATTAGGTTTTGGATTTATAGCTGTTTTGTGTCCATTGCTTCAAAAGCATTTTCACATAATTTGTGTTTTCTGAAGAAACTGCAAGAGATATCTAACCCATACTTTCTGTGCAAGAGGGGCTTGTACATCTGCACAACATGTCTTTTAAAGTTTGAACCTATCTTATTGCATTTTTGAGTTATAGCAGTTTTTACTGTTTTATTGCTCCAAAAGCCTTTTCAGCCCATGAACAGTTGTTTGTGAGTTTTGAAAAAAAGTGCAAGAGCTATTCAAACCCTTTTTGCTGGGCAAGTAGGACCTGTAAATCTACACAATATATAGTTTAAAGTTTGAGTCTATCATATTAGGTTTTGGATTTATAGCTGTTTTTGTGTCCATTGCTTCAAACGCATTTTCACATAATTTGTGTTTTTTGAAGAAACTGCAAGAGATATCTAACCCATACTTTCTGTGCAAGAGGGGCTTGTGCATCTGCACAACATGTCTTTTAAAGTTTGAACCTATCTTATTGCATTTTTGAGTTATAGCAGTTTTTACTGTTTTATTGCTCCAAAAGCCTTTTCAGCCCATGAACAGTTGTTTGTGAGTTTTGAAAAAAAGTGCAAGAGCTATTCAAACCCTTTTTGCTGGGCAAGTAGGACCTGTAAATCTACACAATATATAGTTTAAAGTTTGAGTCTATCATATTAGGTTTTGGATTTATAGCTGTTTTTGTGTCCATTGCTTCAAACGCATTTTCACATAATTTGTGTTTTTTGAAGAAACTGCAAGAGATATCTAACCCATACTTTCTGTGCAAGAGGGGCTTGTGCATCTGCACAACATGTCTTTTAAAGTTTGAACCTATCTTATTGCATTTTTGAGTTATAGCAGTTTTTACTGTTTTATTGCTCCAAAAGCCTTTTCAGCCCATGAACAGTTGTTTGTGAGTTTTGAAAAAAAGTGCAAGAGCTATTCAAACCCTTTTTGCTGGGCAAGTAGGACCTGTAAATCTACACAATATATAGTTTAAAGTTTGAGTCTATCATATTAGGTTTTGGATTTATAGCTGTTTTTGTGTCTATTGCTTCAAAAGCATTTTCACATAATTTGTGTTTTCTGAAGAAACTGCAAGAGATATCTAACCCATACTTTCTGTGCAAGAAGGGCTTGTACATCTGCACAACATGTCTTTTAAAGTTTGAACCTATCTTATTGCATTTTTGAGTTATAGCAGTTTTTACTGTTTTATTGCTCCAAAAGCCTTTTCAGCCCATGAACAGTTGTTTGTGAGTTTTGAAAAAAAGTGCAAGAGCTATTCCAAACCCTTTTTGCTGGGCAAGTAGGACCTGTAAATCTACACAATATATAGTTTAAAGTTTGAGTCTATCATATTAGGTTTTGGATTTATAGCTGTTTTTGTGTCTATTGCTTCAAAAGCATTTTCACATAATTTGTGTTTTTTGAAGAAACTGCAAGAGATATCTAACCCATACTTTCTGTGCAAGAGGGGCTTGTACATCTGCACAACATGTCTTTTAAAGTTTGAACCTATCTTATTGCATTTTTGAGTTATATCAGTTTTTACTGTTTTATTGCTCCAAAAGCCTTTTCAGCCCATGAACAGTTGTTTGTGAGTTTTGAAAAAAAGTGCAAGAGTTATTCAAACCCTTTTTGCTGGGCAAGTAGGACCTGTAAATCTACACAATATATAGTTTAAAGTTTGAGTCTATCATATTAGGTTTTGGATTTATAGCTGTTTTTGTGTCCATTGCTTCAAACGCATTTTCACATAATTTGTGTTTTTTGAAGAAACTGCAAGAGATATCTAACCCATACTTTCTGTGCAAGAGGGGCTTGTACATCTGCACAACATGTCTTTTAAAGTTTGAACCTATCTTATTGCATTTTTGAGTTATAGCAGTTTTTACTGTTTTATTGCTCCAAAAGCCTTTTCAGCCCATGAACAGTTGTTTGTGAGTTTTGAAAAAAAGTTCTAGAGCTATTCAAACCCTTTTTGCTGGGCAAGTAGGACCTGTCAATCTACACAATATATAGTTTAAAGTTTGAGTCTATCATATTAGGTTTTGGATTTATAGCTGTTTTTGTGTCTATTGCTTCAAAAGCATTTTCACATAATTTGTGTTTTCTGAAGAAACTGCAAGAGATATCTAACCCATACTTTCTGTGCAAGAGGGGCTTGTACATCTGCACAACATGTCTTTCAAAGTTTGAACCTATCTTATTGCATTTTTGAGTTATAGCAGTTTTTACTGTTTTATTGCTCCAAAAGCCTTTTCAGCCCATGAACAGTTGTTTGTGAGTTTTGAAAAAAAGTGCAAGAGCTATTCAAACCCTTTTTGCTGGGCAAGTAGGACCTGTAAATCTACACAATATATAGTTTAAAGTTTGAGTCTATCATATTAGGTTTTGGATTTATAGCTGTTTTTGTGTCCATTGCTTCAAACGCATTTTCACATAATTTGTGTTTTTTGAAGAAACTGCAAGAGATATCTAACCCATACTTTCTGTGCAAGAGGGGCTTGTGCATCTGCACAACATGTCTTTTAAAGTTTGAACCTATCTTATTGCATTTTTGAGTTATAGCAGTTTTTACTGTTTTATTGCTCCAAAAGCCTTTTCAGCCCATGAACAGTTGTTTGTGAGTTTTGAAAAAAAGTGCAAGAGCTATTCAAACCCTTTTTGCTGGGCAAGTAGGACCTGTAAATCTACACAATATATAGTTTAAAGTTTGAGTCTATCATATTAGGTTTTGGATTTATAGCTGTTTTTGTGTCTATTGCTTCAAAAGCATTTTCACATAATTTGTGTTTTCTGAAGAAACTGCAAGAGATATCTAACCCATACTTTCTGTGCAAGAGGGGCTTGTACATCTGCACAACATGTCTTTTAAAGTTTGAACCTATCTTATTGCATTTTTGAGTTATAGCAGTTTTTACTGTTTTATTGCTCCAAAAGCCTTTTCAGCCCATGAACAGTTGTTTGTGAGTTTTGAAAAAAAGTGCAAGAGCTATTCAAACCCTTTTTGCTGGGCAAGTAGGACCTGTAAATCTACACAATATATAGTTTAAAGTTTGAGTCTATCATATTAGGTTTTGGATTTATAGCTGTTTTTGTGTCTATTGCTTCAAAAGCATTTTCACATAATTTGTGTTTTTTGAAGAAACTGCAAGAGATATCTAACCCATACTTTCTGTGCAAGAGGGGCTTGTACATCTGCACAACATGTCTTTTAAAGTTTGAACCTATCTTATTGCATTTTTGAGTTATAGCAGTTTTTACTGTTTTATTGCTCCAAAAGCCTTTTCAGCCCATGAACAGTTGTTTGTGAGTTTTGAAAAAAAGTGCAAGAGCTATTCAAACCCTTTTTGCTGGGCAAGTAGGACCTGTCAATCTACACAATATATAGTTTAAAGTTTGAGTCTATCATATTAGGTTTTGGATTTATAGCTGTTTTTGTGTCTATTGCTTCAAAAGCATTTTCACATAATTTGTGTTTTCTGAAGAAACTGCAAGAGATATCTAACCCATACTTTCTGTGCAAGAGGGGCTTGTACATCTGCACAACATGTCTTTTAAAGTTTGAACCTATCTTATTGCATTTTTGAGTTATAGCAGTTTTTACTGTTTTATTGCTCCAAAAGCCTTTTCAGCCCATGAACAGTTGTTTGTGAGTTTTGAAAAAAAGTGCAAGAGCTATTCAAACCCTTTTTGCTGGGCAAGTAGGACCTGTCAATCTACACAATATATAGTTTATAGTTTGAGTCTATCATATTAGGTTTTGGATTTATAGCTGTTTTTGTGTCCATTGCTTCAAAAGCATTTTCACATAATTTGTGTTTTCTGAAGAAACTGCAAGAGATATCTAACCCATACTTTCTGTGCAAGAGGGGCTTGTACATCTGCACAACATGTCTTTTAAAGTTTGAACCTATCTTATTGAATTTTTGAGTTATAGCAGTTTTTACTGTTTTATTGCTCCAAAAGCCTTTTCAGCCCATGAACAGTTGTTTGTGAGTTTTGAAAAAAAGTGCAAGAGCTATTCAAACCCTTTTTGCTGGGCAAGTAGTACCTGTCAATCTACACAATATATAGTTTAAAGTTTGAGTCTATCATATTAGGTTTTGGATTTATAGCTGTTTTTGTGTCCATTGCTTCAAAAGCATTTTCACATAATTTGTGTTTTCTGAAGAAACTGCAAGAGATATCTAACCCATACTTTCTGTGCAAGAGGGGCTTGTACATCTGCACAACATGTCTTTTAAAGTTTGAACCTATCTTATTGCATTTTTGAGTTATAGCAGTTTTTACTGTTTTATTGCTCCAAAAGCCTTTTCAGCCCATGAACAGTTGTTTGTGAGTTTTGAAAAAAAGTGCCAGAGCTATTCAAACCCTTTTTGCTGGGCAAGTAGGACCTGTCAATCTACACAATATATAGTTTAAAGTTTGAGTCTATCATATTAGGTTTTGGATTTATAGCTGTTTTTGTGTCTATTGCTTCAAAAGCATTTTCACATAATTTGTGTTTTTTGAAGAAACTGCAAGAGATATCTAACCCATACTTTCTGTGCAAGAGGGGCTTGTACATCTGCACAACATGTCTTTTAAAGTTTGAACCTATCTTATTGCATTTTTGAGTTATAGCAGTTTTTACTGTTTTATTGCTCCAAAAGCCTTTTCAGCCCATGAACAGTTTGTGAGTTTAGAAAAAAAGTGCAAGAGCTATTCAAACCCTTTTTGCTGGGCAAGTAGGACCTGTAAATCTACACAATATATAGTTTAAAGTTTGAGTCTATCATATTAGGTTTTGGATTTATAGCTGTTTTTGTGTCCATTGCTTCAAAAGCTTTTTCACATAATTTGTGTTTTCTGAAGAAACTGCAAGAGATATCTAACCCATACTTTCTGTGCAAGAGGGGCTTGTACATCTGCACAACATGTCTTTTAAAGTTTGAACCTATCTTATTGCATTTTTGAGTTATAGCAGTTTTTACTGTTTTATTGCTCCAAAAGCCTTTTCAGCCCATGAACAGTTGTTTGTGAGTTTTGAAAAAAAGTGCAAGAGCTATTCAAACCCTTTTTGCTGGGCAAGTAGGACCTGTCAATCTACACAATATATAGTTTAAAGTTTGAGTCTATCATATTAGGTTTTGGATTTATAGCTGTTTTTGTGTCTATTGCTTCAAAAGCATTTTCACATAATTTGTGTTTTCTGAAGAAACTGCAAGAGATATCTAACCCATACTTTCTGTGCAAGAGGGGCTTGTACATCTGCACAACATGTCTTTTAAAGTTTGAACCTATCTTATTGCATTTTTGAGTTATAGCAGTTTTTACTGTTTTATTGCTCCAAAAGCCTTTTCAGCCCATGAACAGTTGTTTGTGAGTTTTGAAAAAAAGTGCAAGAGCTATTCAAACCCTTTTTGCTGGGCAAGTAGGACCTGTAAATCTACACAATATATAGTTTAAAGTTTGAGTCTATCATATTAGGTTTTGGATTTATAGCTGTTTTTGTGTCCATTGCTTCAAACGCATTTTCACATAATTTGTGTTTTTTGAAGAAACTGCAAGAGATATCTAACCCATACTTTCTGTGCAAGAGGGGCTTGTGCATCTGCACAACATGTCTTTTAAAGTTTGAACCTATCTTATTGCATTTTTGAGTTATAGCAGTTTTTACTGTTTTATTGCTCCAAAAGCCTTTTCAGCCCATGAACAGTTGTTTGTGAGTTTTGAAAAAAAGTGCAAGAGCTATTCAAACCCTTTTTGCTGGGCAAGTAGGACCTGTAAATCTACACAATATATAGTTTAAAGTTTGAGTCTATCATATTAGGTTTTGGATTTATAGCTGTTTTTGTGTCTATTGCTTCAAAAGCATTTTCACATAATTTGTGTTTTTTGAAGAAACTGCAAGAGATATCTAACCCATACTTTCTGTGCAAGAGGGGCTTGTACATCTGCACAACATGTCTTTTAAAGTTTGAACCTATCTTATTGCATTTTTGAGTTATAGCAGTTTTTACTGTTTTATTGCTCCAAAAGCCTTTTCAGCCCATGAACAGTTGTTTGTGAGTTTTGAAAAAAAGTGCAAGAGCTATTCAAACCCTTTTTGCTGGGCAAGTAGGACCTGTCAATCTACACAATATATAGTTTAAAGTTTGAGTCTATCATATTAGGTTTTGGATTTATAGCTGTTTTTGTGTCTATTGCTTCAAAAGCATTTTCACATAATTTGTGTTTTCTGAAGAAACTGCAAGAGATATCTAACCCATACTTTCTGTGCAAGAGGGGCTTGTACATCTGCACAACATGTCTTTTAAAGTTTGAACCTATCTTATTGCATTTTTGAGTTATAGCAGTTTTTACTGTTTTATTGCTCCAAAAGCCTTTTCAGCCCATGAACAGTTGTTTGTGAGTTTTGAAAAAAAGTGCAAGAGCTATTCAAACCCTTTTTGCTGGGCAAAGTAGGACCTGTCAATCTACACAATATATAGTTTAAAGTTTGAGTCTATCATATAGGTTTTGGATTTATAGCTGTTTTTGTGTCCATTGCTTCAAAAGCATTTTCACATAATTTGTGTTTTCTGAAGAAACTGCAAGAGATATCTAACCCATACTTTCTGTGCAAGAGGGGCTTGTACATCTGCACAACATGTCTTTTAAAGTTTGAACCTATCTTATTGCATTTTTGAGTTATAGCAGTTTTTACTGTTTTATTGCTCCAAAAGCCTTTTCAGCCCATGAACAGTTGTTTGTGAGTTTTGAAAAAAAGTGCAAGAGCTATTCAAACCCTTTTTGCTGGGCAAGTAGGACCTGTCAATCTACACAATATATAGTTTAAAGTTTGAGTCTATCATATTAGGTTTTGGATTTATAGCTGTTTTTGTGTCTATTGCTTCAAAAGCATTTTCACATAATTTGTGTTTTTTGAAGAAACTGCAAGAGATATCTAACCCATACTTTCTGTGCAAGAGGGGCTTGTACATCTGCACAACATGTCTTTTAAAGTTTGAACCTATCTTATTGCATTTTTGAGTTATAGCAGTTTTTACTGTTTTATTGCTCCAAAAGCCTTTTCAGCCCATGAACAGTTGTTTGTGAGTTTTGAAAAAAAGTGCAAGAGCTATTCAAACCCTTTTTGCTGGGCAAGTAGGACCTGTCAATCTACACAATATATAGTTTAAAGTTTGAGTCTATCATATTAGGTTTTGGATTTATAGCTGTTTTTGTGTCTATTGCTTCAAAAGCATTTTCACATAATTTGTGTTTTTTGAAGAAACTGCAAGAGATATCTAACCCATACTTTCTGTGCAAGAGGGGCTTGTACATCTGCACAACATGTCTTTTAAAGTTTGAACCTATCTTATTGCATTTTTGAGTTATAGCAGTTTTTACTGTTTTATTGCTCCAAAAGCCTTTTCAGCCCATGAACAGTTTGTGAGTTTAGAAAAAAAGTGCAAGAGCTATTCAAACCCTTTTTGCTGGGCAAGTAGGACCTGTAAATCTACACAATATATAGTTTAAAGTTTGAGTCTATCATATTAGGTTTTGGATTTATAGCTGTTTTTGTGTCCATTGCTTCAAAAGCTTTTTCACATAATTTGTGTTTTCTGAAGAAACTGCAAGAGATATCTAACCCATACTTTCTGTGCAAGAGGGGCTTGTACATCTGCACAACATGTCTTTTAAAGTTTGAACCTATCTTATTGCATTTTTGAGTTATAGCAGTTTTTACTGTTTTATTGCTCCAAAAGCCTTTTCAGCCCATGAACAGTTGTTTGTGAGTTTTGAAAAAAAGTTCTAGAGCTATTCAAACCCTTTTTGCTGGGCAAGTAGGACCTGTCAATCTACACAATATATAGTTTAAAGTTTGAGTCTATCATATTAGGTTTTGGATTTATAGCTGTTTTTGTGTCCATTGCTTCAAAAGCATTTTCACATAATTTGTGTTTTCTGAAGAAACTGCAAGAGATATCTAACCCATACTTTCTGTGCAAGAGGGGCTTGTACATCTGCACAACATGTCTTTTAAAGTTTGAACCTATCTTATTGCATTTTTGAGTTATAGCAGTTTTTACTGTTTTATTGCTCCAAAAGCCTTTTCAGCCCATGAACAGTTGTTTGTGAGTTTTGAAAAAAAGTGCAAGAGCTATTCAAACCCTTTTTGCTGGGCAAGTAGGACCTGTCAATCTACACAATATATAGTTTAAAGTTTGAGTCTATCATATTAGGTTTTGGATTTATAGCTGTTTTTGTGTCTATTGCTTCAAAAGCATTTTCACATAATTTGTGTTTTTTGAAGAAACTGCAAGAGATATCTAACCCATACTTTCTGTGCAAGAGGGGCTTGTACATCTGCACAACATGTCTTTTAAAGTTTGAACCTATCTTATTGCATTTTTGAGTTATAGCAGTTTTTACTGTTTTATTGCTGCAAAAGCCTTTTCAGCCCATGAACAGTTTGTGAGTTTAGAAAAAAAGTGCAAGAGCTATTCAAACCCTTTTTGCTGGGCAAGTAGGACCTGTAAATCTACACAATATATAGTTTAAAGTTTGAGTCTATCATATTAGGTTTTGGATTTATAGCTGTTTTTGTGTCCATTGCTTCAAAAGCTTTTTCACATAATTTGTGTTTTCTGAAGAAACTGCAAGAGATATCTAACCCATACTTTCTGTGCAAGAGGGGCTTGTACATCTGCACAACATGTCTTTTAAAGTTTGAACCTATCTTATTGCATTTTTGAGTTATAGCAGTTTTTACTGTTTTATTGCTCCAAAAGCCTTTTCAGCCCATGAACAGTTGTTTGTGAGTTTTGAAAAAAAGTTCTAGAGCTATTCAAACCCTTTTTGCTGGGCAAGTAGGACCTGTCAATCTACACAATATATAGTTTAAAGTTTGAGTCTATCATATTAGGTTTTGGATTTATAGCTGTTTTTGTGTCTATTGCTTCAAAAGCATTTTCACATAATTTGTGTTTTCTGAAGAAACTGCAAGAGATATCTAACCCATACTTTCTGTGCAAGAGGGGCTTGTACATCTGCACAACATGTCTTTCAAAGTTTGAACCTATCTTATTGCATTTTTGAGTTATAGCAGTTTTTACTGTTTTATTGCTCCAAAAGCCTTTTCAGCCCATGAACAGTTGTTTGTGAGTTTTGAAAAAAAGTGCAAGAGCTATTCAAACCCTTTTTGCTGGGCATGTAGGACCTGTAAATCTACACAATATATAGTTTAAAGTTTGAGTCTATCATATTAGGTTTTGGATTTATAGCTGTTTTTGTGTCCATTGCTTCAAAAGCATTTTCACATAATTTGTGTTTTCTGAAGAAACTGCAAGAGATATCTAACCCATACTTTCTGTGCAAGAGGGGCTTGTACATCTGCACAACATGTATTTTAAAGTTTGAACCTATCTTATTGCATTTTTGAGTTATAGCAGTTTTTACTGTTTTATTGCTCCAAAAGCCTTTTCAGCCCATGAACAGTTGTTTGTGAGTTTTGAAAAAAAGTGCAAGAGCTATTCAAACCCTTTTTGCTGGGCAAGTAGGACCTGTAAATCTACACAATATATAGTTTAAAGTTTGAGTCTATCATATTAGGTTTTGGATTTATAGCTGTTTTTGTGTCCATTGCTTCAAACGCATTTTCACATAATTTGTGTTTTTTGAAGAAACTGCAAGAGATATCTAACCCATACTTTCTGTGCAAGAGGGGCTTGTGCATCTGCACAACATGTCTTTTAAAGTTTGAACCTATCTTATTGCATTTTTGAGTTATAGCAGTTTTTACTGTTTTATTGCTCCAAAAGCCTTTTCAGCCCATGAACAGTTGTTTGTGAGTTTTGAAAAAAAGTGCAAGAGCTATTCAAACCCTTTTTGCTGGGCAAGTAGGACCTGTAAATCTACACAATATATAGTTTAAAGTTTGAGTCTATCATATTAGGTTTTGGATTTATAGCTGTTTTTGTGTCTATTGCTTCAAAAGCATTTTCACATAATTTGTGTTTTCTGAAGAAACTGCAAGAGATATCTAACCCATACTTTCTGTGCAAGAGGGGCTTGTACATCTGCACAACATGTCTTTTAAAGTTTGAACCTATCTTATTGCATTTTTGAGTTATAGCAGTTTTTACTGTTTTATTGCTCCAAAAGCCTTTTCAGCCCATGAACAGTTGTTTGTGAGTTTTGAAAAAAAGTGCAAGAGCTATTCAAACCCTTTTTGCTGGGCAAGTAGGACCTGTAAATCTACACAATATATAGTTTAAAGTTTGAGTCTATCATATTAGGTTTTGGATTTATAGCTGTTTTTGTGTCTATTGCTTCAAAAGCATTTTCACATAATTTGTGTTTTTTGAAGAAACTGCAAGAGATATCTAACCCATACTTTCTGTGCAAGAGGGGCTTGTACATCTGCACAACATGTCTTTTAAAGTTTGAACCTATCTTATTGCATTTTTGAGTTATAGCAGTTTTTACTGTTTTATTGCTCCAAAAGCCTTTTCAGCCCATGAACAGTTGTTTGTGAGTTTTGAAAAAAAGTGCAAGAGCTATTCAAACCCTTTTTGCTGGGCAAAGTAGGACCTGTCAATCTACACAATATATAGTTTAAAGTTTGAGTCTATCATATTAGGTTTTGGATTTATAGCTGTTTTTGTGTCCATTGCTTCAAAAGCATTTTCACATAATTTGTGTTTTCTGAAGAAACTGCAAGAGATATCTAACCCATACTTTCTGTGCAAGAGGGGCTTGTACATCTGCACAACATGTCTTTTAAAGTTTGAACCTATCTTATTGCATTTTTGAGTTATAGCAGTTTTTACTGTTTTATTGCTCCAAAAGCCTTTTCAGCCCATGAACAGTTGTTTGTGAGTTTTGAAAAAAAGTGCAAGAGCTATTCAAACCCTTTTTGCTGGGCAAGTAGGACCTGTCAATCTACACAATATATAGTTTAAAGTTTGAGTCTATCATATTAGGTTTTGGATTTATAGCTGTTTTTGTGTCCATTGCTTCAAAAGCATTTTCACATAATTTGTGTTTTCTGAAGAAACTGCAAGAGATATCTAACCCATACTTTCTGTGCAAGAGGGGCTTGTACATCTGCACAACATGTCTTTTAAAGTTTGAACCTATCTTATTGCATTTTTGAGTTATAGCAGTTTTTACTGTTTTATTGCTCCAAAAGCCTTTTCAGCCCATGAACAGTTGTTTGTGAGTTTTGAAAAAAAGTGCAAGAGCTATTCAAACCCTTTTTGCTGGGCAAGTAGGACCTGTCAATCTACACAATATATAGTTTAAAGTTTGAGTCTATCATATTAGGTTTTGGATTTATAGCTGTTTTTGTGTCTATTGCTTCAAAAGCATTTTCACATAATTTGTGTTTTTTGAAGAAACTGCAAGAGATATCTAACCCATACTTTCTGTGCAAGAGGGGCTTGTACATCTGCACAACATGTCTTTTAAAGTTTGAACCTATCTTATTGCATTTTTGAGTTATAGCAGTTTTTACTGTTTTATTGCTCCAAAAGCCTTTTCAGCCCATGAACAGTTTGTGAGTTTAGAAAAAAAGTGCAAGAGCTATTCAAACCCTTTTTGCTGGGCAAGTAGGACCTGTAAATCTACACAATATATAGTTTAAAGTTTGAGTCTATCATATTAGGTTTTGGATTTATAGCTGTTTTTGTGTCCATTGCTTCAAAAGCTTTTTCACATAATTTGTGTTTTCTGAAGAAACTGCAAGAGATATCTAACCCATACTTTCTGTGCAAGAGGGGCTTGTACATCTGCACAACATGTCTTTTAAAGTTTGAACCTATCTTATTGCATTTTTGAGTTATAGCAGTTTTTACTGTTTTATTGCTCCAAAAGCCTTTTCAGCCCATGAACAGTTGTTTGTGAGTTTTGAAAAAAAGTGCAAGAGCTATTCAAACCCTTTTTGCTGGGCAAGTAGGACCTGTAAATCTACACAATATATAGTTTAAAGTTTGAGTCTATCATATTAGGTTTTGGATTTATAGCTGTTTTTGTGTCCATTGCTTCAAACGCATTTTCACATAATTTGTGTTTTTTGAAGAAACTGCAAGAGATATCTAACCCATACTTTCTGTGCAAGAGGGGCTTGTGCATCTGCACAACATGTCTTTTAAAGTTTGAACCTATCTTATTGCATTTTTGAGTTATAGCAGTTTTTACTGTTTTATTGCTCCAAAAGCCTTTTCAGCCCATGAACAGTTGTTTGTGAGTTTTGAAAAAAAGTGCAAGAGCTATTCAAACCCTTTTTGCTGGGCAAGTAGGACCTGTAAATCTACACAATATATAGTTTAAAGTTTGAGTCTATCATATTAGGTTTTGGATTTATAGCTGTTTTTGTGTCTATTGCTTCAAAAGCATTTTCACATAATTTGTGTTTTTTGAAGAAACTGCAAGAGATATCTAACCCATACTTTCTGTGCAAGAGGGGCTTGTACATCTGCACAACATGTCTTTTAAAGTTTGAACCTATCTTATTGCATTTTTGAGTTATAGCAGTTTTTACTGTTTTATTGCTCCAAAAGCCTTTTCAGCCCATGAACAGTTGTTTGTGAGTTTTGAAAAAAAGTGCAAGAGCTATTCAAACCCTTTTTGCTGGGCAAGTAGGACCTGTCAATCTACACAATATATAGTTTAAAGTTTGAGTCTATCATATTAGGTTTTGGATTTATAGCTGTTTTTGTGTCTATTGCTTCAAAAGCATTTTCACATAATTTGTGTTTTCTGAAGAAACTGCAAGAGATATCTAACCCATACTTTCTGTGCAAGAGGGGCTTGTACATCTGCACAACATGTCTTTTAAAGTTTGAACCTATCTTATTGCATTTTTGAGTTATAGCAGTTTTTACTGTTTTATTGCTCCAAAAGCCTTTTCAGCCCATGAACAGTTGTTTGTGAGTTTTGAAAAAAAGTGCAAGAGCTATTCAAACCCTTTTTGCTGGGCAAAGTAGGACCTGTCAATCTACACAATATATAGTTTAAAGTTTGAGTCTATCATATTAGGTTTTGGATTTATAGCTGTTTTTGTGTCCATTGCTTCAAAAGCATTTTCACATAATTTGTGTTTTCTGAAGAAACTGCAAGAGATATCTAACCCATACTTTCTGTGCAAGAGGGGCTTGTACATCTGCACAACATGTCTTTTAAAGTTTGAACCTATCTTATTGCATTTTTGAGTTATAGCAGTTTTTACTGTTTTATTGCTCCAAAAGCCTTTTCAGCCCATGAACAGTTGTTTGTGAGTTTTGAAAAAAAGTGCAAGAGCTATTCAAACCCTTTTTGCTGGGCAAGTAGGACCTGTAAATCTACACAATATATAGTTTAAAGTTTGAGTCTATCATATTAGGTTTTGGATTTATAGCTGTTTTTGTGTCCATTGCTTCAAACGCATTTTCACATAATTTGTGTTTTTTGAAGAAACTGCAAGAGATATCTAACCCATACTTTCTGTGCAAGAGGGGCTTGTGCATCTGCACAACATGTCTTTTAAAGTTTGAACCTATCTTATTGCATTTTTGAGTTATAGCAGTTTTTACTGTTTTATTGCTCCAAAAGCCTTTTCAGCCCATGAACAGTTGTTTGTGAGTTTTGAAAAAAAGTGCAAGAGCTATTCAAACCCTTTTTGCTGGGCAAGTAGGACCTGTAAATCTACACAATATATAGTTTAAAGTTTGAGTCTATCATATTAGGTTTTGGATTTATAGCTGTTTTTGTGTCTATTGCTTCAAAAGCATTTTCACATAATTTGTGTTTTTTGAAGAAACTGCAAGAGATATCTAACCCATACTTTCTGTGCAAGAGGGGCTTGTACATCTGCACAACATGTCTTTTAAAGTTTGAACCTATCTTATTGCATTTTTGAGTTATAGCAGTTTTTACTGTTTTATTGCTCCAAAAGCCTTTTCAGCCCATGAACAGTTGTTTGTGAGTTTTGAAAAAAAGTGCAAGAGCTATTCAAACCCTTTTTGCTGGGCAAGTAGGACCTGTCAATCTACACAATATATAGTTTAAAGTTTGAGTCTATCATATTAGGTTTTGGATTTATAGCTGTTTTTGTGTCTATTGCTTCAAAAGCATTTTCACATAATTTGTGTTTTCTGAAGAAACTGCAAGAGATATCTAACCCATACTTTCTGTGCAAGAGGGGCTTGTACATCTGCACAACATGTCTTTTAAAGTTTGAACCTATCTTATTGCATTTTTGAGTTATAGCAGTTTTTACTGTTTTATTGCTCCAAAAGCCTTTTCAGCCCATGAACAGTTGTTTGTGAGTTTTGAAAAAAAGTGCAAGAGCTATTCAAACCCTTTTTGCTGGGCAAAGTAGGACCTGTCAATCTACACAATATATAGTTTAAAGTTTGAGTCTATCATATTAGGTTTTGGATTTATAGCTGTTTTTGTGTCCATTGCTTCAAAAGCATTTTCACATAATTTGTGTTTTCTGAAGAAACTGCAAGAGATATCTAACCCATACTTTCTGTGCAAGAGGGGCTTGTACATCTGCACAACATGTCTTTTAAAGTTTGAACCTATCTTATTGCATTTTTGAGTTATAGCAGTTTTTACTGTTTTATTGCTCCAAAAGCCTTTTCAGCCCATGAACAGTTGTTTGTGAGTTTTGAAAAAAAGTGCAAGAGCTATTCAAACCCTTTTTGCTGGGCAAGTAGGACCTGTCAATCTACACAATATATAGTTTAAAGTTTGAGTCTATCATATTAGGTTTTGGATTTATAGCTGTTTTTGTGTCCATTGCTTCAAAAGCATTTTCACATAATTTGTGTTTTCTGAAGAAACTGCAAGAGATATCTAACCCATACTTTCTGTGCAAGAGGGGCTTGTACATCTGCACAACATGTCTTTTAAAGTTTGAACCTATCTTATTGCATTTTTGAGTTATAGCAGTTTTTACTGTTTTATTGCTCCAAAAGCCTTTTCAGCCCATGAACAGTTGTTTGTGAGTTTTGAAAAAAAGTGCAAGAGCTATTCAAACCCTTTTTGCTGGGCAAGTAGGACCTGTCAATCTACACAATATATAGTTTAAAGTTTGAGTCTATCATATTAGGTTTTGGATTTATAGCTGTTTTTGTGTCTATTGCTTCAAAAGCATTTTCACATAATTTGTGTTTTTTGAAGAAACTGCAAGAGATATCTAACCCATACTTTCTGTGCAAGAGGGGCTTGTACATCTGCACAACATGTCTTTTAAAGTTTGAACCTATCTTATTGCATTTTTGAGTTATAGCAGTTTTTACTGTTTTATTGCTCCAAAAGCCTTTTCAGCCCATGAACAGTTTGTGAGTTTAGAAAAAAAGTGCAAGAGCTATTCAAACCCTTTTTGCTGGGCAAGTAGGACCTGTAAATCTACACAATATATAGTTTAAAGTTTGAGTCTATCATATTAGGTTTTGGATTTATAGCTGTTTTTGTGTCCATTGCTTCAAAAGCTTTTTCACATAATTTGTGTTTTCTGAAGAAACTGCAAGAGATATCTAACCCATACTTTCTGTGCAAGAGGGGCTTGTACATCTGCACAACATGTCTTTTAAAGTTTGAACCTATCTTATTGCATTTTTGAGTTATAGCAGTTTTTACTGTTTTATTGCTCCAAAAGCCTTTTCAGCCCATGAACAGTTGTTTGTGAGTTTTGAAAAAAAGTGCAAGAGCTATTCAAACCCTTTTTGCTGGGCAAGTAGGACCTGTCAATCTACACAATATGTAGTTTAAAGTTTGAGTCTATCATATTAGGTTTTGGATTTATAGCTGTTTTTGTGTCTATTGCTTCAAAAGCATTTTCACATAATTTGTGTTTTCTGAAGAAACTGCAAGAGATATCTAACCCATACTTTCTGTGCAAGAGGGGCTTGTACATCTGCACAACATGTCTTTTAAAGTTTGAACCTATCTTATTGCATTTTTGAGTTATAGCAGTTTTTACTGTTTTATTGCTCCAAAAGCCTTTTCAGCCCATGAACAGTTGTTTGTGAGTTTTGAAAAAAAGTGCAAGAGCTATTCAAACCCTTTTTGCTGGGCAAAGCAGGACCTGTCAATCTACACAATATATAGTTTAAAGTTTGAGTCTATCATATTAGGTTTTGGATTTATAGCTGTTTTTGTGTCCATTGCTTCAAAAGCATTTTCACATAATTTGTGTTTTCTGAAGAAACTGCAAGAGATATCTAACCCATACTTTCTGTGCAAGAGGGGCTTGTACATCTGCACAACATGTCTTTTAAAGTTTGAACCTATCTTATTGCATTTTTGAGTTATAGCAGTTTTTACTGTTTTATTGCTCCAAAAGCCTTTTCAGCCCATGAACAGTTGTTTGTGAGTTTTGAAAAAAAGTGCAAGAGCTATTCAAACCCTTTTTGCTGGGCAAGTAGGACCTGTCAATCTACACAATATATAGTTTAAAGTTTGAGTCTATCATATTAGGTTTTGGATTTATAGCTGTTTTTGTGTCCATTGCTTCAAAAGCATTTTCACATAATTTGTGTTTTCTGAAGAAACTGCAAGAGATATCTAACCCATACTTTCTGTGCAAGAGGGGCTTGTACATCTGCACAACATGTCTTTTAAAGTTTGAACCTATCTTATTGCATTTTTGAGTTATAGCAGTTTTTACTGTTTTATTGCTCCAAAAGCCTTTTCAGCCCATGAACAGTTGTTTGTGAGTTTTGAAAAAAAGTGCAAGAGCTATTCAAACCCTTTTTGCTGGGCAAGTAGGACCTGTCAATCTACACAATATATAGTTTAAAGTTTGAGTCTATCATATTAGGTTTTGGATTTATAGCTGTTTTTGTGTCTATTGCTTCAAAAGCATTTTCACATAATTTGTGTTTTTTGAAGAAACTGCAAGAGATATCTAACCCATACTTTCTGTGCAAGAGGGGCTTGTACATCTGCACAACATGTCTTTTAAAGTTTGAACCTATCTTATTGCATTTTTGAGTTATAGCAGTTTTTACTGTTTTATTGCTCCAAAAGCCTTTTCAGCCCATGAACAGTTGTTTGTGAGTTTTGAAAAAAAGTGCAAGAGCTATTCAAACCCTTTTTGCTGGGCAAGTAGGACCTGTCAATCTACACAATATGTAGTTTAAAGTTTGAGTCTATCATATTAGGTTTTGGATTTATAGCTGTTTTTGTGTCTATTGCTTCAAAAGCATTTTCACATAATTTGTGTTTTCTGAAGAAACTGCAAGAGATATCTAACCCATACTTTCTGTGCAAGAGGGGCTTGTACATCTGCACAACATGTCTTTTAAAGTTTGAACCTATCTTATTGCATTTTTGAGTTATAGCAGTTTTTACTGTTTTATTGCTCCAAAAGCCTTTTCAGCCCATGAACAGTTGTTTGTGAGTTTTGAAAAAAAGTGCAAGAGCTATTCAAACCCTTTTTGCTGGGCAAGTAGGACCTGTCAATCTACACAATATGTAGTTTAAAGTTTGAGTCTATCATATTAGGTTTTGGATTTATAGCTGTTTTTGTGTCTATTGCTTCAAAAGCATTTTCACATAATTTGTGTTTTCTGAAGAAACTGCAAGAGATATCTAACCCATACTTTCTGTGCAAGAGGGGCTTGTACATCTGCACAACATGTCTTTTAAAGTTTGAACCTATCTTATTGCATTTTTGAGTTATAGCAGTTTTTACTGTTTTATTGCTCCAAAAGCCTTTTCAGCCCATGAACAGTTGTTTGTGAGTTTTGAAAAAAAGTGCAAGAGCTATTCAAACCCTTTTTGCTGGGCAAAGCAGGACCTGTCAATCTACACAATATATAGTTTAAAGTTTGAGTCTATCATATTAGGTTTTGGATTTATAGCTGTTTTTGTGTCCATTGCTTCAAAAGCATTTTCACATAATTTGTGTTTTCTGAAGAAACTGCAAGAGATATCTAACCCATACTTTCTGTGCAAGAGGGGCTTGTACATCTGCACAACATGTCTTTTAAAGTTTGAACCTATCTTATTGCATTTTTGAGTTATAGCAGTTTTTACTGTTTTATTGCTCCAAAAGCCTTTTCAGCCCATGAACAGTTGTTTGTGAGTTTTGAAAAAAAGTGCAAGAGCTATTCAAACCCTTTTTGCTGGGCAAGTAGGACCTGTCAATCTACACAATATATAGTTTAAAGTTTGAGTCTATCATATTAGGTTTTGGATTTATAGCTGTTTTTGTGTCCATTGCTTCAAAAGCATTTTCACATAATTTGTGTTTTCTGAAGAAACTGCAAGAGATATCTAACCCATACTTTCTGTGCAAGAGGGGCTTGTACATCTGCACAACATGTCTTTTAAAGTTTGAACCTATCTTATTGCATTTTTGAGTTATAGCAGTTTTTACTGTTTTATTGCTCCAAAAGCCTTTTCAGCCCATGAACAGTTGTTTGTGAGTTTTGAAAAAAAGTGCAAGAGCTATTCAAACCCTTTTTGCTGGGCAAGTAGGACCTGTCAATCTACACAATATATAGTTTAAAGTTTGAGTCTATCATATTAGGTTTTGGATTTATAGCTGTTTTTGTGTCTATTGCTTCAAAAGCATTTTCACATAATTTGTGTTTTTTGAAGAAACTGCAAGAGATATCTAACCCATACTTTCTGTGCAAGAGGGGCTTGTACATCTGCACAACATGTCTTTTAAAGTTTGAACCTATCTTATTGCATTTTTGAGTTATAGCAGTTTTTACTGTTTTATTGCTCCAAAAGCCTTTTCAGCCCATGAACAGTTGTTTGTGAGTTTTGAAAAAAAGTGCAAGAGCTATTCAAACCCTTTTTGCTGGGCAAGTAGGACCTGTCAATCTACACAATATGTAGTTTAAAGTTTGAGTCTATCATATTAGGTTTTGGATTTATAGCTGTTTTTGTGTCTATTGCTTCAAAAGCATTTTCACATAATTTGTGTTTTCTGAAGAAACTGCAAGAGATATCTAACCCATACTTTCTGTGCAAGAGGGGCTTGTACATCTGCACAACATGTCTTTTAAAGTTTGAACCTATCTTATTGCATTTTTGAGTTATAGCAGTTTTTACTGTTTTATTGCTCCAAAAGCCTTTTCAGCCCATGAACAGTTGTTTGTGAGTTTTGAAAAAAAGTGCAAGAGCTATTCAAACCCTTTTTGCTGGGCAAAGCAGGACCTGTCAATCTACACAATATATAGTTTAAAGTTTGAGTCTATCATATTAGGTTTTGGATTTATAGCTGTTTTTGTGTCCATTGCTTCAAAAGCATTTTCACATAATTTGTGTTTTCTGAAGAAACTGCAAGAGATATCTAACCCATACTTTCTGTGCAAGAGGGGCTTGTACATCTGCACAACATGTCTTTTAAAGTTTGAACCTATCTTATTGCATTTTTGAGTTATAGCAGTTTTTACTGTTTTATTGCTCCAAAAGCCTTTTCAGCCCATGAACAGTTGTTTGTGAGTTTTGAAAAAAAGTGCAAGAGCTATTCAAACCCTTTTTGCTGGGCAAGTAGGACCTGTCAATCTACACAATATATAGTTTAAAGTTTGAGTCTATCATATTAGGTTTTGGATTTATAGCTGTTTTTGTGTCCATTGCTTCAAAAGCATTTTCACATAATTTGTGTTTTCTGAAGAAACTGCAAGAGATATCTAACCCATACTTTCTGTGCAAGAGGGGCTTGTACATCTGCACAACATGTCTTTTAAAGTTTGAACCTATCTTATTGCATTTTTGAGTTATAGCAGTTTTTACTGTTTTATTGCTCCAAAAGCCTTTTCAGCCCATGAACAGTTGTTTGTGAGTTTTGAAAAAAAGTGCAAGAGCTATTCAAACCCTTTTTGCTGGGCAAGTAGGACCTGTCAATCTACACAATATATAGTTTAAAGTTTGAGTCTATCATATTAGGTTTTGGATTTATAGCTGTTTTTGTGTCTATTGCTTCAAAAGCATTTTCACATAATTTGTGTTTTCTGAAGAAACTGCAAGAGATATCTAACCCATACTTTCTGTGCAAGAGGGGCTTGTACATCTGCACAACATGTCTTTTAAAGTTTGAACCTATCTTATTGCATTTTTGAGTTATAGCAGTTTTTACTGTTTTATTGCTCCAAAAGCCTTTTCAGCCCATGAACAGTTGTTTGTGAGTTTTGAAAAAAAGTGCAAGAGCTATTCAAACCCTTTTTGCTGGGCAAGTAGGACCTGTCAATCTACACAATATATAGTTTAAAGTTTGAGTCTATCATATTAGGTTTTGGATTTATAGCTGTTTTTGTGTCTATTGCTTCAAAAGCATTTTCACATAATTTGTGTTTTCTGAAGAAACTGCAAGAGATATCTAACCCATACTTTCTGTGCAAGAGGGGCTTGTACATCTGCACAACATGTCTTTTAAAGTTTGAACCTATCTTATTGCATTTTTGAGTTATAGCAGTTTTTACTGTTTTATTGCTCCAAAAGCCTTTTCAGCCCATGAACAGTTGTTTGTGAGTTTTGAAAAAAAGTGCAAGAGCTATTCAAACCCTTTTTGCTGGGCAAGTAGGACCTGTAAATCTACACAATATATAGTTTAAAGTTTGAGTCTATCATATTAGGTTTTGGATTTATAGCTGTTTTTGTGTCCATTGCTTCAAAAGCATTTTCACATAATTTGTGTTTTCTGAAGAAACTGCAAGAGATATCTAACCCATACTTTCTGTGCAAGAGGGGCTTGTACATCTGCACAACATGTCTTTTAAAGTTTGAACCTATCTTATTGCATTTTTGAGTTATAGCAGTTTTTACTGTTTTATTGCTCCAAAAGCCTTTTCAGCTCATGAACAGTTGTTTGTGAGTTTTGAAAAAAAGTGCAAGAGCTATTCAAACCCTTTTTGCTGGGCAAGTAGGACCTGTAAATCTACACAATATATAGTTTAAAGTTTGAGTCTATCATATTAGGTTTTGGATTTATAGCTGTTTTTGTGTCCATTGCTTCAAACGCATTTTCACATAATTTGTGTTTTTTGAAGAAACTGCAAGAGATATCTAACCCATACTTTCTGTGCAAGAGGGGCTTGTACATCTGCACAACATGTCTTTTAAAGTTTGAACCTATCTTATTGCATTTTTGAGTTATAGCAGTTTTTACTGTTTTATTGCTCCAAAAGCCTTTTCAGCCCATGAACAGTTGTTTGTGAGTTTTGAAAAAAAGTGCAAGAGCTATTCAAACCCTTTTTGCTGGGCAAGTAGGACCTGTCAATCTACACAATATATAGTTTAAAGTTTGAGTCTATCATATTAGGTTTTGGATTTATAGCTGTTTTTGTGTCCATTGCTTCAAACGCATTTTCACATAATTTGTGTTTTTTGAAGAAACTGCAAGAGATATCTAACCCATACTTTCTGTGCAAGAGGGGCTTGTACATCTGCACAACATGTCTTTTAAAGTTTGAACCTATCTTATTGCATTTTTGAGTTATAGCAGTTTTTACTGTTTTATTGCTCCAAAAGCCTTTTCAGCCCATGAACAGTTGTTTGTGAGTTTTGAAAAAAAGTGCAAGAGCTATTCAAACCCTTTTTGCTGGGCAAGTAGGACCTGTCAATCTACACAATATATAGTTTAAAGTTTGAGTCTATCATATTAGGTTTTGGATTTATAGCTGTTTTTGTGTCTATTGCTTCAAAAGCATTTTCACATAATTTGTGTTTTCTGAAGAAACTGCAAGAGATATCTAACCCATACTTTCTGTGCAAGAGGGGCTTGTACATCTGCACAACATGTCTTTTAAAGTTTGAACCTATCTTATTGCATTTTTGAGTTATAGCAGTTTTTACTGTTTTATTGCTCCAAAAGCCTTTTCAGCCCATGAACAGTTGTTTGTGAGTTTTGAAAAAAAGTGCAAGAGCTATTCAAACCCTTTTTGCTGGGCAAAGCAGGACCTGTCAATCTACACAATATATAGTTTAAAGTTTGAGTCTATCATATTAGGTTTTGGATTTATAGCTGTTTTTGTGTCCATTGCTTCAAAAGCATTTTCACATAATTTGTGTTTTCTGAAGAAACTGCAAGAGATATCTAACCCATACTTTCTGTGCAAGAGGGGCTTGTACATCTGCACAACATGTCTTTTAAAGTTTGAACCTATCTTATTGCATTTTTGAGTTATAGCAGTTTTTACTGTTTTATTGCTCCAAAAGCCTTTTCAGCCCATGAACAGTTGTTTGTGAGTTTTGAAAAAAAGTGCAAGAGCTATTCAAACCCTTTTTGCTGGGCAAGTAGGACCTGTCAATCTACACAATATATAGTTTAAAGTTTGAGTCTATCATATTAGGTTTTGGATTTATAGCTGTTTTTGTGTCCATTGCTTCAAAAGCATTTTCACATAATTTGTGTTTTCTGAAGAAACTGCAAGAGATATCTAACCCATACTTTCTGTGCAAGAGGGGCTTGTACATCTGCACAACATGTCTTTTAAAGTTTGAACCTATCTTATTGCATTTTTGAGTTATAGCAGTTTTTACTGTTTTATTGCTCCAAAAGCCTTTTCAGCCCATGAACAGTTGTTTGTGAGTTTTGAAAAAAAGTGCAAGAGCTATTCAAACCCTTTTTGCTGGGCAAGTAGGACCTGTCAATCTACACAATATATAGTTTAAAGTTTGAGTCTATCATATTAGGTTTTGGATTTATAGCTGTTTTTGTGTCTATTGCTTCAAAAGCATTTTCACATAATTTGTGTTTTCTGAAGAAACTGCAAGAGATATCTAACCCATACTTTCTGTGCAAGAGGGGCTTGTACATCTGCACAACATGTCTTTTAAAGTTTGAACCTATCTTATTGCATTTTTGAGTTATAGCAGTTTTTACTGTTTTATTGCTCCAAAAGCCTTTTCAGCCCATGAACAGTTGTTTGTGAGTTTTGAAAAAAAGTGCAAGAGCTATTCAAACCCTTTTTGCTGGGCAAGTAGGACCTGTCAATCTACACAATATGTAGTTTAAAGTTTGAGTCTATCATATTAGGTTTTGGATTTATAGCTGTTTTTGTGTCTATTGCTTCAAAAGCATTTTCACATAATTTGTGTTTTCTGAAGAAACTGCAAGAGATATCTAACCCATACTTTCTGTGCAAGAGGGGCTTGTACATCTGCACAACATGTCTTTTAAAGTTTGAACCTATCTTATTGCATTTTTGAGTTATAGCAGTTTTTACTGTTTTATTGCTCCAAAAGCCTTTTCAGCCCATGAACAGTTGTTTGTGAGTTTTGAAAAAAAGTGCAAGAGCTATTCAAACCCTTTTTGCTGGGCAAAGCAGGACCTGTCAATCTACACAATATATAGTTTAAAGTTTGAGTCTATCATATTAGGTTTTGGATTTATAGCTGTTTTTGTGTCCATTGCTTCAAAAGCATTTTCACATAATTTGTGTTTTCTGAAGAAACTGCAAGAGATATCTAACCCATACTTTCTGTGCAAGAGGGGCTTGTACATCTGCACAACATGTCTTTTAAAGTTTGAACCTATCTTATTGCATTTTTGAGTTATAGCAGTTTTTACTGTTTTATTGCTCCAAAAGCCTTTTCAGCCCATGAACAGTTGTTTGTGAGTTTTGAAAAAAAGTGCAAGAGCTATTCAAACCCTTTTTGCTGGGCAAGTAGGACCTGTCAATCTACACAATATATAGTTTAAAGTTTGAGTCTATCATATTAGGTTTTGGATTTATAGCTGTTTTTGTGTCCATTGCTTCAAAAGCATTTTCACATAATTTGTGTTTTCTGAAGAAACTGCAAGAGATATCTAACCCATACTTTCTGTGCAAGAGGGGCTTGTACATCTGCACAACATGTCTTTTAAAGTTTGAACCTATCTTATTGCATTTTTGAGTTATAGCAGTTTTTACTGTTTTATTGCTCCAAAAGCCTTTTCAGCCCATGAACAGTTGTTTGTGAGTTTTGAAAAAAAGTGCAAGAGCTATTCAAACCCTTTTTGCTGGGCAAGTAGGACCTGTCAATCTACACAATATATAGTTTAAAGTTTGAGTCTATCATATTAGGTTTTGGATTTATAGCTGTTTTTGTGTCTATTGCTTCAAAAGCATTTTCACATAATTTGTGTTTTTTGAAGAAACTGCAAGAGATATCTAACCCATACTTTCTGTGCAAGAGGGGCTTGTACATCTGCACAACATGTCTTTTAAAGTTTGAACCTATCTTATTGCATTTTTGAGTTATAGCAGTTTTTACTGTTTTATTGCTCCAAAAGCCTTTTCAGCCCATGAACAGTTGTTTGTGAGTTTTGAAAAAAAGTGCAAGAGCTATTCAAACCCTTTTTGCTGGGCAAGTAGGACCTGTCAATCTACACAATATGTAGTTTAAAGTTTGAGTCTATCATATTAGGTTTTGGATTTATAGCTGTTTTTGTGTCTATTGCTTCAAAAGCATTTTCACATAATTTGTGTTTTCTGAAGAAACTGCAAGAGATATCTAACCCATACTTTCTGTGCAAGAGGGGCTTGTACATCTGCACAACATGTCTTTTAAAGTTTGAACCTATCTTATTGCATTTTTGAGTTATAGCAGTTTTTACTGTTTTATTGCTCCAAAAGCCTTTTCAGCCCATGAACAGTTGTTTGTGAGTTTTGAAAAAAAGTGCAAGAGCTATTCAAACCCTTTTTGCTGGGCAAAGCAGGACCTGTCAATCTACACAATATATAGTTTAAAGTTTGAGTCTATCATATTAGGTTTTGGATTTATAGCTGTTTTTGTGTCCATTGCTTCAAAAGCATTTTCACATAATTTGTGTTTTCTGAAGAAACTGCAAGAGATATCTAACCCATACTTTCTGTGCAAGAGGGGCTTGTACATCTGCACAACATGTCTTTTAAA
Organism: Eucyclogobius newberryi; assembly: GCF_026437365.1. Classification (NCBI taxonomy): domain Eukaryota; kingdom Metazoa; phylum Chordata; class Actinopteri; order Gobiiformes; family Gobiidae; genus Eucyclogobius; species Eucyclogobius newberryi. The sequence goes on along the minus strand of NW_027316345.1, from coordinate 53,897 downwards.
GTTTGAACCTATCTTATTGCATTTTTGAGTTATAGCAGTTTTTACTGTTTTATTGCTCCAAAAGCCTTTTCAGCCCATGAACAGTTGTTTGTGAGTTTTGAAAAAAAGTGCAAGAGCTATTCAAACCCTTTTTGCTGGGCAAGTAGGACCTGTCAATCTACACAATATATAGTTTAAAGTTTGAGTCTATCATATTAGGTTTTGGATTTATAGCTGTTTTTGTGTCCATTGCTTCAAAAGCATTTTCACATAATTTGTGTTTTCTGAAGAAACTGCAAGAGATATCTAACCCATACTTTCTGTGCAAGAGGGGCTTGTACATCTGCACAACATGTCTTTTAAAGTTTGAACCTATCTTATTGCATTTTTGAGTTATAGCAGTTTTTACTGTTTTATTGCTCCAAAAGCCTTTTCAGCCCATGAACAGTTGTTTGTGAGTTTTGAAAAAAAGTGCAAGAGCTATTCAAACCCTTTTTGCTGGGCAAGTAGGACCTGTCAATCTACACAATATATAGTTTAAAGTTTGAGTCTATCATATTAGGTTTTGGATTTATAGCTGTTTTTGTGTCTATTGCTTCAAAAGCATTTTCACATAATTTGTGTTTTCTGAAGAAACTGCAAGAGATATCTAACCCATACTTTCTGTGCAAGAGGGGCTTGTACATCTGCACAACATGTCTTTTAAAGTTTGAACCTATCTTATTGCATTTTTGAGTTATAGCAGTTTTTACTGTTTTATTGCTCCAAAAGCCTTTTCAGCCCATGAACAGTTGTTTGTGAGTTTTGAAAAAAAGTGCAAGAGCTATTCAAACCCTTTTTGCTGGGCAAGTAGGACCTGTCAATCTACACAATATATAGTTTAAAGTTTGAGTCTATCATATTAGGTTTTGGATTTATAGCTGTTTTTGTGTCTATTGCTTCAAAAGCATTTTCACATAATTTGTGTTTTCTGAAGAAACTGCAAGAGATATCTAACCCATACTTTCTGTGCAAGAGGGGCTTGTACATCTGCACAACATGTCTTTTAAAGTTTGAACCTATCTTATTGCATTTTTGAGTTATAGCAGTTTTTACTGTTTTATTGCTCCAAAAGCCTTTTCAGCCCATGAACAGTTGTTTGTGAGTTTTGAAAAAAAGTGCAAGAGCTATTCAAACCCTTTTTGCTGGGCAAGTAGGACCTGTAAATCTACACAATATATAGTTTAAAGTTTGAGTCTATCATATTAGGTTTTGGATTTATAGCTGTTTTTGTGTCCATTGCTTCAAAAGCATTTTCACATAATTTGTGTTTTCTGAAGAAACTGCAAGAGATATCTAACCCATACTTTCTGTGCAAGAGGGGCTTGTACATCTGCACAACATGTCTTTTAAAGTTTGAACCTATCTTATTGCATTTTTGAGTTATAGCAGTTTTTACTGTTTTATTGCTCCAAAAGCCTTTTCAGCTCATGAACAGTTGTTTGTGAGTTTTGAAAAAAAGTGCAAGAGCTATTCAAACCCTTTTTGCTGGGCAAGTAGGACCTGTAAATCTACACAATATATAGTTTAAAGTTTGAGTCTATCATATTAGGTTTTGGATTTATAGCTGTTTTTGTGTCCATTGCTTCAAACGCATTTTCACATAATTTGTGTTTTTTGAAGAAACTGCAAGAGATATCTAACCCATACTTTCTGTGCAAGAGGGGCTTGTACATCTGCACAACATGTCTTTTAAAGTTTGAACCTATCTTATTGCATTTTTGAGTTATAGCAGTTTTTACTGTTTTATTGCTCCAAAAGCCTTTTCAGCCCATGAACAGTTGTTTGTGAGTTTTGAAAAAAAGTGCAAGAGCTATTCAAACCCTTTTTGCTGGGCAAGTAGGACCTGTCAATCTACACAATATATAGTTTAAAGTTTGAGTCTATCATATTAGGTTTTGGATTTATAGCTGTTTTTGTGTCCATTGCTTCAAACGCATTTTCACATAATTTGTGTTTTTTGAAGAAACTGCAAGAGATATCTAACCCATACTTTCTGTGCAAGAGGGGCTTGTACATCTGCACAACATGTCTTTTAAAGTTTGAACCTATCTTATTGCATTTTTGAGTTATAGCAGTTTTTACTGTTTTATTGCTCCAAAAGCCTTTTCAGCCCATGAACAGTTGTTTGTGAGTTTTGAAAAAAAGTGCAAGAGCTATTCAAACCCTTTTTGCTGGGCAAGTAGGACCTGTCAATCTACACAATATATAGTTTAAAGTTTGAGTCTATCATATTAGGTTTTGGATTTATAGCTGTTTTTGTGTCCATTGCTTCAAACGCATTTTCACATAATTTGTGTTTTTTGAAGAAACTGCAAGAGATATCTAACCCATACTTTCTGTGCAAGAGGGGCTTGTACATCTGCACAACATGTCTTTTAAAGTTTGAACCTATCTTATTGCATTTTTGAGTTATAGCAGTTTTTACTGTTTTATTGCTCCAAAAGCCTTTTCAGCCCATGAACAGTTGTTTGTGAGTTTTGAAAAAAAGTGCAAGAGCTATTCAAACCCTTTTTGCTGGGCAAGTAGGACCTGTCAATCTACACAATATATAGTTTAAAGTTTGAGTCTATCATATTAGGTTTTGGATTTATAGCTGTTTTTGTGTCTATTGCTTCAAAAGCATTTTCACATAATTTGTGTTTTCTGAAGAAACTGCAAGAGATATCTAACCCATACTTTCTGTGCAAGAGGGGCTTGTACATCTGCACAACATGTCTTTTAAAGTTTGAACCTATCTTATTGCATTTTTGAGTTATAGCAGTTTTTACTGTTTTATTGCTCCAAAAGCCTTTTCAGCCCATGAACAGTTGTTTGTGAGTTTTGAAAAAAAGTGCAAGAGCTATTCAAACCCTTTTTGCTGGGCAAAGCAGGACCTGTCAATCTACACAATATATAGTTTAAAGTTTGAGTCTATCATATTAGGTTTTGGATTTATAGCTGTTTTTGTGTCCATTGCTTCAAAAGCATTTTCACATAATTTGTGTTTTCTGAAGAAACTGCAAGAGATATCTAACCCATACTTTCTGTGCAAGAGGGGCTTGTACATCTGCACAACATGTCTTTTAAAGTTTGAACCTATCTTATTGCATTTTTGAGTTATAGCAGTTTTTACTGTTTTATTGCTCCAAAAGCCTTTTCAGCCCATGAACAGTTGTTTGTGAGTTTTGAAAAAAAGTGCAAGAGCTATTCAAACCCTTTTTGCTGGGCAAGTAGGACCTGTCAATCTACACAATATATAGTTTAAAGTTTGAGTCTATCATATTAGGTTTTGGATTTATAGCTGTTTTTGTGTCCATTGCTTCAAAAGCATTTTCACATAATTTGTGTTTTCTGAAGAAACTGCAAGAGATATCTAACCCATACTTTCTGTGCAAGAGGGGCTTGTACATCTGCACAACATGTCTTTTAAAGTTTGAACCTATCTTATTGCATTTTTGAGTTATAGCAGTTTTTACTGTTTTATTGCTCCAAAAGCCTTTTCAGCCCATGAACAGTTGTTTGTGAGTTTTGAAAAAAAGTGCAAGAGCTATTCAAACCCTTTTTGCTGGGCAAGTAGGACCTGTCAATCTACACAATATATAGTTTAAAGTTTGAGTCTATCATATTAGGTTTTGGATTTATAGCTGTTTTTGTGTCTATTGCTTCAAAAGCATTTTCACATAATTTGTGTTTTCTGAAGAAACTGCAAGAGATATCTAACCCATACTTTCTGTGCAAGAGGGGCTTGTACATCTGCACAACATGTCTTTTAAAGTTTGAACCTATCTTATTGCATTTTTGAGTTATAGCAGTTTTTACTGTTTTATTGCTCCAAAAGCCTTTTCAGCCCATGAACAGTTGTTTGTGAGTTTTGAAAAAAAGTGCAAGAGCTATTCAAACCCTTTTTGCTGGGCAAGTAGGACCTGTCAATCTACACAATATGTAGTTTAAAGTTTGAGTCTATCATATTAGGTTTTGGATTTATAGCTGTTTTTGTGTCTATTGCTTCAAAAGCATTTTCACATAATTTGTGTTTTCTGAAGAAACTGCAAGAGATATCTAACCCATACTTTCTGTGCAAGAGGGGCTTGTACATCTGCACAACATGTCTTTTAAAGTTTGAACCTATCTTATTGCATTTTTGAGTTATAGCAGTTTTTACTGTTTTATTGCTCCAAAAGCCTTTTCAGCCCATGAACAGTTGTTTGTGAGTTTTGAAAAAAAGTGCAAGAGCTATTCAAACCCTTTTTGCTGGGCAAAGCAGGACCTGTCAATCTACACAATATATAGTTTAAAGTTTGAGTCTATCATATTAGGTTTTGGATTTATAGCTGTTTTTGTGTCCATTGCTTCAAAAGCATTTTCACATAATTTGTGTTTTCTGAAGAAACTGCAAGAGATATCTAACCCATACTTTCTGTGCAAGAGGGGCTTGTACATCTGCACAACATGTCTTTTAAAGTTTGAACCTATCTTATTGCATTTTTGAGTTATAGCAGTTTTTACTGTTTTATTGCTCCAAAAGCCTTTTCAGCCCATGAACAGTTGTTTGTGAGTTTTGAAAAAAAGTGCAAGAGCTATTCAAACCCTTTTTGCTGGGCAAGTAGGACCTGTCAATCTACACAATATATAGTTTAAAGTTTGAGTCTATCATATTAGGTTTTGGATTTATAGCTGTTTTTGTGTCCATTGCTTCAAAAGCATTTTCACATAATTTGTGTTTTCTGAAGAAACTGCAAGAGATATCTAACCCATACTTTCTGTGCAAGAGGGGCTTGTACATCTGCACAACATGTCTTTTAAAGTTTGAACCTATCTTATTGCATTTTTGAGTTATAGCAGTTTTTACTGTTTTATTGCTCCAAAAGCCTTTTCAGCCCATGAACAGTTGTTTGTGAGTTTTGAAAAAAAGTGCAAGAGCTATTCAAACCCTTTTTGCTGGGCAAGTAGGACCTGTCAATCTACACAATATATAGTTTAAAGTTTGAGTCTATCATATTAGGTTTTGGATTTATAGCTGTTTTTGTGTCTATTGCTTCAAAAGCATTTTCACATAATTTGTGTTTTTTGAAGAAACTGCAAGAGATATCTAACCCATACTTTCTGTGCAAGAGGGGCTTGTACATCTGCACAACATGTCTTTTAAAGTTTGAACCTATCTTATTGCATTTTTGAGTTATAGCAGTTTTTACTGTTTTATTGCTCCAAAAGCCTTTTCAGCCCATGAACAGTTGTTTGTGAGTTTTGAAAAAAAGTGCAAGAGCTATTCAAACCCTTTTTGCTGGGCAAGTAGGACCTGTCAATCTACACAATATGTAGTTTAAAGTTTGAGTCTATCATATTAGGTTTTGGATTTATAGCTGTTTTTGTGTCTATTGCTTCAAAAGCATTTTCACATAATTTGTGTTTTCTGAAGAAACTGCAAGAGATATCTAACCCATACTTTCTGTGCAAGAGGGGCTTGTACATCTGCACAACATGTCTTTTAAAGTTTGAACCTATCTTATTGCATTTTTGAGTTATAGCAGTTTTTACTGTTTTATTGCTCCAAAAGCCTTTTCAGCCCATGAACAGTTGTTTGTGAGTTTTGAAAAAAAGTGCAAGAGCTATTCAAACCCTTTTTGCTGGGCAAAGCAGGACCTGTCAATCTACACAATATATAGTTTAAAGTTTGAGTCTATCATATTAGGTTTTGGATTTATAGCTGTTTTTGTGTCCATTGCTTCAAAAGCATTTTCACATAATTTGTGTTTTCTGAAGAAACTGCAAGAGATATCTAACCCATACTTTCTGTGCAAGAGGGGCTTGTACATCTGCACAACATGTCTTTTAAAGTTTGAACCTATCTTATTGCATTTTTGAGTTATAGCAGTTTTTACTGTTTTATTGCTCCAAAAGCCTTTTCAGCCCATGAACAGTTGTTTGTGAGTTTTGAAAAAAAGTGCAAGAGCTATTCAAACCCTTTTTGCTGGGCAAGTAGGACCTGTCAATCTACACAATATATAGTTTAAAGTTTGAGTCTATCATATTAGGTTTTGGATTTATAGCTGTTTTTGTGTCCATTGCTTCAAAAGCATTTTCACATAATTTGTGTTTTCTGAAGAAACTGCAAGAGATATCTAACCCATACTTTCTGTGCAAGAGGGGCTTGTACATCTGCACAACATGTCTTTTAAAGTTTGAACCTATCTTATTGCATTTTTGAGTTATAGCAGTTTTTACTGTTTTATTGCTCCAAAAGCCTTTTCAGCCCATGAACAGTTGTTTGTGAGTTTTGAAAAAAAGTGCAAGAGCTATTCAAACCCTTTTTGCTGGGCAAGTAGGACCTGTCAATCTACACAATATATAGTTTAAAGTTTGAGTCTATCATATTAGGTTTTGGATTTATAGCTGTTTTTGTGTCTATTGCTTCAAAAGCATTTTCACATAATTTGTGTTTTCTGAAGAAACTGCAAGAGATATCTAACCCATACTTTCTGTGCAAGAGGGGCTTGTACATCTGCACAACATGTCTTTTAAAGTTTGAACCTATCTTATTGCATTTTTGAGTTATAGCAGTTTTTACTGTTTTATTGCTCCAAAAGCCTTTTCAGCCCATGAACAGTTGTTTGTGAGTTTTGAAAAAAAGTGCAAGAGCTATTCAAACCCTTTTTGCTGGGCAAGTAGGACCTGTCAATCTACACAATATATAGTTTAAAGTTTGAGTCTATCATATTAGGTTTTGGATTTATAGCTGTTTTTGTGTCTATTGCTTCAAAAGCATTTTCACATAATTTGTGTTTTCTGAAGAAACTGCAAGAGATATCTAACCCATACTTTCTGTGCAAGAGGGGCTTGTACATCTGCACAACATGTCTTTTAAAGTTTGAACCTATCTTATTGCATTTTTGAGTTATAGCAGTTTTTACTGTTTTATTGCTCCAAAAGCCTTTTCAGCCCATGAACAGTTGTTTGTGAGTTTTGAAAAAAAGTGCAAGAGCTATTCAAACCCTTTTTGCTGGGCAAGTAGGACCTGTAAATCTACACAATATATAGTTTAAAGTTTGAGTCTATCATATTAGGTTTTGGATTTATAGCTGTTTTTGTGTCCATTGCTTCAAAAGCATTTTCACATAATTTGTGTTTTCTGAAGAAACTGCAAGAGATATCTAACCCATACTTTCTGTGCAAGAGGGGCTTGTACATCTGCACAACATGTCTTTTAAAGTTTGAACCTATCTTATTGCATTTTTGAGTTATAGCAGTTTTTACTGTTTTATTGCTCCAAAAGCCTTTTCAGCTCATGAACAGTTGTTTGTGAGTTTTGAAAAAAAGTGCAAGAGCTATTCAAACCCTTTTTGCTGGGCAAGTAGGACCTGTAAATCTACACAATATATAGTTTAAAGTTTGAGTCTATCATATTAGGTTTTGGATTTATAGCTGTTTTTGTGTCCATTGCTTCAAACGCATTTTCACATAATTTGTGTTTTTTGAAGAAACTGCAAGAGATATCTAACCCATACTTTCTGTGCAAGAGGGGCTTGTACATCTGCACAACATGTCTTTTAAAGTTTGAACCTATCTTATTGCATTTTTGAGTTATAGCAGTTTTTACTGTTTTATTGCTCCAAAAGCCTTTTCAGCCCATGAACAGTTGTTTGTGAGTTTTGAAAAAAAGTGCAAGAGCTATTCAAACCCTTTTTGCTGGGCAAGTAGGACCTGTCAATCTACACAATATATAGTTTAAAGTTTGAGTCTATCATATTAGGTTTTGGATTTATAGCTGTTTTTGTGTCCATTGCTTCAAACGCATTTTCACATAATTTGTGTTTTTTGAAGAAACTGCAAGAGATATCTAACCCATACTTTCTGTGCAAGAGGGGCTTGTACATCTGCACAACATGTCTTTTAAAGTTTGAACCTATCTTATTGCATTTTTGAGTTATAGCAGTTTTTACTGTTTTATTGCTCCAAAAGCCTTTTCAGCCCATGAACAGTTGTTTGTGAGTTTTGAAAAAAAGTGCAAGAGCTATTCAAACCCTTTTTGCTGGGCAAGTAGGACCTGTCAATCTACACAATATATAGTTTAAAGTTTGAGTCTATCATATTAGGTTTTGGATTTATAGCTGTTTTTGTGTCTATTGCTTCAAAAGCATTTTCACATAATTTGTGTTTTCTGAAGAAACTGCAAGAGATATCTAACCCATACTTTCTGTGCAAGAGGGGCTTGTACATCTGCACAACATGTCTTTTAAAGTTTGAACCTATCTTATTGCATTTTTGAGTTATAGCAGTTTTTACTGTTTTATTGCTCCAAAAGCCTTTTCAGCCCATGAACAGTTGTTTGTGAGTTTTGAAAAAAAGTGCAAGAGCTATTCAAACCCTTTTTGCTGGGCAAAGCAGGACCTGTCAATCTACACAATATATAGTTTAAAGTTTGAGTCTATCATATTAGGTTTTGGATTTATAGCTGTTTTTGTGTCCATTGCTTCAAAAGCATTTTCACATAATTTGTGTTTTCTGAAGAAACTGCAAGAGATATCTAACCCATACTTTCTGTGCAAGAGGGGCTTGTACATCTGCACAACATGTCTTTTAAAGTTTGAACCTATCTTATTGCATTTTTGAGTTATAGCAGTTTTTACTGTTTTATTGCTCCAAAAGCCTTTTCAGCCCATGAACAGTTGTTTGTGAGTTTTGAAAAAAAGTGCAAGAGCTATTCAAACCCTTTTTGCTGGGCAAGTAGGACCTGTCAATCTACACAATATATAGTTTAAAGTTTGAGTCTATCATATTAGGTTTTGGATTTATAGCTGTTTTTGTGTCCATTGCTTCAAAAGCATTTTCACATAATTTGTGTTTTCTGAAGAAACTGCAAGAGATATCTAACCCATACTTTCTGTGCAAGAGGGGCTTGTACATCTGCACAACATGTCTTTTAAAGTTTGAACCTATCTTATTGCATTTTTGAGTTATAGCAGTTTTTACTGTTTTATTGCTCCAAAAGCCTTTTCAGCCCATGAACAGTTGTTTGTGAGTTTTGAAAAAAAGTGCAAGAGCTATTCAAACCCTTTTTGCTGGGCAAGTAGGACCTGTCAATCTACACAATATATAGTTTAAAGTTTGAGTCTATCATATTAGGTTTTGGATTTATAGCTGTTTTTGTGTCTATTGCTTCAAAAGCATTTTCACATAATTTGTGTTTTCTGAAGAAACTGCAAGAGATATCTAACCCATACTTTCTGTGCAAGAGGGGCTTGTACATCTGCACAACATGTCTTTTAAAGTTTGAACCTATCTTATTGCATTTTTGAGTTATAGCAGTTTTTACTGTTTTATTGCTCCAAAAGCCTTTTCAGCCCATGAACAGTTGTTTGTGAGTTTTGAAAAAAAGTGCAAGAGCTATTCAAACCCTTTTTGCTGGGCAAGTAGGACCTGTCAATCTACACAATATATAGTTTAAAGTTTGAGTCTATCATATTAGGTTTTGGATTTATAGCTGTTTTTGTGTCTATTGCTTCAAAAGCATTTTCACATAATTTGTGTTTTCTGAAGAAACTGCAAGAGATATCTAACCCATACTTTCTGTGCAAGAGGGGCTTGTACATCTGCACAACATGTCTTTTAAAGTTTGAACCTATCTTATTGCATTTTTGAGTTATAGCAGTTTTTACTGTTTTATTGCTCCAAAAGCCTTTTCAGCCCATGAACAGTTGTTTGTGAGTTTTGAAAAAAAGTGCAAGAGCTATTCAAACCCTTTTTGCTGGGCAAGTAGGACCTGTAAATCTACACAATATATAGTTTAAAGTTTGAGTCTATCATATTAGGTTTTGGATTTATAGCTGTTTTTGTGTCCATTGCTTCAAAAGCATTTTCACATAATTTGTGTTTTCTGAAGAAACTGCAAGAGATATCTAACCCATACTTTCTGTGCAAGAGGGGCTTGTACATCTGCACAACATGTCTTTTAAAGTTTGAACCTATCTTATTGCATTTTTGAGTTATAGCAGTTTTTACTGTTTTATTGCTCCAAAAGCCTTTTCAGCTCATGAACAGTTGTTTGTGAGTTTTGAAAAAAAGTGCAAGAGCTATTCAAACCCTTTTTGCTGGGCAAGTAGGACCTGTAAATCTACACAATATATAGTTTAAAGTTTGAGTCTATCATATTAGGTTTTGGATTTATAGCTGTTTTTGTGTCCATTGCTTCAAACGCATTTTCACATAATTTGTGTTTTTTGAAGAAACTGCAAGAGATATCTAACCCATACTTTCTGTGCAAGAGGGGCTTGTACATCTGCACAACATGTCTTTTAAAGTTTGAACCTATCTTATTGCATTTTTGAGTTATAGCAGTTTTTACTGTTTTATTGCTCCAAAAGCCTTTTCAGCCCATGAACAGTTGTTTGTGAGTTTTGAAAAAAAGTGCAAGAGCTATTCAAACCCTTTTTGCTGGGCAAGTAGGACCTGTCAATCTACACAATATATAGTTTAAAGTTTGAGTCTATCATATTAGGTTTTGGATTTATAGCTGTTTTTGTGTCCATTGCTTCAAACGCATTTTCACATAATTTGTGTTTTTTGAAGAAACTGCAAGAGATATCTAACCCATACTTTCTGTGCAAGAGGGGCTTGTACATCTGCACAACATGTCTTTTAAAGTTTGAACCTATCTTATTGCATTTTTGAGTTATAGCAGTTTTTACTGTTTTATTGCTCCAAAAGCCTTTTCAGCCCATGAACAGTTGTTTGTGAGTTTTGAAAAAAAGTGCAAGAGCTATTCAAACCCTTTTTGCTGGGCAAGTAGGACCTGTCAATCTACACAATATATAGTTTAAAGTTTGAGTCTATCATATTAGGTTTTGGATTTATAGCTGTTTTTGTGTCTATTGCTTCAAAAGCATTTTCACATAATTTGTGTTTTCTGAAGAAACTGCAAGAGATATCTAACCCATACTTTCTGTGCAAGAGGGGCTTGTACATCTGCACAACATGTCTTTTAAAGTTTGAACCTATCTTATTGCATTTTTGAGTTATAGCAGTTTTTACTGTTTTATTGCTCCAAAAGCCTTTTCAGCCCATGAACAGTTGTTTGTGAGTTTTGAAAAAAAGTGCAAGAGCTATTCAAACCCTTTTTGCTGGGCAAGTAGGACCTGTCAATCTACACAATATATAGTTTAAAGTTTGAGTCTATCATATTAGGTTTTGGATTTATAGCTGTTTTTGTGTCTATTGCTTCAAAAGCATTTTCACATAATTTGTGTTTTCTGAAGAAACTGCAAGAGATATCTAACCCATACTTTCTGTGCAAGAGGGGCTTGTACATCTGCACAACATGTCTTTTAAAGTTTGAACCTATCTTATTGCATTTTTGAGTTATAGCAGTTTTTACTGTTTTATTGCTCCAAAAGCCTTTTCAGCCCATGAACAGTTGTTTGTGAGTTTTGAAAAAAAGTGCAAGAGCTATTCAAACCCTTTTTGCTGGGCAAGTAGGACCTGTAAATCTACACAATATATAGTTTAAAGTTTGAGTCTATCATATTAGGTTTTGGATTTATAGCTGTTTTTGTGTCCATTGCTTCAAAAGCATTTTCACATAATTTGTGTTTTCTGAAGAAACTGCAAGAGATATCTAACCCATACTTTCTGTGCAAGAGGGGCTTGTACATCTGCACAACATGTCTTTTAAAGTTTGAACCTATCTTATTGCATTTTTGAGTTATAGCAGTTTTTACTGTTTTATTGCTCCAAAAGCCTTTTCAGCTCATGAACAGTTGTTTGTGAGTTTTGAAAAAAAGTGCAAGAGCTATTCAAACCCTTTTTGCTGGGCAAGTAGGACCTGTAAATCTACACAATATATAGTTTAAAGTTTGAGTCTATCATATTAGGTTTTGGATTTATAGCTGTTTTTGTGTCCATTGCTTCAAACGCATTTTCACATAATTTGTGTTTTTTGAAGAAACTGCAAGAGATATCTAACCCATACTTTCTGTGCAAGAGGGGCTTGTACATCTGCACAACATGTCTTTTAAAGTTTGAACCTATCTTATTGCATTTTTGAGTTATAGCAGTTTTTACTGTTTTATTGCTCCAAAAGCCTTTTCAGCCCATGAACAGTTGTTTGTGAGTTTTGAAAAAAAGTGCAAGAGCTATTCAAACCCTTTTTGCTGGGCAAGTAGGACCTGTCAATCTACACAATATATAGTTTAAAGTTTGAGTCTATCATATTAGGTTTTGGATTTATAGCTGTTTTTGTGTCCATTGCTTCAAACGCATTTTCACATAATTTGTGTTTTTTGAAGAAACTGCAAGAGATATCTAACCCATACTTTCTGTGCAAGAGGGGCTTGTACATCTGCACAACATGTCTTTTAAAGTTTGAACCTATCTTATTGCATTTTTGAGTTATAGCAGTTTTTACTGTTTTATTGCTCCAAAAGCCTTTTCAGCCCATGAACAGTTGTTTGTGAGTTTTGAAAAAAAGTGCAAGAGCTATTCAAACCCTTTTTGCTGGGCAAGTAGGACCTGTCAATCTACACAATATATAGTTTAAAGTTTGAGTCTATCATATTAGGTTTTGGATTTATAGCTGTTTTTGTGTCTATTGCTTCAAAAGCATTTTCACATAATTTGTGTTTTCTGAAGAAACTGCAAGAGATATCTAACCCATACTTTCTGTGCAAGAGGGGCTTGTACATCTGCACAACATGTCTTTTAAAGTTTGAACCTATCTTATTGCATTTTTGAGTTATAGCAGTTTTTACTGTTTTATTGCTCCAAAAGCCTTTTCAGCCCATGAACAGTTGTTTGTGAGTTTTGAAAAAAAGTGCAAGAGCTATTCAAACCCTTTTTGCTGGGCAAGTAGGACCTGTAAATCTACACAATATATAGTTTAAAGTTTGAGTCTATCATATTAGGTTTTGGATTTATAGCTGTTTTTGTGTCCATTGCTTCAAACGCATTTTCACATAATTTGTGTTTTTTGAAGAAACTGCAAGAGATATCCAACCCATACTTTCTGTGCAAGAGGGGCTTGTGCATCTGCACAACATGTCTTTTAAAGTTTGAACCTATCTTATTGCATTTTTGAGTTATAGCAGTTTTTACTGTTTTATTGCTCCAAAAGCCTTTTCAGCCCATGAACAGTTGTTTGTGAGTTTTGAAAAAAAGTGCAAGAGCTATTCAAACCCTTTTTGCTGGGCAAGTAGGACCTGTAAATCTACACAATATATAGTTTAAAGTTTGAGTCTATCATATTAGGTTTTGGATTTATAGCTGTTTTTGTGTCTATTGCTTCAAAAGCATTTTCACATAATTTGTGTTTTTTGAAGAAACTGCAAGAGATATCTAACCCATACTTTCTGTGCAAGAGGGGCTTGTACATCTGCACAACATGTCTTTTAAAGTTTGAACCTATCTTATTGCATTTTTGAGTTATAGCAGTTTTTACTGTTTTATTGCTCCAAAAGCCTTTTCAGCCCATGAACAGTTGTTTGTGAGTTTTGAAAAAAAGTGCAAGAGCTATTCAAACCCTTTTTGCTGGGCAAGTAGGACCTGTAAATCTACACAATATATAGTTTAAAGTTTGAGTCTATCATATTAGGTTTTGGATTTATAGCTGTTTTTGTGTCCATTGCTTCAAACGCATTTTCACATAATTTGTGTTTTTTGAAGAAACTGCAAGAGATATCTAACCCATACTTTCTGTGCAAGAGGGGCTTGTACATCTGCACAACATGTCTTTTAAAGTTTGAACCTATCTTATTGCATTTTTGAGTTATAGCAGTTTTTACTGTTTTATTGCTCCAAAAGCCTTTTCAGCCCATGAACAGTTGTTTGTGAGTTTTGAAAAAAAGTGCAAGAGCTATTCAAACCCTTTTTGCTGGGCAAGTAGGACCTGTAAATCTACACAATATATAGTTTAAAGTTTGAGTCTATCATATTAGGTTTTGGATTTATAGCTGTTTTTGTGTCTATTGCTTCAAAAGCATTTTCACATAATTTGTGTTTTTTGAAGAAACTGCAAGAGATATCTAACCCATACTTTCTGTGCAAGAGGGGCTTGTACATCTGCACAACATGTCTTTTAAAGTTTGAACCTATCTTATTGCATTTTTGAGTTATAGCAGTTTTTACTGTTTTATTGCTCCAAAAGCCTTTTCAGCCCATGAACAGTTGTTTGTGAGTTTTGAAAAAAAGTGCAAGAGCTATTCAAACCCTTTTTGCTGGGCAAGTAGGACCTGTAAATCTACACAATATATAGTTTAAAGTTTGAGTCTATCATATTAGGTTTTGGATTTATAGCTGTTTTTGTGTCCATTGCTTCAAACGCATTTTCACATAATTTGTGTTTTTTGAAGAAACTGCAAGAGATATCTAACCCATACTTTCTGTGCAAGAGGGGCTTGTACATCTGCACAACATGTCTTTTAAAGTTTGAACCTATCTTATTGCATTTTTGAGTTATAGCAGTTTTTACTGTTTTATTGCTCCAAAAGCCTTTTCAGCCCATGAACAGTTGTTTGTGAGTTTTGAAAAAAAGTGCAAGAGCTATTCAAACCCTTTTTGCTGGGCAAGTAGGACCTGTCAATCTACACAATATATAGTTTAAAGTTTGAGTCTATCATATTAGGTTTTGGATTTATAGCTGTTTTTGTGTCCATTGCTTCAAACGCATTTTCACATAATTTGTGTTTTTTGAAGAAACTGCAAGAGATATCTAACCCATACTTTCTGTGCAAGAGGGGCTTGTACATCTGCACAACATGTCTTTTAAAGTTTGAACCTATCTTATTGCATTTTTGAGTTATAGCAGTTTTTACTGTTTTATTGCTCCAAAAGCCTTTTCAGCCCATGAACAGTTGTTTGTGAGTTTTGAAAAAAAGTGCAAGAGCTATTCAAACCCTTTTTGCTGGGCAAGTAGGACCTGTCAATCTACACAATATATAGTTTAAAGTTTGAGTCTATCATATTAGGTTTTGGATTTATAGCTGTTTTTGTGTCTATTGCTTCAAAAGCATTTTCACATAATTTGTGTTTTCTGAAGAAACTGCAAGAGATATCTAACCCATACTTTCTGTGCAAGAGGGGCTTGTACATCTGCACAACATGTCTTTTAAAGTTTGAACCTATCTTATTGCATTTTTGAGTTATAGCAGTTTTTACTGTTTTATTGCTCCAAAAGCCTTTTCAGCCCATGAACAGTTGTTTGTGAGTTTTGAAAAAAAGTGCAAGAGCTATTCAAACCCTTTTTGCTGGGCAAAGCAGGACCTGTCAATCTACACAATATATAGTTTAAAGTTTGAGTCTATCATATTAGGTTTTGGATTTATAGCTGTTTTTGTGTCCATTGCTTCAAAAGCATTTTCACATAATTTGTGTTTTCTGAAGAAACTGCAAGAGATATCTAACCCATACTTTCTGTGCAAGAGGGGCTTGTACATCTGCACAACATGTCTTTTAAAGTTTGAACCTATCTTATTGCATTTTTGAGTTATAGCAGTTTTTACTGTTTTATTGCTCCAAAAGCCTTTTCAGCCCATGAACAGTTGTTTGTGAGTTTTGAAAAAAAGTGCAAGAGCTATTCAAACCCTTTTTGCTGGGCAAGTAGGACCTGTCAATCTACACAATATATAGTTTAAAGTTTGAGTCTATCATATTAGGTTTTGGATTTATAGCTGTTTTTGTGTCCATTGCTTCAAAAGCATTTTCACATAATTTGTGTTTTCTGAAGAAACTGCAAGAGATATCTAACCCATACGTTCTGTGCAAGAGGGGCTTGTACATCTGCACAACATGTCTTTTAAAGTTTGAACCTATCTTATTGCATTTTTGAGTTATAGCAGTTTTTACTGTTTTATTGCTCCAAAAGCCTTTTCAGCCCATGAACAGTTGTTTGTGAGTTTTGAAAAAAAGTGCAAGAGCTATTCAAACCCTTTTTGCTGGGCAAGTAGGACCTGTCAATCTACACAATATATAGTTTAAAGTTTGAGTCTATCATATTAGGTTTTGGATTTATAGCTGTTTTTGTGTCTATTGCTTCAAAAGCATTTTCACATAATTTGTGTTTTCTGAAGAAACTGCAAGAGATATCTAACCCATACTTTCTGTGCAAGAGGGGCTTGTACATCTGCACAACATGTCTTTTAAAGTTTGAACCTATCTTATTGCATTTTTGAGTTATAGCAGTTTTTACTGTTTTATTGCTCCAAAAGCCTTTTCAGCCCATGAACAGTTGTTTGTGAGTTTTGAAAAAAAGTGCAAGAGCTATTCAAACCCTTTTTGCTGGGCAAGTAGGACCTGTAAATCTACACAATATATAGTTTAAAGTTTGAGTCTATCATATTAGGTTTTGGATTTATAGCTGTTTTTGTGTCCATTGCTTCAAAAGCATTTTCACATAATTTGTGTTTTCTGAAGAAACTGCAAGAGATATCTAACCCATACTTTCTGTGCAAGAGGGGCTTGTACATCTGCACAACATGTCTTTTAAAGTTTGAACCTATCTTATTGCATTTTTGAGTTATAGCAGTTTTTACTGTTTTATTGCTCCAAAAGCCTTTTCAGCTCATGAACAGTTGTTTGTGAGTTTTGAAAAAAAGTGCAAGAGCTATTCAAACCCTTTTTGCTGGGCAAGTAGGACCTGTAAATCTACACAATATATAGTTTAAAGTTTGAGTCTATCATATTAGGTTTTGGATTTATAGCTGTTTTTGTGTCCATTGCTTCAAACGCATTTTCACATAATTTGTGTTTTTTGAAGAAACTGCAAGAGATATCTAACCCATACTTTCTGTGCAAGAGGGGCTTGTACATCTGCACAACATGTCTTTTAAAGTTTGAACCTATCTTATTGCATTTTTGAGTTATAGCAGTTTTTACTGTTTTATTGCTCCAAAAGCCTTTTCAGCCCATGAACAGTTGTTTGTGAGTTTTGAAAAAAAGTGCAAGAGCTATTCAAACCCTTTTTGCTGGGCAAGTAGGACCTGTCAATCTACACAATATATAGTTTAAAGTTTGAGTCTATCATATTAGGTTTTGGATTTATAGCTGTTTTTGTGTCCATTGCTTCAAACGCATTTTCACATAATTTGTGTTTTTTGAAGAAACTGCAAGAGATATCTAACCCATACTTTCTGTGCAAGAGGGGCTTGTACATCTGCACAACATGTCTTTTAAAGTTTGAACCTATCTTATTGCATTTTTGAGTTATAGCAGTTTTTACTGTTTTATTGCTCCAAAAGCCTTTTCAGCCCATGAACAGTTGTTTGTGAGTTTTGAAAAAAAGTGCAAGAGCTATTCAAACCCTTTTTGCTGGGCAAGTAGGACCTGTCAATCTACACAATATATAGTTTAAAGTTTGAGTCTATCATATTAGGTTTTGGATTTATAGCTGTTTTTGTGTCTATTGCTTCAAAAGCATTTTCACATAATTTGTGTTTTCTGAAGAAACTGCAAGAGATATCTAACCCATACTTTCTGTGCAAGAGGGGCTTGTACATCTGCACAACATGTCTTTTAAAGTTTGAACCTATCTTATTGCATTTTTGAGTTATAGCAGTTTTTACTGTTTTATTGCTCCAAAAGCCTTTTCAGCCCATGAACAGTTGTTTGTGAGTTTTGAAAAAAAGTGCAAGAGCTATTCAAACCCTTTTTGCTGGGCAAGTAGGACCTGTAAATCTACACAATATATAGTTTAAAGTTTGAGTCTATCATATTAGGTTTTGGATTTATAGCTGTTTTTGTGTCCATTGCTTCAAACGCATTTTCACATAATTTGTGTTTTTTGAAGAAACTGCAAGAGATATCCAACCCATACTTTCTGTGCAAGAGGGGCTTGTGCATCTGCACAACATGTCTTTTAAAGTTTGAACCTATCTTATTGCATTTTTGAGTTATAGCAGTTTTTACTGTTTTATTGCTCCAAAAGCCTTTTCAGCCCATGAACAGTTGTTTGTGAGTTTTGAAAAAAAGTGCAAGAGCTATTCAAACCCTTTTTGCTGGGCAAGTAGGACCTGTAAATCTACACAATATATAGTTTAAAGTTTGAGTCTATCATATTAGGTTTTGGATTTATAGCTGTTTTTGTGTCTATTGCTTCAAAAGCATTTTCACATAATTTGTGTTTTTTGAAGAAACTGCAAGAGATATCTAACCCATACTTTCTGTGCAAGAGGGGCTTGTACATCTGCACAACATGTCTTTTAAAGTTTGAACCTATCTTATTGCATTTTTGAGTTATAGCAGTTTTTACTGTTTTATTGCTCCAAAAGCCTTTTCAGCCCATGAACAGTTGTTTGTGAGTTTTGAAAAAAAGTGCAAGAGCTATTCAAACCCTTTTTGCTGGGCAAGTAGGACCTGTAAATCTACACAATATATAGTTTAAAGTTTGAGTCTATCATATTAGGTTTTGGATTTATAGCTGTTTTTGTGTCCATTGCTTCAAACGCATTTTCACATAATTTGTGTTTTTTGAAGAAACTGCAAGAGATATCTAACCCATACTTTCTGTGCAAGAGGGGCTTGTACATCTGCACAACATGTCTTTTAAAGTTTGAACCTATCTTATTGCATTTTTGAGTTATAGCAGTTTTTACTGTTTTATTGCTCCAAAAGCCTTTTCAGCCCATGAACAGTTGTTTGTGAGTTTTGAAAAAAAGTGCAAGAGCTATTCAAACCCTTTTCGCTGGGCAAGTAGGACCTGTAAATCTACACAATATATAGTTTAAAGTTTGAGTCTATCATATTAGGTTTTGGATTTATAGCTGTTTTTGTGTCTATTGCTTCAAAAGCATTTTCACATAATTTGTGTTTTTTGAAGAAACTGCAAGAGATATCTAACCCATACTTTCTGTGCAAGAGGGGCTTGTACATCTGCACAACATGTCTTTTAAAGTTTGAACCTATCTTATTGCATTTTTGAGTTATAGCAGTTTTTACTGTTTTATTGCTCCAAAAGCCTTTTCAGCCCATGAACAGTTGTTTGTGAGTTTTGAAAAAAAGTGCAAGAGCTATTCAAACCCTTTTTGCTGGGCAAGTAGGACCTGTAAATCTACACAATATATAGTTTAAAGTTTGAGTCTATCATATTAGGTTTTGGATTTATAGCTGTTTTTGTGTCCATTGCTTCAAACGCATTTTCACATAATTTGTGTTTTTTGAAGAAACTGCAAGAGATATCTAACCCATACTTTCTGTGCAAGAGGGGCTTGTACATCTGCACAACATGTCTTTTAAAGTTTGAACCTATCTTATTGCATTTTTGAGTTATAGCAGTTTTTACTGTTTTATTGCTCCAAAAGCCTTTTCAGCCCATGAACAGTTGTTTGTGAGTTTTGAAAAAAAGTGCAAGAGCTATTCAAACCCTTTTTGCTGGGCAAGTAGGACCTGTCAATCTACACAATATATAGTTTAAAGTTTGAGTCTATCATATTAGGTTTTGGATTTATAGCTGTTTTTGTGTCTATTGCTTCAAAAGCATTTTCACATAATTTGTGTTTTCTGAAGAAACTGCAAGAGATATCTAACCCATACTTTCTGTGCAAGAGGGGCTTGTACATCTGCACAACATGTCTTTTAAAGTTTGAACCTATCTTATTGCATTTTTGAGTTATAGCAGTTTTTACTGTTTTATTGCTCCAAAAGCCTTTTCAGCCCATGAACAGTTGTTTGTGAGTTTTGAAAAAAAGTGCAAGAGCTATTCAAACCCTTTTTGCTGGGCAAGTAGGACCTGTAAATCTACACAATATATAGTTTAAAGTTTGAGTCTATCATATTAGGTTTTGGATTTATAGCTGTTTTTGTGTCCATTGCTTCAAAAGCATTTTCACATAATTTGTGTTTTCTGAAGAAACTGCAAGAGATATCTAACCCATACTTTCTGTGCAAGAGGGGCTTGTACATCTGCACAACATGTCTTTTAAAGTTTGAACCTATCTTATTGCATTTTTGAGTTATAGCAGTTTTTACTGTTTTATTGCTCCAAAAGCCTTTTCAGCTCATGAACAGTTGTTTGTGAGTTTTGAAAAAAAGTGCAAGAGCTATTCAAACCCTTTTTGCTGGGCAAGTAGGACCTGTAAATCTACACAATATATAGTTTAAAGTTTGAGTCTATCATATTAGGTTTTGGATTTATAGCTGTTTTTGTGTCCATTGCTTCAAACGCATTTTCACATAATTTGTGTTTTTTGAAGAAACTGCAAGAGATATCTAACCCATACTTTCTGTGCAAGAGGGGCTTGTACATCTGCACAACATGTCTTTTAAAGTTTGAACCTATCTTATTGCATTTTTGAGTTATAGCAGTTTTTACTGTTTTATTGCTCCAAAAGCCTTTTCAGCCCATGAACAGTTGTTTGTGAGTTTTGAAAAAAAGTGCAAGAGCTATTCAAACCCTTTTTGCTGGGCAAGTAGGACCTGTCAATCTACACAATATATAGTTTAAAGTTTGAGTCTATCATATTAGGTTTTGGATTTATAGCTGTTTTTGTGTCCATTGCTTCAAACGCATTTTCACATAATTTGTGTTTTTTGAAGAAACTGCAAGAGATATCTAACCCATACTTTCTGTGCAAGAGGGGCTTGTACATCTGCACAACATGTCTTTTAAAGTTTGAACCTATCTTATTGCATTTTTGAGTTATAGCAGTTTTTACTGTTTTATTGCTCCAAAAGCCTTTTCAGCCCATGAACAGTTGTTTGTGAGTTTTGAAAAAAAGTGCAAGAGCTATTCAAACCCTTTTTGCTGGGCAAGTAGGACCTGTCAATCTACACAATATATAGTTTAAAGTTTGAGTCTATCATATTAGGTTTTGGATTTATAGCTGTTTTTGTGTCCATTGCTTCAAACGCATTTTCACATAATTTGTGTTTTTTGAAGAAACTGCAAGAGATATCTAACCCATACTTTCTGTGCAAGAGGGGCTTGTACATCTGCACAACATGTCTTTTAAAGTTTGAACCTATCTTATTGCATTTTTGAGTTATAGCAGTTTTTACTGTTTTATTGCTCCAAAAGCCTTTTCAGCCCATGAACAGTTGTTTGTGAGTTTTGAAAAAAAGTGCAAGAGCTATTCAAACCCTTTTTGCTGGGCAAGTAGGACCTGTCAATCTACACAATATATAGTTTAAAGTTTGAGTCTATCATATTAGGTTTTGGATTTATAGCTGTTTTTGTGTCTATTGCTTCAAAAGCATTTTCACATAATTTGTGTTTTCTGAAGAAACTGCAAGAGATATCTAACCCATACTTTCTGTGCAAGAGGGGCTTGTACATCTGCACAACATGTCTTTTAAAGTTTGAACCTATCTTATTGCATTTTTGAGTTATAGCAGTTTTTACTGTTTTATTGCTCCAAAAGCCTTTTCAGCCCATGAACAGTTGTTTGTGAGTTTTGAAAAAAAGTGCAAGAGCTATTCAAACCCTTTTTGCTGGGCAAAGCAGGACCTGTCAATCTACACAATATATAGTTTAAAGTTTGAGTCTATCATATTAGGTTTTGGATTTATAGCTGTTTTTGTGTCCATTGCTTCAAAAGCATTTTCACATAATTTGTGTTTTCTGAAGAAACTGCAAGAGATATCTAACCCATACTTTCTGTGCAAGAGGGGCTTGTACATCTGCACAACATGTCTTTTAAAGTTTGAACCTATCTTATTGCATTTTTGAGTTATAGCAGTTTTTACTGTTTTATTGCTCCAAAAGCCTTTTCAGCCCATGAACAGTTGTTTGTGAGTTTTGAAAAAAAGTGCAAGAGCTATTCAAACCCTTTTTGCTGGGCAAGTAGGACCTGTCAATCTACACAATATATAGTTTAAAGTTTGAGTCTATCATATTAGGTTTTGGATTTATAGCTGTTTTTGTGTCCATTGCTTCAAAAGCATTTTCACATAATTTGTGTTTTCTGAAGAAACTGCAAGAGATATCTAACCCATACTTTCTGTGCAAGAGGGGCTTGTACATCTGCACAACATGTCTTTTAAAGTTTGAACCTATCTTATTGCATTTTTGAGTTATAGCAGTTTTTACTGTTTTATTGCTCCAAAAGCCTTTTCAGCCCATGAACAGTTGTTTGTGAGTTTTGAAAAAAAGTGCAAGAGCTATTCAAACCCTTTTTGCTGGGCAAGTAGGACCTGTCAATCTACACAATATATAGTTTAAAGTTTGAGTCTATCATATTAGGTTTTGGATTTATAGCTGTTTTTGTGTCTATTGCTTCAAAAGCATTTTCACATAATTTGTGTTTTCTGAAGAAACTGCAAGAGATATCTAACCCATACTTTCTGTGCAAGAGGGGCTTGTACATCTGCACAACATGTCTTTTAAAGTTTGAACCTATCTTATTGCATTTTTGAGTTATAGCAGTTTTTACTGTTTTATTGCTCCAAAAGCCTTTTCAGCCCATGAACAGTTGTTTGTGAGTTTTGAAAAAAAGTGCAAGAGCTATTCAAACCCTTTTTGCTGGGCAAGTAGGACCTGTCAATCTACACAATATGTAGTTTAAAGTTTGAGTCTATCATATTAGGTTTTGGATTTATAGCTGTTTTTGTGTCTATTGCTTCAAAAGCATTTTCACATAATTTGTGTTTTCTGAAGAAACTGCAAGAGATATCTAACCCATACTTTCTGTGCAAGAGGGGCTTGTACATCTGCACAACATGTCTTTTAAAGTTTGAACCTATCTTATTGCATTTTTGAGTTATAGCAGTTTTTACTGTTTTATTGCTCCAAAAGCCTTTTCAGCCCATGAACAGTTGTTTGTGAGTTTTGAAAAAAAGTGCAAGAGCTATTCAAACCCTTTTTGCTGGGCAAAGCAGGACCTGTCAATCTACACAATATATAGTTTAAAGTTTGAGTCTATCATATTAGGTTTTGGATTTATAGCTGTTTTTGTGTCCATTGCTTCAAAAGCATTTTCACATAATTTGTGTTTTCTGAAGAAACTGCAAGAGATATCTAACCCATACTTTCTGTGCAAGAGGGGCTTGTACATCTGCACAACATGTCTTTTAAAGTTTGAACCTATCTTATTGCATTTTTGAGTTATAGCAGTTTTTACTGTTTTATTGCTCCAAAAGCCTTTTCAGCCCATGAACAGTTGTTTGTGAGTTTTGAAAAAAAGTGCAAGAGCTATTCAAACCCTTTTTGCTGGGCAAGTAGGACCTGTCAATCTACACAATATATAGTTTAAAGTTTGAGTCTATCATATTAGGTTTTGGATTTATAGCTGTTTTTGTGTCCATTGCTTCAAAAGCATTTTCACATAATTTGTGTTTTCTGAAGAAACTGCAAGACATATCTAACCCATACTTTCTGTGCAAGAGGGGCTTGTACATCTGCACAACATGTCTTTTAAAGTTTGAACCTATCTTATTGCATTTTTGAGTTATAGCAGTTTTTACTGTTTTATTGCTCCAAAAGCCTTTTCAGCCCATGAACAGTTGTTTGTGAGTTTTGAAAAAAAGTGCAAGAGCTATTCAAACCCTTTTTGCTGGGCAAGTAGGACCTGTCAATCTACACAATATATAGTTTAAAGTTTGAGTCTATCATATTAGGTTTTGGATTTATAGCTGTTTTTGTGTCTATTGCTTCAAAAGCATTTTCACATAATTTGTGTTTTTTGAAGAAACTGCAAGAGATATCTAACCCATACTTTCTGTGCAAGAGGGGCTTGTACATCTGCACAACATGTCTTTTAAAGTTTGAACCTATCTTATTGCATTTTTGAGTTATAGCAGTTTTTACTGTTTTATTGCTCCAAAAGCCTTTTCAGCCCATGAACAGTTGTTTGTGAGTTTTGAAAAAAAGTGCAAGAGCTATTCAAACCCTTTTTGCTGGGCAAGTAGGACCTGTCAATCTACACAATATGTAGTTTAAAGTTTGAGTCTATCATATTAGGTTTTGGATTTATAGCTGTTTTTGTGTCTATTGCTTCAAAAGCATTTTCACATAATTTGTGTTTTCTGAAGAAACTGCAAGAGATATCTAACCCATACTTTCTGTGCAAGAGGGGCTTGTACATCTGCACAACATGTCTTTTAAAGTTTGAACCTATCTTATTGCATTTTTGAGTTATAGCAGTTTTTACTGTTTTATTGCTCCAAAAGCCTTTTCAGCCCATGAACAGTTGTTTGTGAGTTTTGAAAAAAAGTGCAAGAGCTATTCAAACCCTTTTTGCTGGGCAAAGCAGGACCTGTCAATCTACACAATATATAGTTTAAAGTTTGAGTCTATCATATTAGGTTTTGGATTTATAGCTGTTTTTGTGTCCATTGCTTCAAAAGCATTTTCACATAATTTGTGTTTTCTGAAGAAACTGCAAGAGATATCTAACCCATACTTTCTGTGCAAGAGGGGCTTGTACATCTGCACAACATGTCTTTTAAAGTTTGAACCTATCTTATTGCATTTTTGAGTTATAGCAGTTTTTACTGTTTTATTGCTCCAAAAGCCTTTTCAGCCCATGAACAGTTGTTTGTGAGTTTTGAAAAAAAGTGCAAGAGCTATTCAAACCCTTTTTGCTGGGCAAGTAGGACCTGTCAATCTACACAATATATAGTTTAAAGTTTGAGTCTATCATATTAGGTTTTGGATTTATAGCTGTTTTTGTGTCTATTGCTTCAAAAGCATTTTCACATAATTTGTGTTTTCTGAAGAAACTGCAAGAGATATCTAACCCATACTTTCTGTGCAAGAGGGGCTTGTACATCTGCACAACATGTCTTTTAAAGTTTGAACCTATCTTATTGCATTTTTGAGTTATAGCAGTTTTTACTGTTTTATTGCTCCAAAAGCCTTTTCAGCCCATGAACAGTTGTTTGTGAGTTTTGAAAAAAAGTGCAAGAGCTATTCAAACCCTTTTTGCTGGGCAAGTAGGACCTGTAAATCTACACAATATATAGTTTAAAGTTTGAGTCTATCATATTAGGTTTTGGATTTATAGCTGTTTTTGTGTCCATTGCTTCAAAAGCATTTTCACATAATTTGTGTTTTCTGAAGAAACTGCAAGAGATATCTAACCCATACTTTCTGTGCAAGAGGGGCTTGTACATCTGCACAACATGTCTTTTAAAGTTTGAACCTATCTTATTGCATTTTTGAGTTATAGCAGTTTTTACTGTTTTATTGCTCCAAAAGCCTTTTCAGCTCATGAACAGTTGTTTGTGAGTTTTGAAAAAAAGTGCAAGAGCTATTCAAACCCTTTTTGCTGGGCAAGTAGGACCTGTAAATCTACACAATATATAGTTTAAAGTTTGAGTCTATCATATTAGGTTTTGGATTTATAGCTGTTTTTGTGTCCATTGCTTCAAACGCATTTTCACATAATTTGTGTTTTTTGAAGAAACTGCAAGAGATATCTAACCCATACTTTCTGTGCAAGAGGGGCTTGTACATCTGCACAACATGTCTTTTAAAGTTTGAACCTATCTTATTGCATTTTTGAGTTATAGCAGTTTTTACTGTTTTATTGCTCCAAAAGCCTTTTCAGCCCATGAACAGTTGTTTGTGAGTTTTGAAAAAAAGTGCAAGAGCTATTCAAACCCTTTTTGCTGGGCAAGTAGGACCTGTCAATCTACACAATATATAGTTTAAAGTTTGAGTCTATCATATTAGGTTTTGGATTTATAGCTGTTTTTGTGTCCATTGCTTCAAACGCATTTTCACATAATTTGTGTTTTTTGAAGAAACTGCAAGAGATATCTAACCCATACTTTCTGTGCAAGAGGGGCTTGTACATCTGCACAACATGTCTTTTAAAGTTTGAACCTATCTTATTGCATTTTTGAGTTATAGCAGTTTTTACTGTTTTATTGCTCCAAAAGCCTTTTCAGCCCATGAACAGTTGTTTGTGAGTTTTGAAAAAAAGTGCAAGAGCTATTCAAACCCTTTTTGCTGGGCAAGTAGGACCTGTCAATCTACACAATATATAGTTTAAAGTTTGAGTCTATCATATTAGGTTTTGGATTTATAGCTGTTTTTGTGTCTATTGCTTCAAAAGCATTTTCACATAATTTGTGTTTTCTGAAGAAACTGCAAGAGATATCTAACCCATACTTTCTGTGCAAGAGGGGCTTGTACATCTGCACAACATGTCTTTTAAAGTTTGAACCTATCTTATTGCATTTTTGAGTTATAGCAGTTTTTACTGTTTTATTGCTCCAAAAGCCTTTTCAGCCCATGAACAGTTTGTGAGTTTAGAAAAAAAGTGCAAGAGCTATTCAAACCCTTTTTGCTGGGCAAGTAGGACCTGTAAATCTACACAATATATAGTTTAAAGTTTGAGTCTATCATATTAGGTTTTGGATTTATAGCTGTTTTTGTGTCCATTGCTTCAAAAGCTTTTTCACATAATTTGTGTTTTCTGAAGAAACTGCAAGAGATATCTAACCCATACTTTCTGTGCAAGAGGGGCTTGTACATCTGCACAACATGTCTTTTAAAGTTTGAACCTATCTTATTGCATTTTTGAGTTATAGCAGTTTTTACTGTTTTATTGCTCCAAAAGCCTTTTCAGCCCATGAACAGTTGTTTGTGAGTTTTGAAAAAAAGTGCAAGAGCTATTCAAACCCTTTTTGCTGGGCAAGTAGGACCTGTCAATCTACACAATATGTAGTTTAAAGTTTGAGTCTATCATATTAGGTTTTGGATTTATAGCTGTTTTTGTGTCTATTGCTTCAAAAGCATTTTCACATAATTTGTGTTTTCTGAAGAAACTGCAAGAGATATCTAACCCATACTTTCTGTGCAAGAGGGGCTTGTACATCTGCACAACATGTCTTTTAAAGTTTGAACCTATCTTATTGCATTTTTGAGTTATAGCAGTTTTTACTGTTTTATTGCTCCAAAAGCCTTTTCAGCCCATGAACAGTTGTTTGTGAGTTTTGAAAAAAAGTGCAAGAGCTATTCAAACCCTTTTTGCTGGGCAAAGCAGGACCTGTCAATCTACACAATATATAGTTTAAAGTTTGAGTCTATCATATTAGGTTTTGGATTTATAGCTGTTTTTGTGTCCATTGCTTCAAAAGCATTTTCACATAATTTGTGTTTTCTGAAGAAACTGCAAGAGATATCTAACCCATACTTTCTGTGCAAGAGGGGCTTGTACATCTGCACAACATGTCTTTTAAAGTTTGAACCTATCTTATTGCATTTTTGAGTTATAGCAGTTTTTACTGTTTTATTGCTCCAAAAGCCTTTTCAGCCCATGAACAGTTGTTTGTGAGTTTTGAAAAAAAGTGCAAGAGCTATTCAAACCCTTTTTGCTGGGCAAGTAGGACCTGTCAATCTACACAATATATAGTTTAAAGTTTGAGTCTATCATATTAGGTTTTGGATTTATAGCTGTTTTTGTGTCCATTGCTTCAAAAGCATTTTCACATAATTTGTGTTTTCTGAAGAAACTGCAAGAGATATCTAACCCATACTTTCTGTGCAAGAGGGGCTTGTACATCTGCACAACATGTCTTTTAAAGTTTGAACCTATCTTATTGCATTTTTGAGTTATAGCAGTTTTTACTGTTTTATTGCTCCAAAAGCCTTTTCAGCCCATGAACAGTTGTTTGTGAGTTTTGAAAAAAAGTGCAAGAGCTATTCAAACCCTTTTTGCTGGGCAAGTAGGACCTGTCAATCTACACAATATATAGTTTAAAGTTTGAGTCTATCATATTAGGTTTTGGATTTATAGCTGTTTTTGTGTCTATTGCTTCAAAAGCATTTTCACATAATTTGTGTTTTTTGAAGAAACTGCAAGAGATATCTAACCCATACTTTCTGTGCAAGAGGGGCTTGTACATCTGCACAACATGTCTTTTAAAGTTTGAACCTATCTTATTGCATTTTTGAGTTATAGCAGTTTTTACTGTTTTATTGCTCCAAAAGCCTTTTCAGCCCATGAACAGTTGTTTGTGAGTTTTGAAAAAAAGTGCAAGAGCTATTCAAACCCTTTTTGCTGGGCAAGTAGGACCTGTCAATCTACACAATATGTAGTTTAAAGTTTGAGTCTATCATATTAGGTTTTGGATTTATAGCTGTTTTTGTGTCTATTGCTTCAAAAGCATTTTCACATAATTTGTGTTTTCTGAAGAAACTGCAAGAGATATCTAACCCATACTTTCTGTGCAAGAGGGGCTTGTACATCTGCACAACATGTCTTTTAAAGTTTGAACCTATCTTATTGCATTTTTGAGTTATAGCAGTTTTTACTGTTTTATTGCTCCAAAAGCCTTTTCAGCCCATGAACAGTTGTTTGTGAGTTTTGAAAAAAAGTGCAAGAGCTATTCAAACCCTTTTTGCTGGGCAAGTAGGACCTGTCAATCTACACAATATGTAGTTTAAAGTTTGAGTCTATCATATTAGGTTTTGGATTTATAGCTGTTTTTGTGTCTATTGCTTCAAAAGCATTTTCACATAATTTGTGTTTTCTGAAGAAACTGCAAGAGATATCTAACCCATACTTTCTGTGCAAGAGGGGCTTGTACATCTGCACAACATGTCTTTTAAAGTTTGAACCTATCTTATTGCATTTTTGAGTTATAGCAGTTTTTACTGTTTTATTGCTCCAAAAGCCTTTTCAGCCCATGAACAGTTGTTTGTGAGTTTTGAAAAAAAGTGCAAGAGCTATTCAAACCCTTTTTGCTGGGCAAAGCAGGACCTGTCAATCTACACAATATATAGTTTAAAGTTTGAGTCTATCATATTAGGTTTTGGATTTATAGCTGTTTTTGTGTCCATTGCTTCAAAAGCATTTTCACATAATTTGTGTTTTCTGAAGAAACTGCAAGAGATATCTAACCCATACTTTCTGTGCAAGAGGGGCTTGTACATCTGCACAACATGTCTTTTAAAGTTTGAACCTATCTTATTGCATTTTTGAGTTATAGCAGTTTTTACTGTTTTATTGCTCCAAAAGCCTTTTCAGCCCATGAACAGTTGTTTGTGAGTTTTGAAAAAAAGTGCAAGAGCTATTCAAACCCTTTTTGCTGGGCAAGTAGGACCTGTCAATCTACACAATATATAGTTTAAAGTTTGAGTCTATCATATTAGGTTTTGGATTTATAGCTGTTTTTGTGTCCATTGCTTCAAAAGCATTTTCACATAATTTGTGTTTTCTGAAGAAACTGCAAGAGATATCTAACCCATACTTTCTGTGCAAGAGGGGCTTGTACATCTGCACAACATGTCTTTTAAAGTTTGAACCTATCTTATTGCATTTTTGAGTTATAGCAGTTTTTACTGTTTTATTGCTCCAAAAGCCTTTTCAGCCCATGAACAGTTGTTTGTGAGTTTTGAAAAAAAGTGCAAGAGCTATTCAAACCCTTTTTGCTGGGCAAGTAGGACCTGTCAATCTACACAATATATAGTTTAAAGTTTGAGTCTATCATATTAGGTTTTGGATTTATAGCTGTTTTTGTGTCTATTGCTTCAAAAGCATTTTCACATAATTTGTGTTTTTTGAAGAAACTGCAAGAGATATCTAACCCATACTTTCTGTGCAAGAGGGGCTTGTACATCTGCACAACATGTCTTTTAAAGTTTGAACCTATCTTATTGCATTTTTGAGTTATAGCAGTTTTTACTGTTTTATTGCTCCAAAAGCCTTTTCAGCCCATGAACAGTTGTTTGTGAGTTTTGAAAAAAAGTGCAAGAGCTATTCAAACCCTTTTTGCTGGGCAAGTAGGACCTGTCAATCTACACAATATGTAGTTTAAAGTTTGAGTCTATCATATTAGGTTTTGGATTTATAGCTGTTTTTGTGTCTATTGCTTCAAAAGCATTTTCACATAATTTGTGTTTTCTGAAGAAACTGCAAGAGATATCTAACCCATACTTTCTGTGCAAGAGGGGCTTGTACATCTGCACAACATGTCTTTTAAAGTTTGAACCTATCTTATTGCATTTTTGAGTTATAGCAGTTTTTACTGTTTTATTGCTCCAAAAGCCTTTTCAGCCCATGAACAGTTGTTTGTGAGTTTTGAAAAAAAGTGCAAGAGCTATTCAAACCCTTTTTGCTGGGCAAAGCAGGACCTGTCAATCTACACAATATATAGTTTAAAGTTTGAGTCTATCATATTAGGTTTTGGATTTATAGCTGTTTTTGTGTCCATTGCTTCAAAAGCATTTTCACATAATTTGTGTTTTCTGAAGAAACTGCAAGAGATATCTAACCCATACTTTCTGTGCAAGAGGGGCTTGTACATCTGCACAACATGTCTTTTAAAGTTTGAACCTATCTTATTGCATTTTTGAGTTATAGCAGTTTTTACTGTTTTATTGCTCCAAAAGCCTTTTCAGCCCATGAACAGTTGTTTGTGAGTTTTGAAAAAAAGTGCAAGAGCTATTCAAACCCTTTTTGCTGGGCAAGTAGGACCTGTCAATCTACACAATATATAGTTTAAAGTTTGAGTCTATCATATTAGGTTTTGGATTTATAGCTGTTTTTGTGTCCATTGCTTCAAAAGCATTTTCACATAATTTGTGTTTTCTGAAGAAACTGCAAGAGATATCTAACCCATACTTTCTGTGCAAGAGGGGCTTGTACATCTGCACAACATGTCTTTTAAAGTTTGAACCTATCTTATTGCATTTTTGAGTTATAGCAGTTTTTACTGTTTTATTGCTCCAAAAGCCTTTTCAGCCCATGAACAGTTGTTTGTGAGTTTTGAAAAAAAGTGCAAGAGCTATTCAAACCCTTTTTGCTGGGCAAGTAGGACCTGTCAATCTACACAATATATAGTTTAAAGTTTGAGTCTATCATATTAGGTTTTGGATTTATAGCTGTTTTTGTGTCTATTGCTTCAAAAGCATTTTCACATAATTTGTGTTTTCTGAAGAAACTGCAAGAGATATCTAACCCATACTTTCTGTGCAAGAGGGGCTTGTACATCTGCACAACATGTCTTTTAAAGTTTGAACCTATCTTATTGCATTTTTGAGTTATAGCAGTTTTTACTGTTTTATTGCTCCAAAAGCCTTTTCAGCCCATGAACAGTTGTTTGTGAGTTTTGAAAAAAAGTGCAAGAGCTATTCAAACCCTTTTTGCTGGGCAAGTAGGACCTGTCAATCTACACAATATATAGTTTAAAGTTTGAGTCTATCATATTAGGTTTTGGATTTATAGCTGTTTTTGTGTCTATTGCTTCAAAAGCATTTTCACATAATTTGTGTTTTCTGAAGAAACTGCAAGAGATATCTAACCCATACTTTCTGTGCAAGAGGGGCTTGTACATCTGCACAACATGTCTTTTAAAGTTTGAACCTATCTTATTGCATTTTTGAGTTATAGCAGTTTTTACTGTTTTATTGCTCCAAAAGCCTTTTCAGCCCATGAACAGTTGTTTGTGAGTTTTGAAAAAAAGTGCAAGAGCTATTCAAACCCTTTTTGCTGGGCAAGTAGGATCTGTAAATCTACACAATATATAGTTTAAAGTTTGAGTCTATCATATTAGGTTTTGGATTTATAGCTGTTTTTGTGTCCATTGCTTCAAAAGCATTTTCACATAATTTGTGTTTTCTGAAGAAACTGCAAGAGATATCTAACCCATACTTTCTGTGCAAGAGGGGCTTGTACATCTGCACAACATGTCTTTTAAAGTTTGAACCTATCTTATTGCATTTTTGAGTTATAGCAGTTTTTACTGTTTTATTGCTCCAAAAGCCTTTTCAGCTCATGAACAGTTGTTTGTGAGTTTTGAAAAAAAGTGCAAGAGCTATTCAAACCCTTTTTGCTGGGCAAGTAGGACCTGTAAATCTACACAATATATAGTTTAAAGTTTGAGTCTATCATATTAGGTTTTGGATTTATAGCTGTTTTTGTGTCCATTGCTTCAAACGCATTTTCACATAATTTGTGTTTTTTGAAGAAACTGCAAGAGATATCTAACCCATACTTTCTGTGCAAGAGGGGCTTGTACATCTGCACAACATGTCTTTTAAAGTTTGAACCTATCTTATTGCATTTTTGAGTTATAGCAGTTTTTACTGTTTTATTGCTCCAAAAGCCTTTTCAGCCCATGAACAGTTGTTTGTGAGTTTTGAAAAAAAGTGCAAGAGCTATTCAAACCCTTTTTGCTGGGCAAGTAGGACCTGTCAATCTACACAATATATAGTTTAAAGTTTGAGTCTATCATATTAGGTTTTGGATTTATAGCTGTTTTTGTGTCCATTGCTTCAAACGCATTTTCACATAATTTGTGTTTTTTGAAGAAACTGCAAGAGATATCTAACCCATACTTTCTGTGCAAGAGGGGCTTGTACATCTGCACAACATGTCTTTTAAAGTTTGAACCTATCTTATTGCATTTTTGAGTTATAGCAGTTTTTACTGTTTTATTGCTCCAAAAGCCTTTTCAGCCCATGAACAGTTGTTTGTGAGTTTTGAAAAAAAGTGCAAGAGCTATTCAAACCCTTTTTGCTGGGCAAGTAGGACCTGTCAATCTACACAATATATAGTTTAAAGTTTGAGTCTATCATATTAGGTTTTGGATTTATAGCTGTTTTTGTGTCTATTGCTTCAAAAGCATTTTCACATAATTTGTGTTTCTGAAGAAACTGCAAGAGATATCTAACCCATACTTTCTGTGCAAGAGGGGCTTGTACATCTGCACAACATGTCTTTTAAAGTTTGAACCTATCTTATTGCATTTTTGAGTTATAGCAGTTTTTACTGTTTTATTGCTCCAAAAGCCTTTTCAGCCCATGAACAGTTGTTTGTGAGTTTTGAAAAAAAGTGCAAGAGCTATTCAAACCCTTTTTGCTGGGCAAGTAGGACCTGTCAATCTACACAATATGTAGTTTAAAGTTTGAGTCTATCATATTAGGTTTTGGATTTATAGCTGTTTTTGTGTCTATTGCTTCAAAAGCATTTTCACATAATTTGTGTTTTCTGAAGAAACTGCAAGAGATATCTAACCCATACTTTCTGTGCAAGAGGGGCTTGTACATCTGCACAACATGTCTTTTAAAGTTTGAACCTATCTTATTGCATTTTTGAGTTATAGCAGTTTTTACTGTTTTATTGCTCCAAAAGCCTTTTCAGCCCATGAACAGTTGTTTGTGAGTTTTGAAAAAAAGTGCAAGAGCTATTCAAACCCTTTTTGCTGGGCAAAGCAGGACCTGTCAATCTACACAATATATAGTTTAAAGTTTGAGTCTATCATATTAGGTTTTGGATTTATAGCTGTTTTTGTGTCCATTGCTTCAAAAGCATTTTCACATAATTTGTGTTTTCTGAAGAAACTGCAAGAGATATCTAACCCATACTTTCTGTGCAAGAGGGGCTTGTACATCTGCACAACATGTCTTTTAAAGTTTGAACCTATCTTATTGCATTTTTGAGTTATAGCAGTTTTTACTGTTTTATTGCTCCAAAAGCCTTTTCAGCCCATGAACAGTTGTTTGTGAGTTTTGAAAAAAAGTGCAAGAGCTATTCAAACCCTTTTTGCTGGGCAAGTAGGACCTGTCAATCTACACAATATATAGTTTAAAGTTTGAGTCTATCATATTAGGTTTTGGATTTATAGCTGTTTTTGTGTCCATTGCTTCAAAAGCATTTTCACATAATTTGTGTTTTCTGAAGAAACTGCAAGAGATATCTAACCCATACTTTCTGTGCAAGAGGGGCTTGTACATCTGCACAACATGTCTTTTAAAGTTTGAACCTATCTTATTGCATTTTTGAGTTATAGCAGTTTTTACTGTTTTATTGCTCCAAAAGCCTTTTCAGCCCATGAACAGTTGTTTGTGAGTTTTGAAAAAAAGTGCAAGAGCTATTCAAACCCTTTTTGCTGGGCAAGTAGGACCTGTCAATCTACACAATATATAGTTTAAAGTTTGAGTCTATCATATTAGGTTTTGGATTTATAGCTGTTTTTGTGTCTATTGCTTCAAAAGCATTTTCACATAATTTGTGTTTTTTGAAGAAACTGCAAGAGATATCTAACCCATACTTTCTGTGCAAGAGGGGCTTGTACATCTGCACAACATGTCTTTTAAAGTTTGAACCTATCTTATTGCATTTTTGAGTTATAGCAGTTTTTACTGTTTTATTGCTCCAAAAGCCTTTTCAGCCCATGAACAGTTGTTTGTGAGTTTTGAAAAAAAGTGCAAGAGCTATTCAAACCCTTTTTGCTGGGCAAGTAGGATCTGTAAATCTACACAATATATAGTTTAAAGTTTGAGTCTATCATATTAGGTTTTGGATTTATAGCTGTTTTTGTGTCCATTGCTTCAAAAGCATTTTCACATAATTTGTGTTTTCTGAAGAAACTGCAAGAGATATCTAACCCATACTTTCTGTGCAAGAGGGGCTTGTACATCTGCACAACATGTCTTTTAAAGTTTGAACCTATCTTATTGCATTTTTGAGTTATAGCAGTTTTTACTGTTTTATTGCTCCAAAAGCCTTTTCAGCTCATGAACAGTTGTTTGTGAGTTTTGAAAAAAAGTGCAAGAGCTATTCAAACCCTTTTTGCTGGGCAAGTAGGACCTGTAAATCTACACAATATATAGTTTAAAGTTTGAGTCTATCATATTAGGTTTTGGATTTATAGCTGTTTTTGTGTCCATTGCTTCAAACGCATTTTCACATAATTTGTGTTTTTTGAAGAAACTGCAAGAGATATCTAACCCATACTTTCTGTGCAAGAGGGGCTTGTACATCTGCACAACATGTCTTTTAAAGTTTGAACCTATCTTATTGCATTTTTGAGTTATAGCAGTTTTTACTGTTTTATTGCTCCAAAAGCCTTTTCAGCCCATGAACAGTTGTTTGTGAGTTTTGAAAAAAAGTGCAAGAGCTATTCAAACCCTTTTTGCTGGGCAAGTAGGACCTGTCAATCTACACAATATATAGTTTAAAGTTTGAGTCTATCATATTAGGTTTTGGATTTATAGCTGTTTTTGTGTCCATTGCTTCAAACGCATTTTCACATAATTTGTGTTTTTTGAAGAAACTGCAAGAGATATCTAACCCATACTTTCTGTGCAAGAGGGGCTTGTACATCTGCACAACATGTCTTTTAAAGTTTGAACCTATCTTATTGCATTTTTGAGTTATAGCAGTTTTTACTGTTTTATTGCTCCAAAAGCCTTTTCAGCCCATGAACAGTTGTTTGTGAGTTTTGAAAAAAAGTGCAAGAGCTATTCAAACCCTTTTTGCTGGGCAAGTAGGACCTGTCAATCTACACAATATATAGTTTAAAGTTTGAGTCTATCATATTAGGTTTTGGATTTATAGCTGTTTTTGTGTCTATTGCTTCAAAAGCATTTTCACATAATTTGTGTTTCTGAAGAAACTGCAAGAGATATCTAACCCATACTTTCTGTGCAAGAGGGGCTTGTACATCTGCACAACATGTCTTTTAAAGTTTGAACCTATCTTATTGCATTTTTGAGTTATAGCAGTTTTTACTGTTTTATTGCTCCAAAAGCCTTTTCAGCCCATGAACAGTTGTTTGTGAGTTTTGAAAAAAAGTGCAAGAGCTATTCAAACCCTTTTTGCTGGGCAAGTAGGACCTGTCAATCTACACAATATGTAGTTTAAAGTTTGAGTCTATCATATTAGGTTTTGGATTTATAGCTGTTTTTGTGTCTATTGCTTCAAAAGCATTTTCACATAATTTGTGTTTTCTGAAGAAACTGCAAGAGATATCTAACCCATACTTTCTGTGCAAGAGGGGCTTGTACATCTGCACAACATGTCTTTTAAAGTTTGAACCTATCTTATTGCATTTTTGAGTTATAGCAGTTTTTACTGTTTTATTGCTCCAAAAGCCTTTTCAGCCCATGAACAGTTGTTTGTGAGTTTTGAAAAAAAGTGCAAGAGCTATTCAAACCCTTTTTGCTGGGCAAAGCAGGACCTGTCAATCTACACAATATATAGTTTAAAGTTTGAGTCTATCATATTAGGTTTTGGATTTATAGCTGTTTTTGTGTCCATTGCTTCAAAAGCATTTTCACATAATTTGTGTTTTCTGAAGAAACTGCAAGAGATATCTAACCCATACTTTCTGTGCAAGAGGGGCTTGTACATCTGCACAACATGTCTTTTAAAGTTTGAACCTATCTTATTGCATTTTTGAGTTATAGCAGTTTTTACTGTTTTATTGCTCCAAAAGCCTTTTCAGCCCATGAACAGTTGTTTGTGAGTTTTGAAAAAAAGTGCAAGAGCTATTCAAACCCTTTTTGCTGGGCAAGTAGGACCTGTCAATCTACACAATATATAGTTTAAAGTTTGAGTCTATCATATTAGGTTTTGGATTTATAGCTGTTTTTGTGTCCATTGCTTCAAAAGCATTTTCACATAATTTGTGTTTTCTGAAGAAACTGCAAGAGATATCTAACCCATACTTTCTGTGCAAGAGGGGCTTGTACATCTGCACAACATGTCTTTTAAAGTTTGAACCTATCTTATTGCATTTTTGAGTTATAGCAGTTTTTACTGTTTTATTGCTCCAAAAGCCTTTTCAGCCCATGAACAGTTGTTTGTGAGTTTTGAAAAAAAGTGCAAGAGCTATTCAAACCCTTTTTGCTGGGCAAGTAGGACCTGTCAATCTACACAATATATAGTTTAAAGTTTGAGTCTATCATATTAGGTTTTGGATTTATAGCTGTTTTTGTGTCTATTGCTTCAAAAGCATTTTCACATAATTTGTGTTTTTTGAAGAAACTGCAAGAGATATCTAACCCATACTTTCTGTGCAAGAGGGGCTTGTACATCTGCACAACATGTCTTTTAAAGTTTGAACCTATCTTATTGCATTTTTGAGTTATAGCAGTTTTTACTGTTTTATTGCTCCAAAAGCCTTTTCAGCCCATGAACAGTTGTTTGTGAGTTTTGAAAAAAAGTGCAAGAGCTATTCAAACCCTTTTTGCTGGGCAAGTAGGACCTGTCAATCTACACAATATGTAGTTTAAAGTTTGAGTCTATCATATTAGGTTTTGGATTTATAGCTGTTTTTGTGTCTATTGCTTCAAAAGCATTTTCACATAATTTGTGTTTTCTGAAGAAACTGCAAGAGATATCTAACCCATACTTTCTGTGCAAGAGGGGCTTGTACATCTGCACAACATGTCTTTTAAAGTTTGAACCTATCTTATTGCATTTTTGAGTTATAGCAGTTTTTACTGTTTTATTGCTCCAAAAGCCTTTTCAGCCCATGAACAGTTGTTTGTGAGTTTTGAAAAAAAGTGCAAGAGCTATTCAAACCCTTTTTGCTGGGCAAAGCAGGACCTGTCAATCTACACAATATATAGTTTAAAGTTTGAGTCTATCATATTAGGTTTTGGATTTATAGCTGTTTTTGTGTCCATTGCTTCAAAAGCATTTTCACATAATTTGTGTTTTCTGAAGAAACTGCAAGAGATATCTAACCCATACTTTCTGTGCAAGAGGGGCTTGTACATCTGCACAACATGTCTTTTAAAGTTTGAACCTATCTTATTGCATTTTTGAGTTATAGCAGTTTTTACTGTTTTATTGCTCCAAAAGCCTTTTCAGCCCATGAACAGTTGTTTGTGAGTTTTGAAAAAAAGTGCAAGAGCTATTCAAACCCTTTTTGCTGGGCAAGTAGGACCTGTCAATCTACACAATATATAGTTTAAAGTTTGAGTCTATCATATTAGGTTTTGGATTTATAGCTGTTTTTGTGTCCATTGCTTCAAAAGCATTTTCACATAATTTGTGTTTTCTGAAGAAACTGCAAGAGATATCTAACCCATACTTTCTGTGCAAGAGGGGCTTGTACATCTGCACAACATGTCTTTTAAAGTTTGAACCTATCTTATTGCATTTTTGAGTTATAGCAGTTTTTACTGTTTTATTGCTCCAAAAGCCTTTTCAGCCCATGAACAGTTGTTTGTGAGTTTTGAAAAAAAGTGCAAGAGCTATTCAAACCCTTTTTGCTGGGCAAGTAGGACCTGTCAATCTACACAATATATAGTTTAAAGTTTGAGTCTATCATATTAGGTTTTGGATTTATAGCTGTTTTTGTGTCTATTGCTTCAAAAGCATTTTCACATAATTTGTGTTTTCTGAAGAAACTGCAAGAGATATCTAACCCATACTTTCTGTGCAAGAGGGGCTTGTACATCTGCACAACATGTCTTTTAAAGTTTGAACCTATCTTATTGCATTTTTGAGTTATAGCAGTTTTTACTGTTTTATTGCTCCAAAAGCCTTTTCAGCCCATGAACAGTTGTTTGTGAGTTTTGAAAAAAAGTGCAAGAGCTATTCAAACCCTTTTTGCTGGGCAAGTAGGACCTGTCAATCTACACAATATATAGTTTAAAGTTTGAGTCTATCATATTAGGTTTTGGATTTATAGCTGTTTTTGTGTCTATTGCTTCAAAAGCATTTTCACATAATTTGTGTTTTCTGAAGAAACTGCAAGAGATATCTAACCCATACTTTCTGTGCAAGAGGGGCTTGTACATCTGCACAACATGTCTTTTAAAGTTTGAACCTATCTTATTGCATTTTTGAGTTATAGCAGTTTTTACTGTTTTATTGCTCCAAAAGCCTTTTCAGCCCATGAACAGTTGTTTGTGAGTTTTGAAAAAAAGTGCAAGAGCTATTCAAACCCTTTTTGCTGGGCAAGTAGGACCTGTAAATCTACACAATATATAGTTTAAAGTTTGAGTCTATCATATTAGGTTTTGGATTTATAGCTGTTTTTGTGTCCATTGCTTCAAAAGCATTTTCACATAATTTGTGTTTTCTGAAGAAACTGCAAGAGATATCTAACCCATACTTTCTGTGCAAGAGGGGCTTGTACATCTGCACAACATGTCTTTTAAAGTTTGAACCTATCTTATTGCATTTTTGAGTTATAGCAGTTTTTACTGTTTTATTGCTCCAAAAGCCTTTTCAGCTCATGAACAGTTGTTTGTGAGTTTTGAAAAAAAGTGCAAGAGCTATTCAAACCCTTTTTGCTGGGCAAGTAGGACCTGTAAATCTACACAATATATAGTTTAAAGTTTGAGTCTATCATATTAGGTTTTGGATTTATAGCTGTTTTTGTGTCCATTGCTTCAAACGCATTTTCACATAATTTGTGTTTTTTGAAGAAACTGCAAGAGATATCTAACCCATACTTTCTGTGCAAGAGGGGCTTGTACATCTGCACAACATGTCTTTTAAAGTTTGAACCTATCTTATTGCATTTTTGAGTTATAGCAGTTTTTACTGTTTTATTGCTCCAAAAGCCTTTTCAGCCCATGAACAGTTGTTTGTGAGTTTTGAAAAAAAGTGCAAGAGCTATTCAAACCCTTTTTGCTGGGCAAGTAGGACCTGTCAATCTACACAATATATAGTTTAAAGTTTGAGTCTATCATATTAGGTTTTGGATTTATAGCTGTTTTTGTGTCCATTGCTTCAAACGCATTTTCACATAATTTGTGTTTTTTGAAGAAACTGCAAGAGATATCTAACCCATACTTTCTGTGCAAGAGGGGCTTGTACATCTGCACAACATGTCTTTTAAAGTTTGAACCTATCTTATTGCATTTTTGAGTTATAGCAGTTTTTACTGTTTTATTGCTCCAAAAGCCTTTTCAGCCCATGAACAGTTGTTTGTGAGTTTTGAAAAAAAGTGCAAGAGCTATTCAAACCCTTTTTGCTGGGCAAGTAGGACCTGTCAATCTACACAATATATAGTTTAAAGTTTGAGTCTATCATATTAGGTTTTGGATTTATAGCTGTTTTTGTGTCTATTGCTTCAAAAGCATTTTCACATAATTTGTGTTTTCTGAAGAAACTGCAAGAGATATCTAACCCATACTTTCTGTGCAAGAGGGGCTTGTACATCTGCACAACATGTCTTTTAAAGTTTGAACCTATCTTATTGCATTTTTGAGTTATAGCAGTTTTTACTGTTTTATTGCTCCAAAAGCCTTTTCAGCCCATGAACAGTTGTTTGTGAGTTTTGAAAAAAAGTGCAAGAGCTATTCAAACCCTTTTTGCTGGGCAAAAAGGGACCTGTCAATCTACACAATATATAGTTTAAAGTTTGAGTCTATCATATTAGGTTTTGGATTTATAGCTGTTTTTGTGTCCATTGCTTCAAAAGCATTTTCACATAATTTGTGTTTTCTGAAGAAACTGCAAGAGATATCTAACCCATACTTTCTGTGCAAGAGGGGCTTGTACATCTGCACAACATGTCTTTTAAAGTTTGAACCTATCTTATTGCATTTTTGAGTTATAGCAGTTTTTACTGTTTTATTGCTCCAAAAGCCTTTTCAGCCCATGAACAGTTGTTTGTGAGTTTTGAAAAAAAGTGCAAGAGCTATTCAAACCCTTTTTGCTGGGCAAGTAGGACCTGTCAATCTACACAATATATAGTTTAAAGTTTGAGTCTATCATATTAGGTTTTGGATTTATAGCTGTTTTTGTGTCCATTGCTTCAAAAGCATTTTCACATAATTTGTGTTTTCTGAAGAAACTGCAAGAGATATCTAACCCATACTTTCTGTGCAAGAGGGGCTTGTACATCTGCACAACATGTCTTTTAAAGTTTGAACCTATCTTATTGCATTTTTGAGTTATAGCAGTTTTTACTGTTTTATTGCTCCAAAAGCCTTTTCAGCCCATGAACAGTTGTTTGTGAGTTTTGAAAAAAAGTGCAAGAGCTATTCAAACCCTTTTTGCTGGGCAAGTAGGACCTGTCAATCTACACAATATATAGTTTAAAGTTTGAGTCTATCATATTAGGTTTTGGATTTATAGCTGTTTTTGTGTCTATTGCTTCAAAAGCATTTTCACATAATTTGTGTTTTCTGAAGAAACTGCAAGAGATATCTAACCCATACTTTCTGTGCAAGAGGGGCTTGTACATCTGCACAACATGTCTTTTAAAGTTTGAACCTATCTTATTGCATTTTTGAGTTATAGCAGTTTTTACTGTTTTATTGCTCCAAAAGCCTTTTCAGCCCATGAACAGTTGTTTGTGAGTTTTGAAAAAAAGTGCAAGAGCTATTCAAACCCTTTTTGCTGGGCAAGTAGGACCTGTCAATCTACACAATATATAGTTTAAAGTTTGAGTCTATCATATTAGGTTTTGGATTTATAGCTGTTTTTGTGTCTATTGCTTCAAAAGCATTTTCACATAATTTGTGTTTTCTGAAGAAACTGCAAGAGATATCTAACCCATACTTTCTGTGCAAGAGGGGCTTGTACATCTGCACAACATGTCTTTTAAAGTTTGAACCTATCTTATTGCATTTTTGAGTTATAGCAGTTTTTACTGTTTTATTGCTCCAAAAGCCTTTTCAGCCCATGAACAGTTGTTTGTGAGTTTTGAAAAAAAGTGCAAGAGCTATTCAAACCCTTTTTGCTGGGCAAGTAGGACCTGTAAATCTACACAATATATAGTTTAAAGTTTGAGTCTATCATATTAGGTTTTGGATTTATAGCTGTTTTTGTGTCCATTGCTTCAAAAGCATTTTCACATAATTTGTGTTTTCTGAAGAAACTGCAAGAGATATCTAACCCATACTTTCTGTGCAAGAGGGGCTTGTACATCTGCACAACATGTCTTTTAAAGTTTGAACCTATCTTATTGCATTTTTGAGTTATAGCAGTTTTTACTGTTTTATTGCTCCAAAAGCCTTTTCAGCTCATGAACAGTTGTTTGTGAGTTTTGAAAAAAAGTGCAAGAGCTATTCAAACCCTTTTTGCTGGGCAAGTAGGACCTGTAAATCTACACAATATATAGTTTAAAGTTTGAGTCTATCATATTAGGTTTTGGATTTATAGCTGTTTTTGTGTCCATTGCTTCAAACGCATTTTCACATAATTTGTGTTTTTTGAAGAAACTGCAAGAGATATCTAACCCATACTTTCTGTGCAAGAGGGGCTTGTACATCTGCACAACATGTCTTTTAAAGTTTGAACCTATCTTATTGCATTTTTGAGTTATAGCAGTTTTTACTGTTTTATTGCTCCAAAAGCCTTTTCAGCCCATGAACAGTTGTTTGTGAGTTTTGAAAAAAAGTGCAAGAGCTATTCAAACCCTTTTTGCTGGGCAAGTAGGACCTGTCAATCTACACAATATATAGTTTAAAGTTTGAGTCTATCATATTAGGTTTTGGATTTATAGCTGTTTTTGTGTCCATTGCTTCAAACGCATTTTCACATAATTTGTGTTTTTTGAAGAAACTGCAAGAGATATCTAA
Source organism: Eucyclogobius newberryi (assembly GCF_026437365.1). NCBI lineage: Eukaryota > Metazoa > Chordata > Actinopteri > Gobiiformes > Gobiidae > Eucyclogobius > Eucyclogobius newberryi. The sequence continues at coordinate 11,752 of NW_027316345.1, read as the reverse complement.
CCCATACTTTCTGTGCAAGAGGGGCTTGTACATCTGCACAACATGTCTTTTAAAGTTTGAACCTATCTTATTGCATTTTTGAGTTATAGCAGTTTTTACTGTTTTATTGCTCCAAAAGCCTTTTCAGCCCATGAACAGTTGTTTGTGAGTTTTGAAAAAAAGTGCAAGAGCTATTCAAACCCTTTTTGCTGGGCAAGTAGGACCTGTCAATCTACACAATATATAGTTTAAAGTTTGAGTCTATCATATTAGGTTTTGGATTTATAGCTGTTTTTGTGTCTATTGCTTCAAAAGCATTTTCACATAATTTGTGTTTTCTGAAGAAACTGCAAGAGATATCTAACCCATACTTTCTGTGCAAGAGGGGCTTGTACATCTGCACAACATGTCTTTTAAAGTTTGAACCTATCTTATTGCATTTTTGAGTTATAGCAGTTTTTACTGTTTTATTGCTCCAAAAGCCTTTTCAGCCCATGAACAGTTGTTTGTGAGTTTTGAAAAAAAGTGCAAGAGCTATTCAAACCCTTTTTGCTGGGCAAGTAGGACCTGTAAATCTACACAATATATAGTTTAAAGTTTGAGTCTATCATATTAGGTTTTGGATTTATAGCTGTTTTTGTGTCCATTGCTTCAAACGCATTTTCACATAATTTGTGTTTTTTGAAGAAACTGCAAGAGATATCCAACCCATACTTTCTGTGCAAGAGGGGCTTGTGCATCTGCACAACATGTCTTTTAAAGTTTGAACCTATCTTATTGCATTTTTGAGTTATAGCAGTTTTTACTGTTTTATTGCTCCAAAAGCCTTTTCAGCCCATGAACAGTTGTTTGTGAGTTTTGAAAAAAAGTGCAAGAGCTATTCAAACCCTTTTTGCTGGGCAAGTAGGACCTGTAAATCTACACAATATATAGTTTAAAGTTTGAGTCTATCATATTAGGTTTTGGATTTATAGCTGTTTTTGTGTCTATTGCTTCAAAAGCATTTTCACATAATTTGTGTTTTTTGAAGAAACTGCAAGAGATATCTAACCCATACTTTCTGTGCAAGAGGGGCTTGTACATCTGCACAACATGTCTTTTAAAGTTTGAACCTATCTTATTGCATTTTTGAGTTATAGCAGTTTTTACTGTTTTATTGCTCCAAAAGCCTTTTCAGCCCATGAACAGTTGTTTGTGAGTTTTGAAAAAAAGTGCAAGAGCTATTCAAACCCTTTTTGCTGGGCAAGTAGGACCTGTAAATCTACACAATATATAGTTTAAAGTTTGAGTCTATCATATTAGGTTTTGGATTTATAGCTGTTTTTGTGTCCATTGCTTCAAACGCATTTTCACATAATTTGTGTTTTTTGAAGAAACTGCAAGAGATATCTAACCCATACTTTCTGTGCAAGAGGGGCTTGTACATCTGCACAACATGTCTTTTAAAGTTTGAACCTATCTTATTGCATTTTTGAGTTATAGCAGTTTTTACTGTTTTATTGCTCCAAAAGCCTTTTCAGCCCATGAACAGTTGTTTGTGAGTTTTGAAAAAAAGTGCAAGAGCTATTCAAACCCTTTTTGCTGGGCAAGTAGGACCTGTAAATCTACACAATATATAGTTTAAAGTTTGAGTCTATCATATTAGGTTTTGGATTTATAGCTGTTTTTGTGTCTATTGCTTCAAAAGCATTTTCACATAATTTGTGTTTTTTGAAGAAACTGCAAGAGATATCTAACCCATACTTTCTGTGCAAGAGGGGCTTGTACATCTGCACAACATGTCTTTTAAAGTTTGAACCTATCTTATTGCATTTTTGAGTTATAGCAGTTTTTACTGTTTTATTGCTCCAAAAGCCTTTTCAGCCCATGAACAGTTGTTTGTGAGTTTTGAAAAAAAGTGCAAGAGCTATTCAAACCCTTTTTGCTGGGCAAGTAGGACCTGTAAATCTACACAATATATAGTTTAAAGTTTGAGTCTATCATATTAGGTTTTGGATTTATAGCTGTTTTTGTGTCCATTGCTTCAAACGCATTTTCACATAATTTGTGTTTTTTGAAGAAACTGCAAGAGATATCTAACCCATACTTTCTGTGCAAGAGGGGCTTGTACATCTGCACAACATGTCTTTTAAAGTTTGAACCTATCTTATTGCATTTTTGAGTTATAGCAGTTTTTACTGTTTTATTGCTCCAAAAGCCTTTTCAGCCCATGAACAGTTGTTTGTGAGTTTTGAAAAAAAGTGCAAGAGCTATTCAAACCCTTTTTGCTGGGCAAGTAGGACCTGTCAATCTACACAATATATAGTTTAAAGTTTGAGTCTATCATATTAGGTTTTGGATTTATAGCTGTTTTTGTGTCCATTGCTTCAAACGCATTTTCACATAATTTGTGTTTTTTGAAGAAACTGCAAGAGATATCTAACCCATACTTTCTGTGCAAGAGGGGCTTGTACATCTGCACAACATGTCTTTTAAAGTTTGAACCTATCTTATTGCATTTTTGAGTTATAGCAGTTTTTACTGTTTTATTGCTCCAAAAGCCTTTTCAGCCCATGAACAGTTGTTTGTGAGTTTTGAAAAAAAGTGCAAGAGCTATTCAAACCCTTTTTGCTGGGCAAGTAGGACCTGTCAATCTACACAATATATAGTTTAAAGTTTGAGTCTATCATATTAGGTTTTGGATTTATAGCTGTTTTTGTGTCTATTGCTTCAAAAGCATTTTCACATAATTTGTGTTTTCTGAAGAAACTGCAAGAGATATCTAACCCATACTTTCTGTGCAAGAGGGGCTTGTACATCTGCACAACATGTCTTTTAAAGTTTGAACCTATCTTATTGCATTTTTGAGTTATAGCAGTTTTTACTGTTTTATTGCTCCAAAAGCCTTTTCAGCCCATGAACAGTTGTTTGTGAGTTTTGAAAAAAAGTGCAAGAGCTATTCAAACCCTTTTTGCTGGGCAAAGCAGGACCTGTCAATCTACACAATATATAGTTTAAAGTTTGAGTCTATCATATTAGGTTTTGGATTTATAGCTGTTTTTGTGTCCATTGCTTCAAAAGCATTTTCACATAATTTGTGTTTTCTGAAGAAACTGCAAGAGATATCTAACCCATACTTTCTGTGCAAGAGGGGCTTGTACATCTGCACAACATGTCTTTTAAAGTTTGAACCTATCTTATTGCATTTTTGAGTTATAGCAGTTTTTACTGTTTTATTGCTCCAAAAGCCTTTTCAGCCCATGAACAGTTGTTTGTGAGTTTTGAAAAAAAGTGCAAGAGCTATTCAAACCCTTTTTGCTGGGCAAGTAGGACCTGTCAATCTACACAATATATAGTTTAAAGTTTGAGTCTATCATATTAGGTTTTGGATTTATAGCTGTTTTTGTGTCCATTGCTTCAAAAGCATTTTCACATAATTTGTGTTTTCTGAAGAAACTGCAAGAGATATCTAACCCATACTTTCTGTGCAAGAGGGGCTTGTACATCTGCACAACATGTCTTTTAAAGTTTGAACCTATCTTATTGCATTTTTGAGTTATAGCAGTTTTTACTGTTTTATTGCTCCAAAAGCCTTTTCAGCCCATGAACAGTTGTTTGTGAGTTTTGAAAAAAAGTGCAAGAGCTATTCAAACCCTTTTTGCTGGGCAAGTAGGACCTGTCAATCTACACAATATATAGTTTAAAGTTTGAGTCTATCATATTAGGTTTTGGATTTATAGCTGTTTTTGTGTCTATTGCTTCAAAAGCATTTTCACATAATTTGTGTTTTCTGAAGAAACTGCAAGAGATATCTAACCCATACTTTCTGTGCAAGAGGGGCTTGTACATCTGCACAACATGTCTTTTAAAGTTTGAACCTATCTTATTGCATTTTTGAGTTATAGCAGTTTTTACTGTTTTATTGCTCCAAAAGCCTTTTCAGCCCATGAACAGTTGTTTGTGAGTTTTGAAAAAAAGTGCAAGAGCTATTCAAACCCTTTTTGCTGGGCAAGTAGGACCTGTAAATCTACACAATATATAGTTTAAAGTTTGAGTCTATCATATTAGGTTTTGGATTTATAGCTGTTTTTGTGTCCATTGCTTCAAAAGCATTTTCACATAATTTGTGTTTTCTGAAGAAACTGCAAGAGATATCTAACCCATACTTTCTGTGCAAGAGGGGCTTGTACATCTGCACAACATGTCTTTTAAAGTTTGAACCTATCTTATTGCATTTTTGAGTTATAGCAGTTTTTACTGTTTTATTGCTCCAAAAGCCTTTTCAGCTCATGAACAGTTGTTTGTGAGTTTTGAAAAAAAGTGCAAGAGCTATTCAAACCCTTTTTGCTGGGCAAGTAGGACCTGTAAATCTACACAATATATAGTTTAAAGTTTGAGTCTATCATATTAGGTTTTGGATTTATAGCTGTTTTTGTGTCCATTGCTTCAAACGCATTTTCACATAATTTGTGTTTTTTGAAGAAACTGCAAGAGATATCTAACCCATACTTTCTGTGCAAGAGGGGCTTGTACATCTGCACAACATGTCTTTTAAAGTTTGAACCTATCTTATTGCATTTTTGAGTTATAGCAGTTTTTACTGTTTTATTGCTCCAAAAGCCTTTTCAGCCCATGAACAGTTGTTTGTGAGTTTTGAAAAAAAGTGCAAGAGCTATTCAAACCCTTTTTGCTGGGCAAGTAGGACCTGTCAATCTACACAATATATAGTTTAAAGTTTGAGTCTATCATATTAGGTTTTGGATTTATAGCTGTTTTTGTGTCCATTGCTTCAAACGCATTTTCACATAATTTGTGTTTTTTTGAAGAAACTGCAAGAGATATCTAACCCATACTTTCTGTGCAAGAGGGGCTTGTACATCTGCACAACATGTCTTTTAAAGTTTGAACCTATCTTATTGCATTTTTGAGTTATAGCAGTTTTTACTGTTTTATTGCTCCAAAAGCCTTTTCAGCCCATGAACAGTTGTTTGTGAGTTTTGAAAAAAAGTGCAAGAGCTATTCAAACCCTTTTTGCTGGGCAAGTAGGACCTGTCAATCTACACAATATATAGTTTAAAGTTTGAGTCTATCATATTAGGTTTTGGATTTATAGCTGTTTTTGTGTCTATTGCTTCAAAAGCATTTTCACATAATTTGTGTTTTCTGAAGAAACTGCAAGAGATATCTAACCCATACTTTCTGTGCAAGAGGGGCTTGTACATCTGCACAACATGTCTTTTAAAGTTTGAACCTATCTTATTGCATTTTTGAGTTATAGCAGTTTTTACTGTTTTATTGCTCCAAAAGCCTTTTCAGCCCATGAACAGTTGTTTGTGAGTTTTGAAAAAAAGTGCAAGAGCTATTCAAACCCTTTTTGCTGGGCAAGTAGGACCTGTAAATCTACACAATATATAGTTTAAAGTTTGAGTCTATCATATTAGGTTTTGGATTTATAGCTGTTTTTGTGTCCATTGCTTCAAACGCATTTTCACATAATTTGTGTTTTTTGAAGAAACTGCAAGAGATATCCAACCCATACTTTCTGTGCAAGAGGGGCTTGTGCATCTGCACAACATGTCTTTTAAAGTTTGAACCTATCTTATTGCATTTTTGAGTTATAGCAGTTTTTACTGTTTTATTGCTCCAAAAGCCTTTTCAGCCCATGAACAGTTGTTTGTGAGTTTGAAAAAAAGTGCAAGAGCTATTTCGAACCCTTTTTGCTGGGCAAGTAGGACCTGTAAATCTACACAATATATAGTTTAAAGTTTGAGTCTATCATATTAGGTTTTGGATTTATAGCTGTTTTTGTGTCTATTGCTTCAAAAGCATTTTCACATAATTTGTGTTTTCTGAAGAAACTGCAAGAGATATCTAACCCATACTTTCTGTGCAAGAGGGGCTTGTACATCTGCACAACATGTCTTTTAAAGTTTGAACCTATCTTATTGCATTTTTGAGTTATAGCAGTTTTTACTGTTTTATTGCTCCAAAAGCCTTTTCAGCCCATGAACAGTTGTTTGTGAGTTTTGAAAAAAAGTGCAAGAGCTATTCAAACCCTTTTTGCTGGGCAAGTAGGACCTGTAAATCTACACAATATATAGTTTAAAGTTTGAGTCTATCATATTAGGTTTTGGATTTATAGCTGTTTTTGTGTCCATTGCTTCAAACGCATTTTCACATAATTTGTGTTTTTTGAAGAAACTGCAAGAGATATCTAACCCATACTTTCTGTGCAAGAGGGGCTTGTACATCTGCACAACATGTCTTTTAAAGTTTGAACCTATCTTATTGCATTTTTGAGTTATAGCAGTTTTTACTGTTTTATTGCTCCAAAAGCCTTTTCAGCCCATGAACAGTTGTTTGTGAGTTTTGAAAAAAAGTGCAAGAGCTATTCAAACCCTTTTCGCTGGGCAAGTAGGACCTGTAAATCTACACAATATATAGTTTAAAGTTTGAGTCTATCATATTAGGTTTTGGATTTATAGCTGTTTTTGTGTCTATTGCTTCAAAAGCATTTTCACATAATTTGTGTTTTTTGAAGAAACTGCAAGAGATATCTAACCCATACTTTCTGTGCAAGAGGGGCTTGTACATCTGCACAACATGTCTTTTAAAGTTTGAACCTATCTTATTGCATTTTTGAGTTATAGCAGTTTTTACTGTTTTATTGCTCCAAAAGCCTTTTCAGCCCATGAACAGTTGTTTGTGAGTTTGAAAAAAAGTGCAAGAGCTATTCAAACCCTTTTTGCTGGGCAAGTAGGACCTGTAAATCTACACAATATATAGTTTAAAGTTTGAGTCTATCATATTAGGTTTTGGATTTATAGCTGTTTTTGTGTCCATTGCTTCAAACGCATTTTCACATAATTTGTGTTTTTTGAAGAAACTGCAAGAGATATCTAACCCATACTTTCTGTGCAAGAGGGGCTTGTACATCTGCACAACATGTCTTTTAAAGTTTGAACCTATCTTATTGCATTTTTGAGTTATAGCAGTTTTTACTGTTTTTATTGCTCCAAAAGCCTTTTCAGCCCATGAACAGTTGTTTGTGAGTTTTGAAAAAAAGTGCAAGAGCTATTCAAACCCTTTTTGCTGGGCAAGTAGGACCTGTCAATCTACACAATATATAGTTTAAAGTTTGAGTCTATCATATTAGGTTTTGGATTTATAGCTGTTTTTGTGTCTATTGCTTCAAAAGCATTTTCACATAATTTGTGTTTTCTGAAGAAACTGCAAGAGATATCTAACCCATACTTTCTGTGCAAGAGGGGCTTGTACATCTGCACAACATGTCTTTTAAAGTTTGAACCTATCTTATTGCATTTTTGAGTTATAGCAGTTTTTACTGTTTTATTGCTCCAAAAGCCTTTTCAGCCCATGAACAGTTGTTTGTGAGTTTTGAAAAAAAGTGCAAGAGCTATTCAAACCCTTTTTGCTGGGCAAGTAGGACCTGTAAATCTACACAATATATAGTTTAAAGTTTGAGTCTATCATATTAGGTTTTGGATTTATAGCTGTTTTTGTGTCCATTGCTTCAAAAGCATTTTCACATAATTTGTGTTTTCTGAAGAAACTGCAAGAGATATCTAACCCATACTTTCTGTGCAAGAGGGGCTTGTACATCTGCACAACATGTCTTTTAAAGTTTGAACCTATCTTATTGCATTTTTGAGTTATAGCAGTTTTTACTGTTTTATTGCTCCAAAAGCCTTTTCAGCTCATGAACAGTTGTTTGTGAGTTTTGAAAAAAAGTGCAAGAGCTATTCAAACCCTTTTTGCTGGGCAAGTAGGACCTGTAAATCTACACAATATATAGTTTAAAGTTTGAGTCTATCATATTAGGTTTTGGATTTATAGCTGTTTTTGTGTCCATTGCTTCAAACGCATTTTCACATAATTTGTGTTTTTTGAAGAAACTGCAAGAGATATCTAACCCATACTTTCTGTGCAAGAGGGGCTTGTACATCTGCACAACATGTCTTTTAAAGTTTGAACCTATCTTATTGCATTTTTGAGTTATAGCAGTTTTTACTGTTTTATTGCTCCAAAAGCCTTTTCAGCCCATGAACAGTTGTTTGTGAGTTTTGAAAAAAAGTGCAAGAGCTATTCAAACCCTTTTTGCTGGGCAAGTAGGACCTGTCAATCTACACAATATATAGTTTAAAGTTTGAGTCTATCATATTAGGTTTTGGATTTATAGCTGTTTTTGTGTCCATTGCTTCAAACGCATTTTCACATAATTTGTGTTTTTTGAAGAAACTGCAAGAGATATCTAACCCATACTTTCTGTGCAAGAGGGGCTTGTACATCTGCACAACATGTCTTTTAAAGTTTGAACCTATCTTATTGCATTTTTGAGTTATAGCAGTTTTTACTGTTTTATTGCTCCAAAAGCCTTTTCAGCCCATGAACAGTTGTTTGTGAGTTTTGAAAAAAAGTGCAAGAGCTATTCAAACCCTTTTTGCTGGGCAAGTAGGACCTGTCAATCTACACAATATATAGTTTAAAGTTTGAGTCTATCATATTAGGTTTTGGATTTATAGCTGTTTTTGTGTCCATTGCTTCAAACGCATTTTCACATAATTTGTGTTTTTTGAAGAAACTGCAAGAGATATCTAACCCATACTTTCTGTGCAAGAGGGGCTTGTACATCTGCACAACATGTCTTTTAAAGTTTGAACCTATCTTATTGCATTTTTGAGTTATAGCAGTTTTTACTGTTTTATTGCTCCAAAAGCCTTTTCAGCCCATGAACAGTTGTTTGTGAGTTTTGAAAAAAAGTGCAAGAGCTATTCAAACCCTTTTTGCTGGGCAAGTAGGACCTGTCAATCTACACAATATATAGTTTAAAGTTTGAGTCTATCATATTAGGTTTTGGATTTATAGCTGTTTTTGTGTCTATTGCTTCAAAAGCATTTTCACATAATTTGTGTTTTCTGAAGAAACTGCAAGAGATATCTAACCCATACTTTCTGTGCAAGAGGGGCTTGTACATCTGCACAACATGTCTTTTAAAGTTTGAACCTATCTTATTGCATTTTTGAGTTATAGCAGTTTTTACTGTTTTATTGCTCCAAAAGCCTTTTCAGCCCATGAACAGTTGTTTGTGAGTTTTGAAAAAAAGTGCAAGAGCTATTCAAACCCTTTTTGCTGGGCAAAGCAGGACCTGTCAATCTACACAATATATAGTTTAAAGTTTGAGTCTATCATATTAGGTTTTGGATTTATAGCTGTTTTTGTGTCCATTGCTTCAAAAGCATTTTCACATAATTTGTGTTTTCTGAAGAAACTGCAAGAGATATCTAACCCATACTTTCTGTGCAAGAGGGGCTTGTACATCTGCACAACATGTCTTTTAAAGTTTGAACCTATCTTATTGCATTTTTGAGTTATAGCAGTTTTTACTGTTTTATTGCTCCAAAAGCCTTTTCAGCCCATGAACAGTTGTTTGTGAGTTTTGAAAAAAAGTGCAAGAGCTATTCAAACCCTTTTTGCTGGGCAAGTAGGACCTGTAAATCTACACAATATATAGTTTAAAGTTTGAGTCTATCATATTAGGTTTTGGATTTATAGCTGTTTTTGTGTCCATTGCTTCAAACGCATTTTCACATAATTTGTGTTTTTTGAAGAAACTGCAAGAGATATCCAACCCATACTTTCTGTGCAAGAGGGGCTTGTGCATCTGCACAACATGTCTTTTAAAGTTTGAACCTATCTTATTGCATTTTTGAGTTATAGCAGTTTTTACTGTTTTATTGCTCCAAAAGCCTTTTCAGCCCATGAACAGTTGTTTGTGAGTTTTGAAAAAAAGTGCAAGAGCTATTCAAACCCTTTTTGCTGGGCAAGTAGGACCTGTAAATCTACACAATATATAGTTTAAAGTTTGAGTCTATCATATTAGGTTTTGGATTTATAGCTGTTTTTGTGTCTATTGCTTCAAAAGCATTTTCACATAATTTGTGTTTTCTGAAGAAACTGCAAGAGATATCTAACCCATACTTTCTGTGCAAGAGGGGCTTGTACATCTGCACAACATGTCTTTTAAAGTTTGAACCTATCTTATTGCATTTTTGAGTTATAGCAGTTTTTACTGTTTTATTGCTCCAAAAGCCTTTTCAGCCCATGAACAGTTGTTTGTGAGTTTTGAAAAAAAGTGCAAGAGCTATTCAAACCCTTTTTGCTGGGCAAGTAGGACCTGTAAATCTACACAATATATAGTTTAAAGTTTGAGTCTATCATATTAGGTTTTGGATTTATAGCTGTTTTTGTGTCCATTGCTTCAAACGCATTTTCACATAATTTGTGTTTTTTGAAGAAACTGCAAGAGATATCTAACCCATACTTTCTGTGCAAGAGGGGCTTGTACATCTGCACAACATGTCTTTTAAAGTTTGAACCTATCTTATTGCATTTTTGAGTTATAGCAGTTTTTACTGTTTTATTGCTCCAAAAGCCTTTTCAGCCCATGAACAGTTGTTTGTGAGTTTTGAAAAAAAGTGCAAGAGCTATTCAAACCCTTTTCGCTGGGCAAGTAGGACCTGTAAATCTACACAATATATAGTTTAAAGTTTGAGTCTATCATATTAGGTTTTGGATTTATAGCTGTTTTTGTGTCTATTGCTTCAAAAGCATTTTCACATAATTTGTGTTTTTTGAAGAAACTGCAAGAGATATCTAACCCATACTTTCTGTGCAAGAGGGGCTTGTACATCTGCACAACATGTCTTTTAAAGTTTGAACCTATCTTATTGCATTTTTGAGTTATAGCAGTTTTTACTGTTTTATTGCTCCAAAAGCCTTTTCAGCCCATGAACAGTTGTTTGTGAGTTTTGAAAAAAAGTGCAAGAGCTATTCAAACCCTTTTTGCTGGGCAAGTAGGACCTGTAAATCTACACAATATATAGTTTAAAGTTTGAGTCTATCATATTAGGTTTTGGATTTATAGCTGTTTTTGTGTCCATTGCTTCAAACGCATTTTCACATAATTTGTGTTTTTTGAAGAAACTGCAAGAGATATCCAACCCATACTTTCTGTGCAAGAGGGGCTTGTGCATCTGCACAACATGTCTTTTAAAGTTTGAACCTATCTTATTGCATTTTTGAGTTATAGCAGTTTTTACTGTTTTATTGCTCCAAAAGCCTTTTCAGCCCATGAACAGTTGTTTGTGAGTTTTGAAAAAAAGTGCAAGAGCTATTCAAACCCTTTTTGCTGGGCAAGTAGGACCTGTAAATCTACACAATATATAGTTTAAAGTTTGAGTCTATCATATTAGGTTTTGGATTTATAGCTGTTTTTGTGTCTATTGCTTCAAAAGCATTTTCACATAATTTGTGTTTTCTGAAGAAACTGCAAGAGATATCTAACCCATACTTTCTGTGCAAGAGGGGCTTGTACATCTGCACAACATGTCTTTTAAAGTTTGAACCTATCTTATTGCATTTTTGAGTTATAGCAGTTTTTACTGTTTTATTGCTCCAAAAGCCTTTTCAGCCCATGAACAGTTGTTTGTGAGTTTTGAAAAAAAGTGCAAGAGCTATTCAAACCCTTTTTGCTGGGCAAGTAGGACCTGTAAATCTACACAATATATAGTTTAAAGTTTGAGTCTATCATATTAGGTTTTGGATTTATAGCTGTTTTTGTGTCCATTGCTTCAAACGCATTTTCACATAATTTGTGTTTTTTGAAGAAACTGCAAGAGATATCTAACCCATACTTTCTGTGCAAGAGGGGCTTGTACATCTGCACAACATGTCTTTTAAAGTTTGAACCTATCTTATTGCATTTTTGAGTTAT
>NW_027316344.1:20000-26534 GCF_026437365.1 Eucyclogobius newberryi | reverse complement strand
GAAAGGTGAAGAGAGAGAGAAGAAAAAGAGAGGAGAGAGACTACACGGGAAAGAAGAGAGAGAGACATGAGGGGAGAGAGAGAGAGAGAGAGAGAGAGAGAGAGAGAGAGAGAGAGATTATATTGAGATAAATAAATAGAGAGAAGAGAGAGAATGGGAGGGAGATGAAAGAGGAAAGAAAAGCGCTAAAGACAGAGAGAACACAGAGTCTCAGGTGATGGACCTCTGTACCTCAGGAGCTCCAGTTACGGGTCAGATCTGTGGAAAAGATCAACCAATGAAAGACTGAAAAATTGGGGAAAATCTGCTTTTGATAGAAAAAATGTGAAATAGTTTGTCCCTTTGTGACATTTTGATTTATTAACGCTGCTCGTTGTCATAAAAGGTCAGTTGGTTTGAGTTCGAGCGTCGGCAAAAGCTCCAGAACCAACGTCAAAATGAACGATAATTACATTTTATCGTACGTTTTAATACTCGTCACAATTAGCGCTTAACGAAGGGAAACTATGGCGTAAATCCACCTGGAGCTCGTTCCTTCTTCCTCCTCTCGAACTCCTCTCCCCGAACACACACCTCCTTCTCCCTTTACCTCCGCCTCCTCCCCCAGCTCCTCCCCCCCTCCCCCCGGCTCCTCCCCCCCCCTCGTTCCGGGGGCCGCTGTCCGTTCTCATTCCCCTCGCGGGCGACAAGTAATTTGGGGGAAAGAGGAGAAGGAGCAGATGACCAGTGGCTTCTTGACCTTTTCGGGCTCGATTTAGCCGCCGTGCTCCGGAGCCCGCCGCGAATATGGCAATCAGAAGCGTGCTCGTGACACCTCCATCTAACCGGGGCCCGCACCCCACACACTATTGCCGTGTCAGTTTTCATCTCGGCGCGGGGCCCGGCCGTGGAAAAAAAGAAATAGAAAGCGTTAAGGCTGAGGGAAGCGGCCGGGGAGAGGGAGGGAGGGCGGCAGAGGTCCCGGGCTACACTCCTGTTAGCATACTTGACTCCGGCGCTGTCAGTCAGTGCTAGTTTAGCCGCTAACGCTTCTGGCGGCGGGACGTGTGTGAAAGGCCAGATGGAAATGAGAGCGGCGGATCGGGGGGTCTCGAGCAGAAAGTCGAGTGGGAAATAAAGCGCATTTTGGACACGTTTTTTTTTTTTTGAAAACGCTCGGTTGTTTCAGGAGAACGCGGCGTTTTCCAAAGTGTTGGATCGAAGGGTTAAGTTTATGTTCGAGACGATGACGATTTTGGAATTTGGAACGTCAATCGAAGTCAACAGCCAAAACAAAACTAAGATATTCATTTGATCAAGAGACAAACCTGAACAAAAATACTTAAATGAGGCGAAAATGTGACTTTTCTTGAAAAAAAATTAGCACCTTCAGCACCCATGACACCTTCAACACCCATGACACCTTCAACACCCATGACACCTTCAACACCCATGACACCTTCAACACCCTTGACACCTTCAACACCCATGATACCTTCAACACCCATGACACCTTCAACACCCATGATACCTTCAACACCCATGACACCTTCAACACCCATGATACCTTCAACACCCATGACACCCTCAACACCCATGACACCTTCAACACCCATGACACCTTCAACACCCATGACACCTTCAACACCCACGATACCTTCAACACCCATGACACCTTCAATACCATGACACCTTCAGCACCCATGATATCTTCAGTACCCATGACATCTTCAGCACTCAAGACACCTTCAGCACCCACGACACCCACGATACCTTCAGCACCCACGATACCTTCAGCACCCACGATACCTTCAGCACCCACGACACCCACGATACCTTCAGCACCCACAACACCTTCAACACCCATGACACCTTCAGCACCCATGACACCTTCAACACCCATGACACCTTCAACACCCATGACACCTTCAACACCCATGACACCTTCAACACCCTTGACACCTTCAACACCCATGATACCTTCAACACCCATGACACCTTCAACACCCATGATACCTTCAACACCCATGACACCTTCAACACCCATGATACCTTCAACACCCATGACACCCTCAACACCCATGACACCTTCAACACCCATGACACCTTCAACACCCATGACACCTTCAACACCCACGATACCTTCAACACCCATGACACCTTCAATACCATGACACCTTCAGCACCCATGATATCTTCAGTACCTATGACATCTTCAGCACTCAAGACACCTTCAGCACCCACGACACCCACGATACCTTCAGCACCCACGATACCTTCAGCACCCACGATACCTTCAGCACCCACGACACCCACGATACCTTCAGCACCCACAACACCTTCAACACCCACGATACCTTCAGCACCCACGATATCTTCAGTACCCATGATACCTTCAGCACCCACAACACCTTCAACACCCATGACACCTTCAGCACCCATGACACCTTCAACACCCATGACACCTTCAACACCCATGACACCTTCAACACCCATGACACCTTCAACACCCTTGACACCTTCAACACCCATGATACCTTCAACACCCATGACACCTTCAACACCCATGATACCTTCAACACCCATGACACCTTCAACACCCATGATACCTTCAACACCCATGACACCCTCAACACCCATGACACCTTCAACACCCATGACACCTTCAACACCCATGACACCTTCAACACCCACGATACCTTCAACACCCATGACACCTTCAATACCATGACACCTTCAGCACCCATGATATCTTCAGTACCTATGACATCTTCAGCACTCAAGACACCTTCAGCACCCACGACACCCACGATACCTTCAGCACCCACGATACCTTCAGCACCCACGATACCTTCAGCACCCACGACACCCACGATACCTTCAGCACCCACAACACCTTCAACACCCACGATACCTTCAGCACCCACGATATCTTCAGTACCCATGATACCTTCAGCACCCATGACACCTTCAACACCCACGATACCTTCAGCACCCACGATATCTTCAGTACCCATGATACCTTCAGCACCCATGACACCTTCAACACCCACGATACCTTCAGCACCCACGATATCTTCAGTACCCATGACTCCTTCAGCACCCATGATACCTTCAGCACCCACGACACCCACGATACCTTCAGCACCCATGACTCCTTCAACACCAACAGAATAATGATCTTACTTTAGTCAAATACTACATGTCCCACAATCCTCTGCTCCGTCAGCCGGCCCCTCCCCCCCGCACGCCTCCACGCTGCGTCGCATTAGCGCTTCAATCTCTGTCACTTCCACACGGAGCCGAGCGCATTATTCCCGCGCCGCGCTCCAAATCAGCGTGCGCGCTTCTATTACCGTCGCCGCCTCTCGCCGCCTCTCGCCGCCTCTTGCCGCCTCTCGCCGCCTCTCGCATAACCATCGAGACCCGGCCTTTTCTTTAAGTCGCCGTGGAGAATCCCGAAATGCAGAGGCCCGAGAACACGTGTAGCCACATGTTTACGCGGCGCCGGAGCTGGTTTCGGGCGCCGTGACCAAACGGCGATGCGGAGACGGCGGCGACGGCGATGACGGATTACTGCTTTGCTGATGGCACTTTCTCTCCTGTTTCCACGCGATTAGACGCCGCGTTGAGAGGCCTTTATCGGGAATGAGGCGAGGTAAACAAGACCGCCGCGCCCCAAACCGAACGCGCGGCGGTCGAGAAGGTGCGGCGGGCGAGAAGGCACGGCGGGCGAGAAGACGAGGCGACTCCGAGGAACGAAAAGCGTCCGTTTCAGGGCGAAAGGGTCGGACGCGAAATGAGACGCGAGAAAAGTATTAACAACACGTTTTTAATCACATTTGTTTGCATAAATCGATATTTTAGCATTGGCATTGATGCTTCTCGATGACTCCGCCCCTTCACTCGTCCAAGCAGGAAGAAGTTATGATGAAACACATGAACGTCGGTCCAATTTTTCCTTCTTCTTACTTATTATTTTTGGTTGTTTTAGTAAAAGCAACGCAAATGAAATCGTCTTCTACTGCGACGACACACTCCTGTTTTATGCAATCTCGTCCCATAAAAGTACTCCAAACTCCTAGCCCCTAGCCCCTCGCTCCTAGCCCCTCACTCCTTGGCCCTCGCTCCTAGCCCCTCGCTCCTAACTCCTAGCCCCTCGCTCCTAGCCCCTCACTCCTAGCCCCTCGCTCCTAACTCCTAACCCCTCACTCCTAGCCCCTCTCTCCTAGGCCCTCGCTCCTAGCCCCTCGCTCCTAACTCCTAGCCCCTCACTCCTAGCCCCTCTCTCCTAGCCCCTCGCTCCTAGCCCCTCACTCTTAGCCCCTCTCTCCTAGCCCCTCACTCCTAGCCCCTCGCTCCTAACTCCTAGCCCCTCACTCCTAGCCCCTCTCTCCTAGGCCCTCGCTCCTAGCCCCTCACTCCAAACTCCTAGCCCTTCGCTCCCAACACCTCGCTCCTAGCCCCTAGCTCCAAACTCCTAGCCCCTCCCTCCTAGCCCTCCGCAGCTGATCTTGGCGTCGCAGTATTGTCCCCGATGGTTCATTCTCGAGCTCTGACTCTCTCGTTGAACAGAAGCTTATAAAAGTGCCGTTTCTGCTCGTGTGAGTCTAATTGGCGGCGTCTCGGAGGGAAGTGCGGCGGCGCCCGACACGTTTCAGGTCGGCGCTCCTCTGGGCCCGCTAATGAACCGGAGTCACGTGTCAGAACGAAAAACCTTGGACAGAGTCGTCTCTCATCTGCCTCCCTGCAGGGGGCGCTCCGGCTCATTCCGGCACGTTTGCGTCTCATTTTCGCGTTGGTCGGCGGTCGGCGACGCGCCGCGTCCGCTCGCCGCGTCCACTCGCCGCCGCTCGTGGTCGGGTTTGACACAAAAGTGAAGTGACGCACAGGATTCAGGCTCTAAAGGAGTAAAAGTCCAGTTCTGCAGTACATTTGAAATACTTTGAGAGTATTTTCACACTTGTACTTGTGTGTGGTGCTGGGTGCCAGCTTTGCTCCTAGTCCTGACCCTTAAAGCGCCCCCTACAGGCCGGACGACTCGTTGAACCAAAATGCAGTTAAGATAAATATATATGGAATTTTGCCCAAAAAAAATATAAAAAATGTCATCACAGAATAGCACATATTTTAGGTTTATGATGTCACTTCCTGTTTGCAATTGATGAAATTACCCAGCAAACACTGGGCCAAAACTCATCTAATGTCACAGTTTATTATATTTGACGAATAAAAATACACGAGAGGGAATTTATTTTGTTGAATTAATGTTGTTAAAAAGTTGTTTCTTTGTGTAAATTCTGCATTAACTTTGACTGGAACGAGTCCCTGGTGTGATGTCACGTCCTGTCCCTGGTGTGATGTGATGTCACTTCCTGTCCCTGGTGTGATGTCTCTTCCTGTCCCTGGTGTGATGTCACTTCCTGTCCCTGCTGTGATGTCATTTCCTGTCCCTGCTGTGATGTCACTTCCTGTCTCTGCTGTGATGTCACTTCCTGTCCCTGGTGTGATGTCACTTCCTGTCCCTGATGTGATGTCACTTCCTGTCATTTTCTACACATTTTTCCAATTTTTTCTCCACAAATACCTGCTCGATCGGTGTAAAACTACCATATATATGTACGACAGGTCAAGTCACAATTAGAACATGGTGAACCTGTCGTACGTCTGAACGTCCGATCGTCGTTTCATAATCCTCCGTTCACAGATTCAGAGCGTCCGTGTTCATCTTCTCGATTGCGTGAATATGAATGTAATGATTGTATATCTTTTCCCCGTGTTTCCAGACTTTTGTGCAGAACGTACAGACGGTTCTCAGTTTGTGACGTTTTATAAATCCCACGTACATCACCGAGGGCCCGCTTTATAAACGAGGCCCCGGATGTTTAGCGATGTAGAACATGAGCCACTGCTGCCTGTAGAGGGCGCACCGCACCAGTGAACCAGTTCAGAAACAGCAGCGTTGAGGTCGGTCAAGTCGCCGCACGCCGGAACATTACGCCATTTAAAGACGTGCATCGTGAGCAGATAAAGAAAGACAATGTTCGTTTATGAAAGAAAGGGCAAGAATCAAAACGAGTTAGAATGAATCAAATGTTTAATCCTTGTCAGTACAATTCTAATGCGGATTAACAGAGCGCTTACCAAATCTGTCCCTCGTCGAATGTGACGGCGTCTTACACGGGCATTCCAGACCGCGCCCTGTCCCTGTCCCTGTCCCTGTGCGCTCAAACAATGTATACATTTTGATATAGGGCGTGGTATGAAGGGTGACGCCTCTCTGGTCTCCTCCTCTCTGGTCTCCTCCTCTCTGGTCTCCTCCTCGCTGGTCTCCGCCTCTCTGGTCTCCGCCTCTCTGGTCTCCTCCTCTCTGGTCTCCTCCTCTCTAGTCTCCTCCTCTCTGGTCTCCGCCTCTCTGGTCTCCTCCTCTGTACCTCTCTGCCCCCCCCCTCTCTGGTATCCTCCTCTCTGGTCTCCTCCTCTCTGGTATCCTCCTCTCTGGTCTCCTCCTTTCTGGTCTCCTCCTCTCTGGTATCCTCCTCTCTGGTCTCCTCC
>NW_027316344.1:2500-5000 GCF_026437365.1 Eucyclogobius newberryi | reverse complement strand
ACGCCAAAGACACTCCAAAGACACGCCAAAGACACGCCAAAGACACTCCAAAGACACGCCAAAGACACTCCAAAGACGCTCCAAAGACACGCCAACGACAGGCCAAAGACATGAGGACGCTGCGTTATTTGTAGTAATTGTCCTTTAGAAAGTCTCTCGTCACGTTCTAAAACCAGAAAGAATGTGAGCATGTGACTTTTCATCTGTTTTGAGACGTTAAAAATGCTCAAAACGAGGCGATTATTTATGCATTTAAAAGACACATATTGTACGATATTAGCTTTAAAAAAAAAACGTAGCTGGAGATGTATAGCTTCATTCGTTCAGAATGAGGAGCAGAAAAGCACGAGCTCATCACCAGGAGTCACTAAAGGTGTGAACGTGTCAATGCTAAGAACAACTCCTGCTGTGTTTATGTCAAAAAACTATTAACAAAATAGAAAAAAACATGTCCATTTTTGCCTGATATATGTGCTGATTTCTCCCTTTGATTCCGAGAGCCCAAAAAAACATAAACAAACTCAACACCTTAAGAAACAATGTATTTACTGTGTCAAGGACTTGAGCCAAAATGGCCGTCGCTCCTTGTTTGTTTCACGAATGTTTTTTTCCAAAGACAAAAGAGAAATTAGCCAAAGGCATTTTCCCTCAGAAATGATCAAGGCCTGAACAGTGTGAATGGAACGGGGCCTTGACGACGGCCTCGACGACGGACTCGACGACGGACAAATGTGAACCGGCCCGAAAAACAGGCCTTTGTTTCAGAAACGTACATGTTTATTAAGTGTTATTAACATTAAAACTTTACTGACAGCACTCCTCCCACCTTAACTCCTCCCACCTTAACTCCTCCCACCTTAACTCCTCCCACTTTAACTCCTCCCACCTTAACTCCTCCCACTTTAACTCCTCCCACCTTCACTCCTCCCACTTTAACTCCTCCCACCTTAACTCCTCCCACCTTAACTCCTCCCACCTTAACTCCTCCCACTTTAACTCCTCCCACCTTCACTCCTCCCACTTTAACTCCTCCCACCTTCACTCCTCCTTTCCTTCACTCCCACTCACTCCTTTGCATCGTTAGCTCGCTCCTTTAGCATCGTTAGCTCACTCCTTTAGCATCGTTAGCTCACTCCTTTAGCATCGTTAGCCCACTCCTTTAGCATCGTTAGCTCACTCGTTTAACATCGTTAGCTCACTCCTTTAGCATCGTTAGCCCACTCCATTAGCATTGTTAGCTCGCTCCTTTAGGATCGTTAGCTGGCTCCATTGGCATCATTAGCTCACTCCATTAGCATCGTTAGTTCGCTCCTTTAGCATCGTTAGCTCGCTCCATTAGCATCGTTAGCTCACTCCATTAGCATCGTTAGCTCGCTCCTTTAGCATCATTAGCTCACTCCTTTAGTAGCGTTAGCTCACTCCTTTAGCATCGTTAGCTCGCTCCTTTAGCATCGTTAACTCACTCCATTAGCATCGTTAGCTCACTCCTTTAGCATCGTTAGCTCACTCCATTAGCATCGTTAGCTCACTCCTTTAGCATCGTTAGCTCACTCCTTTAGCATCGTTAGCTCGCTCCTTTAGCATCGTTAGCTCACTCCATTAGCATCGTTAGCTCACTCCTTTAGCATCGTTAGCTCACTCCTTTAGCATCGTTAGCTCGCTCCATTAGCATCATTAGCTCACTCCATTAGCATCGTTAGCTCACTCCATTAGCATCGTTAGCTCACTCCTTTAGCATCGTTAGCTCACTCCATTAGCATCGTTAGCTCACTCCTTTAGCATCATTAGCTCGCTCCATTAGCATTGTTAGCTCACTCCTTTAGCATCATTAGCTCACTCCATTAGCATCGTTAGCTCACTCTCCTCGGTGTGTTCTTCTGCCGCTGCATTAAACCCAAAAGTCAATCCTCGGCAGGACAAATAAACGGCGTGGCATAAATTCCCGCCGCGTCTCGTTCGTTCAGCGCCGACTTTTACGAACGACAGTGAAAGCGCCGCTGCTCTCAGACTATTGGGCTTTATCACGGAGCCATAATGGGGCCGACCGGTGTAGACCGGGGCCCCTGAGCCGAGAGTCCATCCTGCACCGACGAGATGGAGATGGGCTTTCGTCCTGGGCAGAACTCTCTCTCTCTCCCTCCCTCGCTCTTGGCGTCCACATAAACAGCTCCATCCATCACTGCGGCGCCGACAGACTCTTCTATTAACCACAGCGAGCACCGGGCCCCTGACCGGACCCAAACACTCGACTCACAGCGAGCACCGGGCCCCTGACCGGACCCAAACACTCGACTCACAGCGAGCACCGGGCCCCTGACCGGACCCAAACACTCGACTCACAGCGAGCACCGGGCCCCTGACCGGACCCAAACACTCGACTCACAGCGAGCACCGGGCCCCTGACCGGACCCAAACACTCGACTCACAGCGAGCACCGGGCCCCTGACCGGACCCAAACACTCGACTCACAGCGAGCACCGGGCCCCGGACCAGACCCAAA
>NW_027316343.1:0-26553 GCF_026437365.1 Eucyclogobius newberryi | reverse complement strand
GACCTTGTTTAGTCCTGGTTTAGTCCTGGTTTGGACCTGGTTTGGACCTGGTTTAGTCCTGGTTTAGTCCTGCTTTAGTCCTGGTTTAGACCTGGTTTTGACCTGGTTTAGTCCTGGTTTAGTCCTGGTTTAGTCCTGGTTTAGTCCTGCTTTAGTCCTGGTTTAGTCCTGGTTTAGTCCTGGTTTGGACCTGGTTTGGACCTGGTTTAGAACTGGTTTAGACCTGGTTTAGACCTGGTTTAGTCCTGGTTTAGACCTGGTTTAGACCTGGTTTAGACCTGCTTTAGACCTGCTTTAGACCTGGTTTAGACCTAGTTTAGTCCTGGTTTAGACCTGGTTTGGACCTGGTTTAGTCCTGGTTTAGACCTGGTTTAGTCCTGGTTTAGACCTGGTTTAGTCCTTGTTTAGACCTGGTTTAGACCTGGTTTAGACCTGGTTTAGACCTGGTTTAGACCTGCTTTAGACCTGGTTTGGACCTGGTTTAGACCTGGTTAAGACCTGGTTTGGACCTGGTTTAGACCTGGTTTAGACCTGGTTTAGACCTGGTTTGGACCAGGTTTAGACCTGGTTTAGACCTGGTTTGGACCAGGTTTAGACCTGGTTTGGACCAGGTTTAGACCTGGTTTAGACCTGGTTTGGACCAGGTTTAGACCTGGTTTAGACCTGGTTTAGACCTGCTTTAGACCTGGTTTGGACCAGGTTTAGACCTGGTTTAGACCTGGTTTAGACCTGGTTTGGACCTGGTTTAGACCTGGTTTAGGGCTGGTTTAGACCTGGTTTAGACCTGCTTTAGACCTGCTTTAGACCTGGTTTAATCCTGGTTTAGACCTGGTTTAGACCTGCTTTAGACCTGCTTTAGACCTTGTTTAGACCTGGTTTAGACCTGGTTTAGACCTGGTTTAGACCTGCTTTAGACCTGGTTTAGACCTGGTTTAGACCTGGTTTAGACCTGCTTTAGACCTGGTTTAGACCTGGTTTAGTCCTGGTTTAGACCTGCTTTAGACCTGGTTTAGACCTGGTTTAGACCTGGTTTAGTCCTGGTTTAGATCTGGTTTAGACCTGCTTTAGACCTGGTTCAGACCTGGTTTAGACCTGGTTTAGACCTGGTTTAGACCTGCTTTAGACCTGGTTTAGACCTGGTTTAGACCTGCTTTAGACCTGGTTTAGACCTGGTTTAGAACTGGTTCAGACCTGGTTTGGACCTGGTTTAGTCCTGGTTTGGACCTGGTTTAGACCTGCTTTAGACCTGGTTTAGACCTGGTTTAGACCTGCTTTAGACCTGGTTTAGAACTGGTTTAGACCTGGTTTAGACCTGGTTTGGACCTGGTTTAGTCCTGGTTTGGACCTGGTTTAGACCTGGTTTAGTCCTGGTTTAGTCCTGGTTTAGACATGGTTTAGACCTGGTTTAGACCTGGTTTAGACCTGGTTTAGACCTGCTTTAGACCTGGTTTAGACCTGGTTTAGACCTGCTTTAGACCTGGTTTAGAACTGGTTTAGACCTGGTTTAGACCTGGTTTGGACCTGGTTTAGTCCTGGTTTGGACCTGGTTTAGACCTGGTTTAGTCCTGGTTTAGTCCTGGTTTAGACATGGTTTAGACCTGGTTTAGTCCTGGTTTAGACCAGGTTTAGACCTGGTTTAGACCTTGTTTAGTCCTGGTTTAGTCCTGGTTTTAGACCTGGTTTAGACCTGGTTTAGTCCTGGTTTAGACCTGGTTTGGACCTGGTTTGGACCTGGTTTAGACCTTGTTTAGTCCTGGTTTAGTCCTGGTTTAGACCTGGTTTAGACCTGGTTTAGTTCTGGTTTAGTCCTGGTTTAGACCTTGTTTAGTCCTGGTTTAGTCCTGGTCTAGACCTGGTTTAGACCTGGTTTAGTCCAGGTTTAGACCTGGTTTAGACCTGGTTTAGACCTTGTTTAGTCCTGGTTTAGTCCTGGTTTAGACCTGGTTTAGACCTGGTTTAGTCCTGGTTTAGTCCTGGTTTAGTCCTGGTTTAGACCTGGTTTAGACCTTGTTTAGTCCTGGTTTAGTCCTGGTTTGGACCTGGTTTGGACCTGGTTTAGTCCTGGTTTAGTCCTGCTTTAGTCCTGGTTTAGTCCTGGTTTAGACCTGGTTTAGTCCTGGTTTGGACCTGGTTTAGACCTGGTTAAGACCTTGTTTAGTCCTGGTTTAGTCCTGGTTTAGACCTGGTTTAGACCTGGTTTAGTCCTGGTTTCAGACCTGGTTTGGACCTGGTTTGGACCTGGTTTAGTCCTGGTTTAGTCCTGGTTTAGTCCTGGTTTAGTCCTGGTTTATACCTGGTTTGGACCTGGTTTCGACCTGGTTTAGACCTGGTTTAGACCTGCTTTAGACCTGGTTTGGACCAGGTTTAGACCTGGTTTAGACCTGGTTTGGACCTGGTTTGGACCTGGTTTGGACCTGGTTTAGACCTGGTTTAGAGCTGGTTTAGACCTGGTTTGGACCAGGTTTAGACCTGGTTTAGACCTGGTTTGGACCTGGTTTGGACCTGGTTTAGACCTGGTTTGGACCTGCTTTAGACCTGGTTTAGACCTGGTTTCGACCTGGTTTAGACCTGGTTTAGACCTGGTTTAGACCTGGTTTGGACTTGCTTTGGACCTGGTTTAGACCTGGTTTAGACCTGGTTTAGACCTGGTTTAGACCTGGTTTAGACCTGCTTTAGACCTGCTTTAGACCTGGTTTAGTCCTGGTTTAGACCTGGTTTTGACCTGCTTTAGACCTGGTTTAGACCTGGTTTAGACCTGCTTTAGTCCTGGTTTAATCCTGGTTTAGACCTGGTTTAGACCTGCTTTAGACCTGGTTTAGACCTGGTTTAGACCTGCTTAAGACCTGGTTTAGTCCTGGTTTAGAACTGGTTTAGACCTGGTTTAGACCTGGTTTAGTCCTGGTTTAGTCCTGCTTTAGACCTGGTTTAGACTTGGTTTAGACCTGGTTTAGTCCTGGTTTAGACCTGGTTTAGACATGGTTTAGTCCTGGTTTAGACCAGGTTTAGACCTGGTTTAGACCTGGTTTAGACCTGGTTTAGTCCTGGTCTAGACCTGGTTTAGACCTGGTTTAGTCCAGGTTTAGACCTGGTTTAGACCTGGTTTAGACCTTGTTTAGTCCTGGTTTAGTCCTGGTTTAGACCTGGTTTAGACCTGGTTTAGTCCTGGTTTAGTCCTGGTTTAGTCCTGGTTTAGACCTGGTTTAGACCTTGTTTAGTCCTGGTTTAGTCCTGGTTTGGACCTGGTTTGGACCTGGTTTAGTCTTGGTTTAGTCCTGCTTTAGTCCTGGTTTAGTCCTGGTTTAGACCTGGTTTAGTCCTGGTTTAGTCCTGGTTTCAGACCTGGTTTGGACCTGGTTTAGTCCTGGTTTAGTCCTGGTTTAGTCCTGGTTTATACCTGCTTTAGACCTGGTTTGGACCTGGTTTAGTCCTGGTTTAGACCTGGTTTAGACCTGGTTTAGTCCTGGTTTCAGACCTGGTTTGGACCTGGTTTAGTCCTGGTTTAGTCCTGGTTTAGTCCTGGTTTATACCTGCTTTAGACCTGGTTTGGACCTGGTTTAGTCCTGGTTTTGACCTGGTTTAGACCTGGTTTAGTCCTGGTTTAGTCCTGCTTTAGTCCTGGTTTAGTCCTGGTTTAGTCCTGGTTTAGACCTGGTTTAGACCTGGTTTAGTCCTGGTTTAGACCTGGTTTGGACCTGGTTTAGACCTGGTTAAGACCTTGTTTAGTCCTGGTTTAGTCCTGGTTTAGTCCTGGTTTAGTCCTGGTTTATACCTGCTTTAGACCTGGTTTGGACCTGGTTTAGTCCTGGTTTTGACCTGGTTTAGTCCTGGTTTAGTCCTGGTTTAGTCCTGGTTTAGTCCTGCTTTAGTCCTGGTTTAGTCCTGGTTTAGTCCTGGTTTGGACCTGGTTTGGACCTGGTTTAGAACTGGTTTAGACCTGGTTTAGACCTGGTTTATACCTGCTTTAGACCTGGTTTGGACCTGGTTTAGACCTGGTTTAGACCTGGTTTAGACCTGGTTTAGTCCTGGTTTAGACCTGGTTTAGACCTGGTTTAGTCCTGGTTTAGTCCTGGTTTAGACATGGTTTAGACCTGGTTTAGTCCTGCTTTAGACCTGGTTTAGACCTGGTTTAGACCTGGTTTAGTCCTGGTTTAGACCTGGTTTAGACCTGGTTTAGTCCTGGTTTAGACCAGGTTTAGACCTGGTTTAGACCTGGTTTAGTCCTGGTTTAGACCTGGTTTGGACCTGGTTTGGACCTGGTTTAGACCTTGTTTAGTCCTGGTTTAGTCCTGGTTTAGACCTGGTTTAGACCTGGTTTAGTCCTGGTTTAGTCCTGGTTTAGACCTTGTTTAGTCCTGGTTTAGTCCTGGTCTAGACCTGGTTTAGACCTGGTTTAGTCCAGGTTTAGACCTGGTTTAGACCTGGTTTAGACCTGGTTTAGTCCTGGTTTAGTCCTGGTTTAGTCCTGGTTTAGACCTGGTTTAGACCTTGTTTAGTCCTGGTTTAGTCCTGGTTTGGACCTGGTTTGGACCTGGTTTAGTCCTGGTTTAGTCCTGCTTTAGTCCTGGTTTAGACCTGGTTTAGACCTTGTTTAGTCCTGGTTTAGTCCTGGTTTAGACCTGGTCTAGACCTGGTTTAGACCTTGTTTAGTCCTGGTTTAGTCCTGGTTTAGACCTGGTTTAGACCTGGTTTAGTCCTGGTTTAGTCCTGGTTTAGTCCTGGTTTAGACCTGGTTTAGACCTTGTTTAGTCCTGGTTTAGTCCTGGTTTGGACCTGGTTTGGACCTGGTTTAGTCCTGGTTTAGTCCTGCTTTAGTCCTGGTTTAGACCTGGTTTTGACCTGGTTTAGTCCTGGTTTAGTCCTGGTTTAGTCCTGGTTTAGTCCTGCTTTAGTCCTGGTTTAGTCCTGGTTTAGTCCTGGTTTGGACCTGGTTTAGTCCTGGTTTAGACCTGGTTTAGACCTGCTTTAGACCTGGTTTGGACCTGGTTTAGACCTGGTTTAGACCTGGTTTGGACCTGGTTTCGACCTGGTTTTGACCTGGTTTAGACCTGGTTTAGACCTGGTTTAGACCTAGTTTAGTCCTGGTTTAGACCTGGTTTAGACCTGGTTTAGACCTGGTTTAGACCTGGTTTAGACCTGCTTTAGACCTGGTTTGGACCTGGTTTAGACCTGGTTTAGACCTGGTTTGGACCTGGTTTCGACCTGGTTTTGACCTGGTTTAGACCTGGTTTAGACCTGGTTTAGACCTGCTTTAGACCTGGTTTGGACCAGGTTTAGACCTGGTTAAGACCTGGTTTGGACCTGGTTTAGACCTGGTTTAGACCTGCTTTAGACCTGGTTTGGACCAGGTTTAGACCTGGTTTAGGGCTGGTTTAGACCTGCTGTAGACCTGGTTTAGACCTGGTTTAGACCTGGTTTAGACCTGGTTTAGACCTGCTTTAGACCTGCTTTAGACCTGCTTTAGACCTGGTTTAGACCTGGTTTAGACCTGGTTTAGACCTGGTTTAGACCTGCTTTAGACCTGCTTTAGACCTGGTTTGGACCAGGTTTAGACCTGGTTTAGGGCTGGTTTAGACCTGCTGTAGACCTGGTTTAGACCTGGTTTAGACCTGGTTTAGACCTGCTTTAGACCTGCTTTAGACCTGGTTTAATCCTGGTTTAGACCTGGTTTAGACCTGCTTTAGACCTGCTTTAGACCTGGTTTAGACCTGGTTTAGACCTGGTTTAGACCTGGTTTAGACCTGCTTTAGACCTGGTTTAGACCTGGTTTAGACCTGGTTTAGACCTGCTTTAGACCTGGTTTAGACCTGGTTTAGTCCTGGTTTAGACCTGCTTTAGACCTGGTTTAGACCTGGTTTAGACCTGGTTTAGTCCTGGTTTAGATCTGGTTTAGACCTGCTTTAGACCTGGTTCAGACCTGGTTTAGACCTGGTTTAGACCTGGTTTAGACCTGCTTTAGACCTGGTTCAGACCTGGTTTAGTCCTGGTTTAGACCTGGTTTAGACCTGCTTTAGACCTGGTTTAGAACTGGTTTAGACCTGGTTTAGACCTGGTTTGGACCTGGTTTAGTCCATGTTTGGACCTGGTTTAGACCTGGTTTAGTCCTGGTTTAGTCCTGGTTTAGACATGGTTTAGACCTGGTTTAGTCCTGCTTTAGACCTGGTTTAGACCTGGTTTAGACCTGGTTTAGTCCTGGTTTAGACCTGGTTTAGACCTGGTTTAGTCCTGGTTTAGACCAGGTTTAGACCTGGTTTAGACCTGGTTAAGACCTTGTTTAGTCCTGGTTTAGTCCTGGTTTTAGACCTGGTTTAGACCTGGTTTAGTCCTGGTTTAGACCTGGTTTGGACCTGGTTTGGACCTGGTTTAGACCTTGTTTAGTCCTGGTTTAGTCCTGGTTTAGACCTGGTTTAGACCTGGTTTAGTTCTGGTTTAGTCCTGGTTTAGACCTTGTTTAGTCCTGGTTTAGTCCTGGTCTAGACCTGGTTTAGACCTGGTTTAGTCCAGGTTTAGACCTGGTTTAGACCTGGTTTAGACCTTGTTTAGTCCTGGTTTAGTCCTGGTTTAGACCTGGTTTAGTCCTGGTTTAGTCCTGGTTTAGTCCTGGTTTAGACCTGGTTTAGACCTTGTTTAGTCCTGGTTTAGTCCTGGTTTGGACCTGGTTTGGACCTGGTTTAGTCCTGGTTTAGTCCTGCTTTAGTCCTGGTTTAGTCCTGGTTTAGACCTGGTTTGGACCTGGTTTGGACCTGGTTTAGTCCTGGTTTAGTCCTGGTTTAGTCCTGCTTTTAGTCCTGGTTTAGTCCTGGTTTAGACCTTGTTTAGTCCTGGTTTAGTCCTGGTTTAGACCTGGTTTAAACCTGGTTTAGTCCTGGTTTAGACCTGGTTTGGACCTGGTTTGGACCTGGTTTAGTCCTGGTTTAGTCCTGGTTTAGTCCTGGTTTAGTCCTGGTTTATTCCTGGTTTAGACCTGGTTTAGACCTGGTTTAGTCCTGGTTTAGACCTGGTTTGGACCTGGTTTGGACCTGGATAGTCCTGGTTTAGTACTGGTTTAGTCCTGGTTTAGACCTGGTTTGGACCTGGTTTAGACCTGGTTTAGACCTTGTTTAGTCCTGGTTTAGACCTGGTTTAGACCTGGTTTAGTCCTGGTTTAGACCTGGTTTGGACCTGGTTTGGACCTGGTTTAGTCCTGGTTTAGTCCTGGTTTAGTCCTGGTTTAGTCCTGGTTTAGACCTGGTTTAGACCTGGTTTAGTCCTGGTTTAGTCCTGGTTTAGTCCTGGTTTAGACCTGGTTTAGACCTGGTTTAGTCCTGGTTTGGACCTGGTTTGGACCTGGTTTGGACCTGGTTTAGTCCTGGTTTAGTCCTGGTTTAGTCCTGGTTTAGACCTGGTTTAGTCCTGGTTTAGTCCTGGTTTAGTCCTGGTTTAGTCTTGGTTTAGACCTGGTTTAGACCTGGTTTAGACCTGGTTTAGTCCTGGTTTAGACCTGGTTTGGACCTGGTTTGGACCTGGTTTAGTCCTGGTTTAGTCCTGGTTTAGTCCTGGTTTAGTCCTGGTTTAGACCTGGTTTGGACCTGGTTTGGACCTGGTTTAGTCCTGGTTTAGTCCTGGTTTAGTCCTGGTTTAGTCCTGGTTTAGACCTGGTTTGGACCTGGTTTGGACCTGGTTTAGTCCTGGTTTAGTCCTGGTTTAGTCCTGGTTTAGACCTGGTTTAGTCCTGGTTTAGTCCTGGTTTAGACCTGGTTTAGACCTGGTTTAGTCCTGGTTTAGACCTGGTTTAGTCCTGGTTTAGACCTGGTTTGGACCTGGTTTGGACCTGGTTTAGTCCTGGTTTAGTCCTGGTTTAGACCTGGTTTGGACCTGGTTTAGACCTGGTTTAGACCTTGTTTAGTCCTGGTTTAGTCCTGGTTTAGACCTGGTTTAGACCTGGTTTAGTCCTGGTTTAGACCTGGTTTGGACCTGGTTTAGTCCTGGTTTAGACCTGGTTTGGACCTGGTTTGGACCTGGTTTAGTCCTGGTTTAGTCCTGGTTTAGTCCTGGTTTAGTCCTGGTTTAGACCTGGTTTAGACCTGGTTTAGTCCTGGTTTAGTCCTGGTTTAGTCCTGGTTTAGACCTGGTTTAGACCTGGTTTAGTCCTGGTTTGGACCTGGTTTGGACCTGGTTTAGACCTGGTTTAGTCCTGGTTTAGTCCTGGTTTAGTCCTGGTTTAGACCTGGTTTAGTCCTGGTTTAGTCCTGGTTTAGTCCTGGTTTAGTCCTGGTTTAGACCTGGTTTAGTCCTGGTTTAGTCCTGGTTTAGTCTTGGTTTAGACCTGGTTTAGACCTGGTTTAGACCTGATTTAGTCCTGGTTTAGACCTGGTTTGGACCTGGTTTGGACCTGGTTTAGTCCTGGTTTAGTCCTGGTTTAGTCCTGGTTTAGTCCTGGTTTAGACCTGGTTTAGACCTGGTTTAGTCCTGGTTTAGTCCTGGTTTAGTCCTGGTTTAGACCTGGTTTAGACCTGGTTTAGTCCTGGTTTGGACCTGGTTTGGACCTGGTTTGGACCTGGTTTAGTCCTGGTTTAGTCCTGGTTTAGTCCTGGTTTAGTCCTGGTTTAGTCTTGGTTTAGACCTGGTTTAGTCCTGGTTTAGTCCTGGTTTAGTCCTGGTTTAGTCCTGGTTTAGACCTGGTTTAGTCCTGGTTTAGTCCTGGTTTAGTCTTGGTTTAGACCTGGTTTAGACCTGGTTTAGACCTGGTTTAGTCCTGGTTTAGACCTGGTTTGGACCTGGTTTGGACCTGGTTTAGTCCTGGTTTAGTCCTGGTTTAGTCCTGGTTTAGTCCTGGTTTAGACCTGGTTTGGACCTGGTTTGGACCTGGTTTGGACCTGGTTTAGTCCTGGTTTAGTCCTGGTTTTGTCCTGGTTTAGTCCTGGTTTAGTCCTGGTTTAGACCTGGTTTAGTCCTGGTTTAGTCCTGGTTTAGTCCTGGTTTAGTCCTGGTTTAGACCTGGTTTGGACCTGGTTTGGACCTGGTTTAGTCCTGATTTAGTCCTGGTTTAGTCCTGGTTTAGTCCTGGTTTAGACCTGATTTAGTCCTGGTTTAGTCCTGGTTTAGACCTGATTTAGTCCTGGTTTAGTCCTGGTTTAGTCCTAGTTTAGTCCTGGTTTAGTCCTGGTTTAGACCTGATTTAGTCCTGGTTTAGTCCTGGTTTAGACCTGATTTAGTCCTGGTTTAGTCCTGGTTTAGTCCTGGTTTAGACCTGGTTTGGACCTGGTTTGGACCTGGTTTAGTCCTGGTTTAGTCCTGGTTTAGTCCTGGTTTAGTCCTGGTTTAGTCCTGGTTTGGACCTGGTTTAGTCCTGATTTAGTCCTGGTTTAGTCCTGGTTTAGTCCTGGTTTAGACCTGATTTAGTCCTGGTTTAGTCCTGGTTTAGACCTGATTTAGTCCTGGTTTAGACCTGATTTAGTCCTGGTTTAGACCTGATTTAGTCCTGGTTTAGACCTGGTTTGGACCTGGTTTGGACCTGGTTTAGTACTGATTTAGTCCTGGTTTAGTCCTGGTTTAGTCCTGGTTTAGACCTGATTTAGTCCTGGTTTAGACCTGGTTTAGTCCTGGTTTAGTCCTGGTTTAGTCCTGGTTTAGTCCTGGTTTAGACCTGGTTTGGACCTGGTTTGGACCTGGTTTAGTCCTGATTTAGTCCTGGTTTAGTCCTGGTTTAGTCCTGGTTTAGACCTGATTTAGTCCTGGTTTAGTCCTGATTTAGTCCTTATTTAGTCCTGGTTTAGTCCTGGTTTAGTCCTGGTTTAGACCTGATTTAGTCCTGGTTTAGTCCTGATTTAGTCCTGGTTTAGTCCTGATTTAGTCCTGGTTTAGTCCTGGTTTGGACCTGGTTTAGTCCTGGTTTAGTCCTGGTTTAGTCCTGGTTTAGTCCTGGTTTAGTCCTGGTTTAGTCCTGGTTTAGTCCTGATTTAGTCCTGGTTTAGTCCTGGTTTAGTCCTGGTTTATACCTGCTTTAGACCTGGTTTGGACCTGGTTTAGTCCTGGTTTAGTCCTGGTTTAGTCCTGATTTAGTCCTGGTTTAGTCCTGGTTTAGACCTGGTTTAGTCCTGGTTTAGACCTGAGCGTTCTTACCTGATTGAGTCTTTGCTGTGCATTTTGTTGGTTTTAAAAATCAAACTTGAAAAAATGAATCTGAGAGTGAAGAAGAAGAAGAAGAAAAGGAAGTAAAATAGTACTAATACTTGCTGCAGTATTGGAGGCAGCAGAACTTGTAGTATTCGCAATAATATTTGTAATATTGGCAGTATTAGTATTTGTAGTATTGAGGTAGTAGTAAAAGTAGTAAAAGTGGAGCAGAGCAGAGCTTTTATAAACGGCACATCACATGATCGTGATTGGCCGAGCCCCAGTCACATGATCGTGATTGGACGACAAGACTCCATTCATAAAAAAGGACCAATCAGAGAAGAGTTTGTAGCTCATGAAGAACGTATTTGATTTGTCAGATTCTTAGATCTTAGAGTTCTCTGGGTCTGTTCCTCACAGAGCTGTTCCTCACACAGAGCTGTTCCTCACACAGAGCTGTTCCTCTCAGAGCTGTTCCTCACAGAGCTGTTCCTCACACAGAGCTGTTCCTCACACAGAGCTGTTCCTCTCAGAGCTGTTCCTCTCAGAGCTGTTCCTCACAGAGCTGTTCCTCACAGAGCTGTTCCTCACAGAGCTGTTCCTCACACAGAGCTGTTCCTCACACAGAGCTGTTCCTCTCAGAGCTGTTCCTCTCAGAGCTGTTCCTCTCAGAGCTGTTCCTCACAGAGCTGTTCCTCACAGAGCTGTTCCTCTCGGAGCTGTTCCTCTCAGAGCTGTTCCTCTCACAGAGCTGTTCCTCACAGAGCTGTTCCTCTCAGAGCTGTTCCTCTCGGAGCTGTTCCTCTCGGAGCTGTTCCTCTCAGAGCTGTTCCTCTCACAGAGCTGTTCCTCTCACAGAGCTGTTCCTCACAGAGCTGTTCCTCTCGGAGCTGTTCCTCTCAGAGCTGTTCCTCACAGAGCTGTTCCTCTCAGAGCTGTTCCTCTCAGAGCTGTTCCTCTCAGAGCTGTTCCTCACAGAGCTGTTCCTCACAGAGCTGTTCCTCTCAGAGCTGTTCCTCTCGGAGCTGTTCCTCACAGAGCTGTTCCTCTCAGAGCTGTTCCTCTCAGAGCTGTTCCTCACAGAGCTGTTCCTCACAGAGCTGTTCCTCACAGAGCTGTTCCTCACAGAGCTGTTCCTCACAGAGCTGTTCCTCTCACAGAGCTGTTCCTCACAGAGCTGTTCCTCTCAGAGCTGTTCCTCTCAGAGCTGTTCCTCACAGAGCTGTTCCTCACAGAGCTGTTCCTCACAGAGCTGTTCCTCTCACAGAGCTGTTCCTCACAGAGCTGTTCCTCTCAGAGCTGCTCTTATCTTAAGGGTTCCCCTCAAGGCTCTGTTCTTGGACAACTGTTATTTACGATGTACATAAACATCTAAAACACAGAAGGTTCCACTGCAGATGATGCTAGAGCAAAGTGATTCATACAAATACAAACCAGGTCTAAACAGGACTAAACAAGACTAAACTAGCTCTAAACTAAGACTAAACTGAGACTAAACCAGGACTAAACAGAGTAAGAATGTGGTTGTGGGTTTGTCAGGTGAGAGAACATGTGCCTCACGTGAGAGAGAAATGTAATGAACAACATCTGACTGTGATCACCAACATCCCCCTGTCAATAAACCAGGACTAAACTAGAACTAAACTAGGACTAAACCAGGACTAAACCAGGACTAAACCAGGTCTAAACCAGGACTAAACTAGGACTAAACTAGGACTAAACTAGAACTAAACCAGGACTAAACCAGGACTAAACTAGAACTAAACTAGGACTAAACCAGGACTAAACCAGGTCTAAACCAGGACTAAACTAGGACTAAACTAGGACTAAACTAGAACTAAACCAGGACTAAACCAGGACTAAACCAGGACTAAACTAGGACTAAACTAGAACTAAACCAGGACTAAACCAGGACTAAACTAGAACTAAACTAGGACTAAACCAGGACTAAACCAGGACTAAACCAGGTCTAAACCAGGACTAAACTAGGACTAAACTAGGACTAAACTAGAACTAAACCAGGACTAAACCAGGACTAAACTAGAACTAAACTAGGACTAAACCAGGACTAAACCAGGTCTAAACCAGGACTAAACTAGGACTAAACTAGGACTAAACTAGAACTAAACCAGGACTAAACCAGGACTAAACTAGAACTAAACTAGGACTAAACCAGGACTAAACCAGGACTAAACCAGGACTAAACTAGGACTAAACTTGAACTAAACTAGAACTAAACCAGGACTAAACCAGGACTAAACTAGAACTAAACTAGGACTAAACCAGGACTAAACCAGGACTAAACTAGAACTAAACTAGGACTAAACCAGGACTAAACCAGGACTAAACTAGGACTAAACTAGAACTAAACTAGAACTAAACCAGGACTAAACCAGGACTAAACTAGAACTAAACTAGGACTAAACCAGGACTAAACCAGGTCTAAACCAGGTCTAAACCAGGTCTAGACCAGGACTAAACCAGGTCTAAACCAGGACTAAACCAGGACTAAACTAGGACTAAACTAGAACTAAACTAGAACTAAACCAGGACTAAACCAGGACTAAACTAGAACTAAACTAGGACTAAACCAGGACTAAACCAGGACTAAACTAGAACTAAACTAGGACTAAACCAGGACTAAACCAGGACTAAACTAGGACTAAACTAGAACTAAACTAGAACTAAACCAGGACTAAACCAGGACTAAACCAGAACTAAACCAGGTCTAAACCAGGTCTAAACCAGGTCTAAACCAGGACTAAACCAGGACTAAACCAGGTCTAAACCAGGACTAAACCAGGCCTAAACCAGGTCTAAACCAGGTCTAAACCAGGACTAAACCAGGTCTAAACCAGGACTAAACCAGGACTAAACCAGGTCTAAACCAGGACTAAACCAGGTCTAAACCAGGACTAAACCAGGACTAAACCAGGACTAAACCAGGTCTAAACCAGGTCTAAACCAGGACTAAACCAGGACTAAACCAGGTCTAAACCAGGACTAAACCAGGCCTAAACCAGGTCTAAACCAGGTCTAAACCAGGACTAAACCAGGTCTAAACCAGGTCTAAACCAGGTCTAAACCAGGACTAAACCAGGACTAAACCAGGTCTAAACCAGGACTAAACCAGGACTAAACCAGGTCTAAACCAGGTCTAAACCAGGACTAAACCAGGACTAAACCAGGTCTAAACCAGGTCTAAACCAGGTCTAAACCAGGACTAAACCAGGTCTAAACCAGGTCTAAACCAGGACTAAACCAGGACTAAACCAGGTCTAAACCAGGACTAAACCAGGACTAAACCAGGTCTAAACCAGGTCTAAACCAGGACTAAACCAGGACTAAACCAGGTCTAAACCAGGTCTAAACCAGGACTAAACCAGGACTAAACCAGGTCTAAACCAGGTCTAAACCAGGTCTAAACCAGGACTAAACCAGGTCTAAACCAGGTCTAAACCAGGTCTAAACCAGGACTAAACCAGGACTAAACCAGGTCTAAACCAGGACTAAACCAGGACTAAACCAGGTCTAAACCAGGTCTAAACCAGGACTAAACCAGGACTAAACCAGGTCTAAACCAGGTCTAAACCAGGACTAAACCAGGACTAAACCAGGACTAAACCAGGACTAAACCAGGACTCATGGCTTGCTCATGTGAGCTGTTGCTGTGGATCATGAGGTTGTAATTGGAGCAGAATCTTAGACCTTCAGCTCTTCATTAAAATCTATAAAGGCCCAAAATAATGGTCATGAATCCCACAACCTGAGGGTAACCACACACAGAGCTGTTCCTCTCACAGAGCTGTTCCACACACAGAGCTGTTCCTCACAGAGCTGTTCCTCACAGAGCTGTTCCTCTCACAGAGCTGTTCCTCTCACAGAGCTGTTCCTCTCACAGAGCTGTTCCTCTCACAGAGCTGTTCCTCTCAGAGCTGTTCCTCTCACAGAGCTGTTCCTCTCACAGAGCTGTTCCTCTCACAGAGCTGTTCCTCTCAGAGCTGTTCCTCTCACAGAGCTGTTCCTCTCACAGAGCTGTTCCTCTCACAGAGCTGTTCCTCACAGAGCTGTTCCTCACAGAGCTGTTCCTCTCACAGAGCTGTTCCTCTCACAGAGCTGTTCCTCTCACAGAGCTGTTCCTCTCACAGAGCTGTTCCTCACAGAGCTGTTCCTCTCAGAGCTGTTCCTCTCACAGAGCTGTTCCTCACACAGAGCTGTTCCTCTCACAGAGCTGTTCCTCTCACAGAGCTGTTCCTCTCACAGAGCTGTTCCTCACAGAGCTGTTCCTCACAGAGCTGTTCCTCTCACAGAGCTGTTCCTCTCACAGAGCTGTTCCTCTCACAGAGCTGTTCCTCACAGAGCTGTTCCTCACAGAGCTGTTCCTCTCAGAGCTGTTCCTCTCACAGAGCTGTTCCTCTCACAGAGCTGTTCCTCTCAGAGCTGTTCCTCTCACAGAGCTGTTCCTCACACAGAGCTGTTCCTCTCACAGAGCTGTTCCTCTCAGAGCTGTTCCTCTCACAGAGCTGTTCCTCTCACAGAGCTGTTCCTCTCACAGAGCTGTTCCTCTCACAGAGCTGTTCCTCACAGAGCTGTTCCTCTCACAGAGCTGTTCCTCTCAGAGCTGTTCCTCTCACAGAGCTGTTCCTCTCACAGAGCTGTTCCTCTCACAGAGCTGTTCCTCTCAGAGCTGTTCCTCTCACAGAGCTGTTCCTCTCACAGAGCTGTTCCTCTCACAGAGCTGTTCCTCACAGAGCTGTTCCTCACAGAGCTGTTCCTCTCACAGAGCTGTTCCTCTCACAGAGCTGTTCCTCTCACAGAGCTGTTCCTCTCACAGAGCTGTTCCTCACAGAGCTGTTCCTCTCAGAGCTGTTCCTCTCAGAGCTGTTCCTCTCACAGAGCTGTTCCTCTCACAGAGCTGTTCCTCTCAGAGCTGTTCCTCTCACAGAGCTGTTCCTCACACAGAGCTGTTCCTCTCACAGAGCTGTTCCTCTCACAGAGCTGTTCCTCTCACAGAGCTGTTCCTCTCACAGAGCTGTTCCTCACAGAGCTGTTCCTCTCACAGAGCTGTTCCTCTCAGAGCTGTTCCTCTCACAGAGCTGTTCCTCTCACAGAGCTGTTCCTCTCACAGAGCTGTTCCTCTCAGAGCTGTTCCTCTCACAGAGCTGTTCCTCACACAGAGCTGTTCCTCTCACAGAGCTGTTCCTCTCAGAGCTGTTCCTCTCACAGAGCTGTTCCTCTCACAGAGCTGTTCCTCTCACAGAGCTGTTCCTCTCAGAGCTGTTCCTCTCACAGAGCTGTTCCTCTCACAGAGCTGTTCCACACACAGAGCTGTTCCACACACAGAGCTGTTCCTCACAGAGCTGTTCCTCTCACAGAGCTGTTTCTCTCACAGAGCTGTTCCTCTCACAGAGCTGTTCCTCACAGAGCTGTTCCTCACAGAGCTGTTCCTCTCACAGAGCTGTTCCTCTCACAGAGCTGTTCCTCTCAGAGCTGTTCCTCACAGAGCTGTTCCTCTCACAGAGCTGTTCCTCTCAGAGCTGTTCCTCACAGAGCTGTTCCTCTCACAGAGCTGTTCCTCTCAGAGCTGTTCCTCTCAGAGCTGTTCCTCTCACAGAGCTGTTCCTCTCAGAGCTGTTCCTCTCACAGAGCTGTTCCTCTCACAGAGCTGTTCCTCTCAGAGCTGTTCCTCTCACAGAGCTGTTCCTCTCACAGAGCTGTTCCTCTCACAGAGCTGTTCCTCACAGAGCTGTTCCTCACAGAGCTGTTCCTCTCACAGAGCTGTTCCTCTCACAGAGCTGTTCCTCTAACAGAGCTGTTCCTCTCACAGAGCTGTTCCTCTCACAGAGCTGTTCCTCACAGAGCTGTTCCTCTCACAGAGCTGTTCCTCTCACAGAGCTGTTCCTCACGGAGCTGTTCCTCTCACAGAGCTGTTCCTCTCACAGAGCTGTTCCTCACAGAGCTGTTCCTCTCAGAGCTGTTCCTCTCAGAGCTGTTCCTCACAGAGCTGTTCCTCTCACAGAGCTGTTCCTCTCAGAGCTGTTCCTCACAGAGCTGTTCCTCTCACAGAGCTGTTCCTCTCAGAGCTGTTCCTCTCAGAGCTGTTCCTCTCAGAGCTGTTCCTCTCACAGAGCTGTTCCTCTCAGAGCTGTTCCTCTCACAGAGCTGTTCCTCTCACAGAGCTGTTCCTCTCACAGAGCTGTTCCTCTCAGAGCTGTTCCTCTCACAGAGCTGTTCCTCTCACAGAGCTGTTCCTCTCACAGAGCTGTTCCTCACAGAGCTGTTCCTCACAGAGCTGTTCCTCTCACAGAGCTGTTCCTCTCACAGAGCTGTTCCTCTAACAGAGCTGTTCCTCTCACAGAGCTGTTCCTCTCACAGAGCTGTTCCTCACAGAGCTGTTCCTCACAGAGCTGTTCCTCTCACAGAGCTGTTCCTCTCACAGAGCTGTTCCTCACAGAGCTGTTCCTCACAGAGCTGTTCCTCTCACAGAGCTGTTCCTCTCACAGAGCTGTTCCTCACAGAGCTGTTGCTCTCACAGAGCTGTTCCTCTCAGAGCTGTTCCTCACAGAGCTGTTCCTCTCAGAGCTGTTCCTCACAGAGCTGTTCCTCTCACAGAGCTGTTCCTCTCAGAGCGTTTCCTCTCAGAGCTGTTCCTCTCAGAGCTGTTCCTCTCACAGAGCTGTTCCTCTCAGAGCTGTTCCTCTCAGAGCTGTTCCTCTCACAGAGCTGTTCCTCTCACAGAGCTGTTCCTCTCACAGAGCTGTTCCTCTCAGAGCTGTTCCTCTCACAGAGCTGTTCCTCTCACAGAGCTGTTCCTCACAGAGCTGTTCCTCTCACAGAGCTGTTCCTCTCAGAGCTGTTCCTCACAGAGCTGTTCCTCTCAGAGCTGTTCCTCTCACAGAGCTGTTCCTCTCAGAGCTGTTCCTCTCAGAGCTGTTCCTCTCACAGAGCTGTTCCTCTCACAGAGCTGTTCCTCTCAGAGCTGTTCCTCTCACAGAGCTGTTCCTCTCACAGAGCTGTTCCTCTCAGAGCTGTTCCTCTCACAGAGCTGTTCCTCTCACAGAGCTGTTCCTCTCAGAGCTGTTCCTCTCTCAGAGCTGTTCCTCTCAGAGCTGTTCCTCTCAGAGCTGTTCCTCTCACAGAGCTGTTCCTCTCACAGAGCTGTTCCTCTCAGAGCTGTTCCTCCCATAGAGCTGTTCCTCTCACAGAGCTGTTCCTCTCTCAGAGCTGTTCCTCTCAGAGCTGTTCCTCTCACAGAGCTGTTCCTCTCACAGAGCTGTTCCTCACAGAGCTGTTCCTCACAGAGCTGTTCCTCTCACAGAGCTGTTCTTCTCACAGAGCTGTTCTTCTCACAGAGCTGTTCCTCTCAGAGCTGTTCTTCTCACAGAGCTGTTCTTCTCACAGAGCTGTTCCTCTCACAGAGCTGTTCTTCTCACAGAGCTGTTCCTCTCAGAGCTGTTCCTCTCACAGAGCTGTTCCTCACACAGAGCTGTTCCTCTCTCAGACCTGTTCCTCAGAGAGCTGTTCCTCTCACGGAGCTGTTCCTCTCACAGAGCTGTTCCTCACAGAGCTGTTCCTCTCTCAGAGCTGTTCCTGTCACAGAGCTGTTCCTCTCACAGAGCTGTTCCTCTCACAGAGCTGTTCCTCTCACAGAGCTGTTCCTCAGAGAGCTGTTCCTCTCACAGAGCTGTTCCTCTCACAGAGCTGTTCCTCACAGAGCTGTTCCTCACAGAGCTGTTCCTCTCACAGAGCTGTTCCTCTCAGAGCTGTTCCTCTCACAGAGCTGTTCCTCTCTCAGAGCTGTTCCTCTCACAGAGCTGTTCCTCACAGAGCTGTTTCTCTCAGAGCTGTTCCTCTCACAGAGCTGTTCCTCTCTCAGAGCTGTTCCTCTCACAGAGCTGTTTCTCTCAGAGCTGTTCCTCTCACAGAGCTGTTCCTCTCTCAGAGCTGTTCCTCTCACAGAGCTGTTCCTCTCTCAGAGCTGTTCCTCTCACAGAGCTGTTCCTCTCACAGAGCTGTTCCTCTCTCAGAGCTGTTCCTCTAACAGAGCTGTTCCTCTCTCAGAGCTGTTCCTCACAGAGCTGTTTCTCTCAGAGCTGTTCCTCTCACAGAGCTGTTCCTCTCTCAGAGCTGTTCCTCTCACAGAGCTGTTTCTCTCAGAGCTGTTCCTCTCACAGAGCTGTTCCTCTCTCAGAGCTGTTCCTCTCACAGAGCTGTTCCTCTCACAGAGCTGTTCCTCTCACAGAGCTGTTCCTCTCAGAGCTGTTCCTCTCAGAGCTGTTCCTCTCACAGAGCTGTTCCTCACAGAGCTGTTCCTCTCACAGAGCTGTTCCTCTCACAGAGCTGTTCCTCTCTCAGAGCTGTTCCTCACAGAGCTGTTCCTCTCACAGAGCTGTTCCTCTCACAGAGCTGTTCCTCTCACAGAGCTGTTCCTCTCACAGAGCTGTTCCTCTCAGAGCTGTTCCTCTCACAGAGCTGTTCCTCTCACAGAGCTGTTCCTCTCACAGAGCTGTTCCTCACAGAGCTGTTCCTCACAGAGCTGTTCCTCTCACAGAGCTGTTCCTCTCACAGAGCTGTTCCTCTCACAGAGCTGTTCCTCTCACAGAGCTGTTCCTCACAGAGCTGTTCCTCTCAGAGCTGTTCCTCTCACAGAGCTGTTCCTCACACAGAGCTGTTCCTCTCACAGAGCTGTTCCTCTCACAGAGCTGTTCCTCTCACAGAGCTGTTCCTCACAGAGCTGTTCCTCACAGAGCTGTTCCTCTCACAGAGCTGTTCCTCTCACAGAGCTGTTCCTCTCACAGAGCTGTTCCTCTCACAGAGCTGTTCCTCACAGAGCTGTTCCTCACAGAGCTGTTCCTCTCAGAGCTGTTCCTCTCACAGAGCTGTTCCTCTCACAGAGCTGTTCCTCTCAGAGCTGTTCCTCTCACAGAGCTGTTCCTCACACAGAGCTGTTCCTCTCACAGAGCTGTTCCTCTCAGAGCTGTTCCTCTCACAGAGCTGTTCTTCTCACAGAGCTGTTCCTCTCAGAGCTGTTCCTCTCACAGAGCTGTTCCTCACACAGAGCTGTTCCTCTCTCAGACCTGTTCCTCAGAGAGCTGTTCCTCTCACGGAGCTGTTCCTCTCACAGAGCTGTTCCTCACAGAGCTGTTCCTCTCTCAGAGCTGTTCCTCTCACAGAGCTGTTCCTCTCACAGAGCTGTTCCTCTCACAGAGCTGTTCCTCACAGAGCTGTTCCTCTCACAGAGCTGTTCCTCTCACAGAGCTGTTCCTCTCACAGAGCTGTTCCTCAGAAAGCTGTTCCTCTCACAGAGCTGTTCCTCTCACAGAGCTGTTCCTCTCACAGAGCTGTTCCTCTCTCAGACCTGTTCCTCAGAGAGCTGTTCCTCTCACAGAGCTGTTCCTCTCACAGAGCTGTTCCTCACAGAGCTGTTCCTCACAGAGCTGTTCCTCTCACAGAGCTGTTCCTCTCAGAGCTGTTCCTCTCACAGAGCTGTTCCTCTCTCAGAGCTGTTCCTCTCACAGAGCTGTTCCTCACAGAGCTGTTTCTCTCAGAGCTGTTCCTCTCACAGAGCTGTTCCTCTCTCAGAGCTGTTCCTCTCACAGAGCTGTTCCTCTCTCAGAGCTGTTCCTCTCACAGAGCTGTTCCTCTCTCAGAGCTGTTCCTCTCACAGAGCTGTTCCTCTCACAGAGCTGTTCCTCTCAGAGCTGTTCCTCTCTCAGAGCTGTTCCTCTCACAGAGCTGTTCCTCTCTCAGAGCTGTTCCTCACAGAGCTGTTTCTCTCAGAGCTGTTTCTCTCAGAGCTGTTCCTCTCACAGAGCTGTTCCTCTCACAGAGCTGTTCCTCTCACAGAGCTGTTCCTCTCAGAGCTGTTCCTCTCAGAGCTGTTCCTCACAGAGCTGTTCCTCTCACAGAGCTGTTCCTCACAGAGCTGTTCCTCTCACAGAGCTGTTCCTCACAGAGCTGTTCCTCTCACAGAGCTGTTCCTCACAGAGCTGTTCCTCTCACAGAGCTGTTCCTCTCAGAGCTGTTCCTCTCACAGAGCTGTTCCTCTCACAGAGCTGTTCCTCTCACAGAGCTGTTCCTCTCACAGAGCTGTTCCTCACAGAGCTGTTCCTCACAGAGCTGTTCCTCTCAGAGCTGTTCCTCTCACAGAGCTGTTCCTCTCACAGAGCTGTTCCTCTCACAGAGCTGTTCCTCTCAGAGCTGTTCCTCTCACAGAGCTGTTCCTCACACAGAGCTGTTCCTCTCACAGAGCTGTTCCTCTCAGAGCTGTTCCTCTCACAGAGCTGTTCCTCTCACAGAGCTGTTCCTCTCAGAGCTGTTCCTCTCAGAGCTGTTCCTCTCACAGAGCTGTTCCTCTCACAGAGCTGTTCCTCTCACAGAGCTGTTCCTCACAGAGCTGTTCCTCTCACAGAGCTGTTCCTCTCACAGAGCTGTTCCTCTCACAGAGCTGTTCCTCACAGAGCTGTTCCTCTCACAGAGCTGTTCCTCTCACAGAGCTGTTCCTCACAGAGCTGTTCCTCTCACAGAGCTGTTCCTCTCAGAGCTGTTCCTCACAGAGCTGTTCCTCTCACAGAGCTGTTCCTCTCAGAGCTGTTCCTCACAGAGCTGTTCCTCTCACAGAGCTGTTCCTCTCAGAGCTGTTCCTCTCAGAGCTGTTCCTCTCACAGAGCTGTTCCTCTCAGAGCTGTTCCTCTCACAGAGCTGTTCCTCTCACAGAGCTGTTCCTCTCACAGAGCTGTTCCTCTCAGAGCTGTTCCTCTCACAGAGCTGTTCCTCTCAGAGCTGTTCCTCTCACAGAGCTGTTCCTCACAGAGCTGTTCCTCTCACAGAGCTGTTCCTCTCACAGAGCTGTTCTTCTCACAGAGCTGTTCCTCTCAGAGCTGTTCCTCTCACAGAGCTGTTCCTCACACAGAGCTGTTCCTCTCTCAGACCTGTTCCTCAGAGAGCTGTTCCTCTCACGGAGCTGTTCCTCTCACAGAGCTGTTCCTCACAGAGCTGTTCCTCTCTCAGAGCTGTTCCTCTCACAGAGCTGTTCCTCTCACAGAGCTGTTCCTCTCACAGAGCTGTTCCTCACAGAGCTGTTCCTCTCACAGAGCTGTTCCTCTCACAGAGCTGTTCCTCTCACAGAGCTGTTCCTCAGAAAGCTGTTCCTCTCACAGAGCTGTTCCTCTCACAGAGCTGTTCCTCTCTCAGACCTGTTCCTCAGAGAGCTGTTCCTCTCACAGAGCTGTTCCTCTCACAGAGCTGTTCCTCACAGAGCTGTTCCTCACAGAGCTGTTCCTCTCACAGAGCTGTTCCTCTCAGAGCTGTTCCTCTCACAGAGCTGTTCCTCTCTCAGAGCTGTTCCTCTCACAGAGCTGTTCCTCACAGAGCTGTTTCTCTCAGAGCTGTTCCTCTCACAGAGCTGTTCCTCTCTCAGAGCTGTTCCTCTCACAGAGCTGTTCCTCTCTCAGAGCTGTTCCTCTCACAGAGCTGTTCTTCTCACAGAGCTGTTCCTCTCACAGAGCTGTTCCTCTCACAGAGCTGTTCCTCTCAGAGCTGTTCCTCTCTCAGAGCTGTTCCTCTCACAGAGCTGTTCCTCTCTCAGAGCTGTTCCTCACAGAGCTGTTCCTCTCAGAGCTGTTCCTCTCACAGAGCTGTTCCTCTCTCAGAGCTGTTCCTCTCACAGAGCTGTTCCTCCCATAGAGCTGTTCCTCTAACAGAGCTGTTCCTCTCTCAGAGCTGTTCCTCTCAGAGCTGTTCCTCTCACAGAGCTGTTCCTCTCACAGAGCTGTTCCTCACAGAGCTGTTCCTCACAGAGCTGTTCCTCTCACAGAGCTGTTCTTCTCACAGAGCTGTTCTTCTCACAGAGCTGTTCCTCTCAGAGCTGTTCTTCTCACAGAGCTGTTCTTCTCACAGAGCTGTTCTTCTCACAGAGCTGTTCCTCTCTCAGACCTGTTCCTCAGAGAGCTGTTCCTCTCACGGAGCTGTTCCTCTCACAGAGCTGTTCCTCACAGAGCTGTTCCTCTCACAGAGCTGTTCCTCTCAGAGCTGTTCCTCTCACAGAGCTGTTCCTCTCACAGAGCTGTTCCTCTCAGAGCTGTTCCTCTCACAGAGCTGTTCCTCTCAGAGCTGTTCCTCTCACAGAGCTGTTCCTCTCACAGAGCTGTTCCTCTCAGAGCTGTTCCTCCCATAGAGCTGTTCCTCTCACAGAGCTGTTCCTCTCTCAGAGCTGTTCCTCTCAGAGCTGTTCCTCTCACAGAGCTGTTCCTCTCACAGAGCTGTTCCTCACAGAGCTGTTCCTCACAGAGCTGTTCCTCTCACAGAGCTGTTCTTCTCACAGAGCTGTTCTTCTCACAGAGCTGTTCCTCTCAGAGCTGTTCTTCTCACAGAGCTGTTCTTCTCACAGAGCTGTTCTTCTCACAGAGCTGTTCCTCTCTCAGACCTGTTCCTCAGAGAGCTGTTCCTCTCACGGAGCTG
The DNA here is from genome assembly GCF_026437365.1 of Eucyclogobius newberryi. Taxonomy (NCBI): domain Eukaryota; kingdom Metazoa; phylum Chordata; class Actinopteri; order Gobiiformes; family Gobiidae; genus Eucyclogobius; species Eucyclogobius newberryi. The sequence goes on along the minus strand of NW_027316343.1, from coordinate 4,002 downwards.
TTCCTCTCACAGAGCTGTTCCTCACAGAGCTGTTCCTCTCAGAGCTGTTCCTCACAGAGCTGTTCCTCTCACAGAGCTGTTCCTCTCAGAGCTGTTCCTCACAGAGCTGTTCCTCTCACAGAGCTGTTCCTCTCAGAGCGTTTCCTCTCAGAGCTGTTCCTCTCAGAGCTGTTCCTCTCACAGAGCTGTTCCTCTCAGAGCTGTTCCTCTCAGAGCTGTTCCTCTCACAGAGCTGTTCCTCTCACAGAGCTGTTCCTCTCAGAGCTGTTCCTCTCACAGAGCTGTTCCTCTCACAGAGCTGTTCCTCACAGAGCTGTTCCTCTCACAGAGCTGTTCCTCTCAGAGCTGTTCCTCTCAGAGCTGTTCCTCTCAGAGCTGTTCCTCTCACAGAGCTGTTCCTCTCAGAGCTGTTCCTCTCAGAGCTGTTCCTCTCACAGAGCTGTTCCTCTCACAGAGCTGTTCCTCTCAGAGCTGTTCCTCTCACAGAGCTGTTCCTCTCACAGAGCTGTTCCTCTCAGAGCTGTTCCTCTCACAGAGCTGTTCCTCTCACAGAGCTGTTCCTCTCAGAGCTGTTCCTCTCACAGAGCTGTTCCTCTCAGAGCTGTTCCTCTCACAGAGCTGTTCCTCTCACAGAGCTGTTCCTCTCAGAGCTGTTCCTCCCATAGAGCTGTTCCTCTCACAGAGCTGTTCCTCTCACAGAGCTGTTCCTCTCAGAGCTGTTCCTCTCACAGAGCTGTTCCTCTCACAGAGCTGTTCCTCTCAGAGCTGTTCCTCTCACAGAGCTGTTCCTCTCAGAGCTGTTCCTCTCACAGAGCTGTTCCTCTCACAGAGCTGTTCCTCTCAGAGCTGTTCCTCCCATAGAGCTGTTCCTCTCACAGAGCTGTTCCTCTCTCAGAGCTGTTCCTCTCAGAGCTGTTCCTCTCACAGAGCTGTTCCTCTCACAGAGCTGTTCCTCACAGAGCTGTTCCTCACAGAGCTGTTCCTCTCACAGAGCTGTTCTTCTCACAGAGCTGTTCTTCTCACAGAGCTGTTCCTCTCAGAGCTGTTCTTCTCACAGAGCTGTTCTTCTCACAGAGCTGTTCTTCTCACAGAGCTGTTCCTCTCAGAGCTGTTCTTCTCACAGAGCTGTTCTTCTCACAGAGCTGTTCTTCTCACAGAGCTGTTCCTCCCATAGAGCTGTTCCTCTCACAGAGCTGTTCCTCTCACAGAGCTGTTCCTCTCAGAGCTGTTCCTCTCACAGAGCTGTTCCTCTCACAGAGCTGTTCCTCTCAGAGCTGTTCCTCTCACAGAGCTGTTCCTCTCAGAGCTGTTCCTCTCACAGAGCTGTTCCTCTCACAGAGCTGTTCCTCTCAGAGCTGTTCCTCCCATAGAGCTGTTCCTCTCACAGAGCTGTTCCTCTCTCAGAGCTGTTCCTCTCAGAGCTGTTCCTCTCACAGAGCTGTTCCTCTCACAGAGCTGTTCCTCACAGAGCTGTTCCTCACAGAGCTGTTCCTCTCACAGAGCTGTTCTTCTCACAGAGCTGTTCTTCTCACAGAGCTGTTCCTCTCAGAGCTGTTCTTCTCACAGAGCTGTTCTTCTCACAGAGCTGTTCTTCTCACAGAGCTGTTCCTCTCTCAGACCTGTTCCTCAGAGAGCTGTTCCTCTCACGGAGCTGTTCCTCTCACAGAGCTGTTCCTCACAGAGCTGTTCCTCTCTCAGAGCTGTTCCTCTCACAGAGCTGTTCCTCTCACAGAGCTGTTCCTCTCACAGAGCTGTTCCTCACAGAGCTGTTCCTCTCACAGAGCTGTTCCTCTCACAGAGCTGTTCCTCAGAAAGCTGTTCCTCTCACAGAGCTGTTCCTCTCACAGAGCTGTTCCTCTCACAGAGCTGTTCCTCAGAGAGCTGTTCCTCTCACAGAGCTGTTCCTCTCACAGAGCTGTTCCTCACAGAGCTGTTCCTCTCACAGAGCTGTTCCTCTCAGAGCTGTTCCTCTCACAGAGCTGTTCCTCTCTCAGAGCTGTTCCTCTCACAGAGCTGTTCCTCACAGAGCTGTTTCTCTCAGAGCTGTTCCTCTCACAGAGCTGTTCCTCTCTCAGAGCTGTTCCTCTCACAGAGCTGTTTCTCTCAGAGCTGTTCCTCTCACAGAGCTGTTCCTCTCTCAGAGCTGTTCCTCTCACAGAGCTGTTCCTCTCACAGAGCTGTTCCTCTCACAGAGCTGTTCCTCAGAAAGCTGTTCCTCTCACAGAGCTGTTCCTCTCACAGAGCTGTTCCTCTCACAGAGCTGTTCCTCTCACGGAGCTGTTCCTCAGAGAGCTGTTCCTCTCACAGAGCTGTTCCTCTCACAGAGCTGTTCCTCACAGAGCTGTACCTCACAGAGCTGTTCCTCTCACAGCTGTTCCTCTCAGAGCTGTTCCTCTCACAGAGCTGTTCCTCTCTCAGAGCTGTTCCTCTCACAGAGCTGTTCCTCACAGAGCTGTTTCTCTCAGAGCTGTTCCTCTCACAGAGCTGTTCCTCTCAGAGCTGTTCCTCTCACAGAGCTGTTTCTCTCAGAGCTGTTCCTCTCACAGAGCTGTTCCTCTCTCAGAGCTGTTCCTCTCACAGAGCTGTTCCTCTCTCAGAGCTGTTCCTCTCACAGAGCTGTTCCTCTCACAGAGCTGTTCCTCTCTCAGAGCTGTTCCTCTCACAGAGCTGTTCCTCTCTCAGAGCTGTTCCTCACAGAGCTGTTTCTCTCAGAGCTGTTCCTCTCACAGAGCTGTTCCTCTCTCAGAGCTGTTCCTCTCACAGAGCTGTTTCTCTCAGAGCTGTTCCTCTCACAGAGCTGTTCCTCTCTCAGAGCTGTTCCTCTCACAGAGCTGTTCCTCTCACAGAGCTGTTCCTCTCACAGAGCTGTTCCTCTCAGAGCTGTTCCTCTCAGAGCTGTTCCTCTCAGAGCTGTTCCTCTCACAGAGCTGTTCCTCACAGAGCTGTTCCTCTCACAGAGCTGTTCCTCTCACAGAGCTGTTCCTCTCTCAGAGCTGTTCCTCACAGAGCTGTTCCTCTCACAGAGCTGTTCCTCACAGAGCTGTTCCTCTCACAGAGCTGTTCCTCACAGAGCTGTTCCTCTCACAGAGCTGTTCCTCTCAGAGCTGTTCCTCACAGAGCTGTTCCTCTCACAGAGCTGTTCCTCTCAGAGCTGTTCCTCTCAGAGCTGTTCCTCTCACAGAGCTGTTCCTCTCAGAGCTGTTCCTCTCAGAGCTGTTCCTCTCACAGAGCTGTTCCTCTCACAGAGCTGTTCCTCTCACAGAGCTGTTCCTCTCACAGAGCTGTTCCTCTCAGAGCTGTTCCTCACAGAGCTGTTCCTCTCACAGAGCTGTTCCTCTCAGAGCTGTTCCTCTCAGAGCTGTTCCTCTCACAGAGCTGTTCCTCTCAGAGCTGTTCCTCTCACAGAGCTGTTCCTCTCACAGAGCTGTTCCTCTCTCAGAGCTGTTCCTCTCACAGAGCTGTTCCTCTCACAGAGCTGTTCCTCTCACAGAGCTGTTCCTCACAGAGCTGTTCCTCACAGAGCTGTTCCTCTCACAGAGCTGTTCTTCTCACAGAGCTGTTCTTCTCACAGAGCTGTTCCTCTCAGAGCTGTTCTTCTCACAGAGCTGTTCTTCTCACAGAGCTGTTCCTCTCACAGAGCTGTTCCTCACAGAGCTGTTCCTCACACCAGAGCTGTTCCTCTCTCAGACCTGTTCCTCAGAGAGCTGTTCCTCTCACGGAGCTGTTCCTCTCACAGAGCTGTTCCTCACAGAGCTGTTCCTCTCTCAGAGCTGTTCCTCTCACAGAGCTGTTCCTCTCACAGAGCTGTTCCTCTCACAGAGCTGTTCCTCTCAGAGCTGTTCCTCTCAGAGCTGTTCCTCTCACAGAGCTGTTCCTCACAGAGCTGTTCCTCACAGAGCTGTTCCTCTCACAGAGCTGTTCCTCACAGAGCTGTTCCTCTCACAGAGCGTTGCCTCTCAGAGCTGTTCCTCTCACAGAGCTGTTCCTCTCACAGAGCTGTTC